>NC_052018.1:9950090-10259355 GCF_015832195.1 Motacilla alba alba
GGTGACATTTTAAAGTCTGTGTATTTCATGTCTGCGTGTGACACAGGCAAAGAGCAGATACATTTTGTCAATCAAAAGGAGATAGTCAGTCTCATAATTGGCAGTCAAGTAGCTGTCAGGTTTCCTAGGCCCTGTACTAATATCTGGATCACTGAAAATTTACACCTTGGTTGCAGTCTTGCTCTTTCTCATAATCCAGTAATAAGGAAGCATTTTGAAAACAATTCTACAATTAAAAAACATTTCTGTTAAAGTTTTGGATGTGCAGGCATGGGCACATGGACAGAGTGCACACACCAATGCCTGCATATGAAATAAGCAAGCAAAATAACTGCAGCATAAAATCAAGTTCCCCAAATCCTCTGTTTAAAAACTGTTCTTAGCGGATTATAACAGACCCAAACCTTACTTAGTTGCATATATGACACAAGTGTCATGACTGGTTTTATTTCAATCCAAAGGATTCTACAATGTCTACAAATAAGGCTCAGGGAAAATGCACTGTTTTCTCATGGTGGCAATTCTTAGCTTGGAGAGGGAAGCTTCTCATTCCAGTGTAGAGGAGACACATGCTGAGCTAGTAAAGAGGTAACTAGTGAGGGAGCAGTAAACAGAGAGGAGGAGGAGGCAGGAGGAACCAAAGGTTCTGTTTGTTTGGCCAAAGGAGAGTTTCTGGTGCAATAGGAGGTGGTGGATTGGAACTACTCAAGGAAGGCCATCTTTCCTGAATGTGTGATGGAAATTGGGATGCCTGGTACACATGTAAACACCCCAGTACAGTGACCTGTACGTAGATGGTTTTATGCTGAACTGAACCCAGCCCTGCTGACAGGAACAACTGCTACTCTGAGAGATGCTTGAGGAATAGTGTTGGGAGTAGAGGCTCTAGAAAAAACAACAGGGTTGGAATTGGGACTCAAAACAAGATGGAGTACGCAGGAAACTAAAATTTGGACTTTGCAGGGCAAGAACGGGGGACTAGAACAAGAAGCAGGAGTAGTAGGAATTGGAAATAATGAGATACGGAGAATAAAACTGAAATAAAGAAACAAAGGGGGTGTAGGGCAGTCTTGAGACCAGAAAGGGTCTCAAGAAGTCATACCTGTAAAGAGTGGGCAAATGACTGGACAACAAGACCAGTAGTTGGTAAAAGTTCTGCCCTTTTCTGCTTGGAATGGAACCTAAATTTCAAAACTCTTATTGTTTCTGTTCTCAGCAGATGCCATTTACTATGTTTGCCTTAAGAACAGAAGCAGAACAACATAAGAAAATTTGTAGAGATTGAATAGTAATTGTTGTGGAGGACCTCGTGTTCCCAATGGACGTACTTGAGAGGGTTATTATTTTGGCCAACAGTTGACTAAATGTCCATTGGTGACTGGAGCTTTTTAAGTGTGATCCTGAAGAGCATCTTTGCTTTAGTTTGAGTCGGAAGGACTCCATGTGGTCCAAAGTATGGTAACCAAAGTATGGTAAATATGGACAAACTGGACATTTGCTTCAAAAACACACCATAGATTTTCAAACTAAATCATTAATTCCTGTGCTGGACACCTCCAATGTGACACCAGCAGGAAGGTGTCCCATGCTCCTTGGGCCAGAAGCTGACAGTGCTGCTTCTTTCAATTACACCATGACCTTAAGGAACAGAGGCCTAAAGCAGCAAATCTAGAGGTGTTGACACTGTTGGCAGTACTTGGAGGTGCCACATGTGAAATACCTGAGGTTTGGTTTACCTCCTCAAAGCCCAGCAGACTGTACATACAGGTTCTGCTAAAACCAGTTTTATTACCAAGCATTTCACAGTTGGGGAGCACAGACCTCAATTGAGACACATTTTGTGTAAGTATTCAGTGCTGATCTTTCATTAAAACATCCCTTTTTCTTTTTTTATTAACCAAAAGAGCTGTGTAATGGAGGAGACAGCAGGATATACAACAACCTCATCTGTAGCAGAAGGGGTAAATGTCTGTTGAAATGAAAGTGAGTAAGTTGATGGTAAAGGCACTTAAACTTTGAAGAGAACAGGCTCTTGGTGAAGTCATCAATATTTTTCATAGATAGTCACAGTTTGTTCTCATTTTTTTGAATATCTCATTTAAGACCTTGAAATGTATATTACAGACAGATAAACAGTGTTTCAGAACACCTGCAAAAGCAGTCCAGGAGTGCTGTCCTTTGAGTACAGTCAATACTGTGTAATGCTGCACATGCTAGAAAACCAGCTCGAGGTGTTTCACTCTTCACTGCATGCTTTAATATTAATAAATGTAGTTTGACATTAATTTCTGTGCTCCCCACCTGCAAATGAAGATAAAAAAATGCCACTGAGGTGTTACAAAACTAAATTAATAAATGTGAGCATGTGAATCCTATAGTAGTGCATGCCAGAGGAATGCAGAGCATAAAGAAAATAAATCCTGTCTGTAAACCATGAAATATGTAGTAAATAAATCCTCAGACCGCACACAGAATTTAAAATTAAAAATACTATCAAATAGCAGCTCATCAGCTGAATATCATCCTGTCAGTGGATTGAGTGAATCAAGGATCCTTTGGATCACGCAGTGAAAAATTAAACTGTAATGCAAATATACCAGGGACAAGCTAAGAATGCACATAAATCTTCTATTTAGGCATTTTCAAATCTGTGAGTTCTCAAGTTTACAACCCTACCTGGAGAACAGCCCATTTCACAGTCATGCAGACTAAGGCAAGTATTTCATCCACCTTTGTAAGTGTAAATGGCTTTTCATCTTTTTCTAAATGATCATGTGATGAGTCTCTTGTGACTTGCCTTTCAAAAAATCTAACCATTTCAAGGACTACTCCATTAAATTGGAGCTGCTCCATTGTTTTATTTTTTTTGTCCTCCATTTCATAATCTTTATTTCTGTATCTGTTGGTAATGAAGCCCAGGGTTAAACATAATTTGGTCAGATGTTTTGCTTCCAAAAGGCCTGAATGCATCTGGACATTCTACATTGGCTTTTCTGAAGAGCTTTTGCTAGTGTGATATCTTGTGATTGATGAATTGAAGGCAAGATCAAAAGAAATTTTCTTCTAGAGCCAACAACACACACCTTGTTCTCACCAAGTAGTGAGTGACAAAGGAAACCAATAATGTTTATTAACACGGGGTGGTTTATGTTCTGTGTTTTGCACATAAATAGAAGTATAACTGGGGTTGGTGTCTGTGAAACTAAGATACTGTATTTTGGATACAGCCAATAGTCAATAATGTACAAGATTTGGCCAAACCTCAGCAAGAGAAAAGTGAGTTAGACAAAACCTTGTAATAGTTCGTGAAACGCAGTCTGGGCTCTTAGCCCACCTCTACCCCAGTGGGTCCATTTATTTATATTCCACATGGCTACAAAAATGATGGAATTAAAGATATTTGTGATGAAAGGCAAACTTCTTGTCCCCTAATTTATGTTAGCATTGCCCAATTATTCACTGAAGTACAGAAAAGAAATATGAAACAAATGTGAATAATGGAATTGGGCCAGGCTGTGTGTGATGTGTTGAGCAATCAGCATCCTTCTGGTACCTGCATTCGAACATTTTAGTATGAAGAGTGCTCCCCATTAATCTTGTTCTTGCACAGTCTGAAATCTACAGGTTTTTACTCTCTCCCAGGAAACTACTTTCCCCTCATATACTTTATAGAAATTGAAAAGCATAGCTATAGCATGCAAAGTTGAGATGAAAATGAGGAGAAAGGATGACCTGGGGAAACGTGACATTCGCTGCTTCTAACAGAGAGAAAAGTCACTTTCCTGAAGATGGTATTTAACTGGAATTCACTACTTCCATGTTTAGATGGGCTCTTGGGCAGGTAGCACCTGCTTCATGTATGTCATCAGCCAAGGTTATTTGGGCAAGATCAAAACAAAATGGACTCTGTCAGAATTTTAGTTCCATGTTACAACCCAGAAGAAAGTTGTTTGTTTGTCTTTAGGAGGTCCCTGCACTCCACACAGGCAGCACTTCACAAGGATAAGATAGAGAGTTGGGACAGTTCAGCCTGGAGAAGGGCAGGCTCCAGGAGACCTTAGAGCACCTTCCAGTACCTAAAGAGGCCTGTAAGAAAATTAGGAATGTAAAAAAAATTTTAGCAAGGCCTGTTGCAATAGGACAATGGGCAGCAGTTTTAAACTGAAAGAGAATCAATTCAGACCAGCTATCAGGAGGAAGTGTTTTCATAATGAGGGTGGTGAGACACTGGCACAGGTTGCCCAGAGAGGTGATGGAGATGCCCCAGCGCTGAAAACATTTAAGGTCAAGTTGGATGGGGATTTGAGCAAGCTGATATAGGTGAAGCCTGGTCATTGCTTTTTTTTCAATAGCTGGAAAGCTAACACAGAAAACTGCTAACAGCTATGGAAAACACAGCAGCTGGGCTGCTTGGGGGTGGACTTCATGGACAACTCGATGTTTTGGACCATAATAAGAAATGTACTAAGTCAGCCAGGCTTTCATCAGCAGATTTCTGTTTTCAGAGTTAAACCTGTACTGTGTTCCACAGTTTTGCAGGTGAGGAAACTGAGTTACAGAGCATTTAATTGTCTTCATCATACCTGCAGACCTGGAAACAACCAAGAAGTACCAATCTGCTATTCCTCACAGTGTATCTCAGGATTTGATGCATTACTTATTGCCAAACTATTGTATTGGTTGCTCCATCAGTAACTTTCCACACTGATTATTTGATATGCTTTTCTTCCTAGCTGATTTTTTACTATGGAACTGGAGACAGCTGGTGTCCACAGCACTACTACGACGAGATCAAAATGGATTTTCCAGACGGGGACATTCGGCTCTGTGAGAAGGGGCTCCGCCACGCCTTCGTGCTCGATGCCAGCAAGGAGATGGCTGCCATGATCACAGACTGGCTACAGGATGATCTGACCAAATTATAAACACTAATTCAGTGATCAACAAGAAAATGATGTAATTATTTTGTGAACGTGTAAAATTTTTTTTGTGAGAGAGTCTGTCTTATTTTTTTTTTCTGTTTACTATAGATTATGGCTTGTTTTCTATTGAGATGCTTTAGAGAAAGTTAAAGAGAGACTGGCTGGTCCAAAGTATAGTTTTATTGACTCAGTGCTTATGTAGTTTCATCCCGAGTCTTCAGGACTCTGGAAGACTTGGCAAAAGGTGGAATATTTATTGTCTGTTGGCACTCTAGACAATGCTGACAGAACTTTACCTGAGCTACTTCCACCCCACTCTCTGCTGGACAAGTGTCAGGGTTGGGTGGATCCTGGCAATGGGTCCTGCTACGCTGTGAAAGGCCTGGCCCTCTCCTCGTGTCTCACCCCTCTGTGTGAGCCAGGTGCATGGCAGCCAGAAGAGCCCGGGGCCCTGGGCAGTCCTGACGTTGTCTCCTCTGGTCAGAGGGGGTTGGTGGTCAGGCTGAGTTTGGGATGAGTTCAGGGAAGATGTGGAGATCAGGTGTGCAGTTTCTCCAAGTCTCACCACAGCTTTGGGGCACTGCCAGGACTCCGCAGGGTCTTAGAAATGCTGTAAGGTATCTGTGGCTGCTCAGCAAAGGAATACATAAGGATCTCTTGCCTGGAACATGGCCAAGTGTTCCATTTTTCAATTGACTGTAGAGAACGGAAAGTACACTGGTCAAAAATGCCAGTATTTAAAAGTTAAAATGGATTGCAGAATCCATGTATAACAACTTCTAGGTGGCCTAGCTCTCCTAATGAAGTCCATGAGAACAGTGCTTGCTCAGCAGCTTTAAAGAATTGAACCACTTTTGATGCATGTCTAAGTTTCAGTTCTTTGCTCTAAGGACTGAAGTATGAAATTTTCTGCCAAGCCACAAATTAGGCACCTTCACCATCAGAAAACATCTGTTACTATGCCATGGCTGCACCCATGACATGGCATGAATGATACTGTTGAGAACCAGACCCTTGCATGGTGCTGACAAGTTCCCTGTTCCTCACATTTGGTGAACCCTTTCCTTTACAGATGTAAAAAAAAAAAAAAAGAAAAAAGCTTTCTACCAGTTGTGATAACAAAAGAAGTTGCAGGGAATAGCTAGAAATGAAAATATTGCAAGTAAGGGGAACAGAGCCAAGTGTAATCAGGAAAAGCTTTCTTGCCACGAACCTGTGAAATAGTCTCCCCGTGGAGTTCATAAAGACATTTATAAATAAGCAAAACACTACAGGGTAGTCAGGGGAGGTCCTGCCCTTGTAAAAAGATCAATTTAGATGATGCACTGAGTATCTAACTTACATGATTTATTAACAGTTTTGATATGTGTGAGAATGGTATTGGAGAATGTTCTCTGTGATGCAGAAAGATCAATTAATTGCTTTCTTTTCTTACACAATTATACACACCCCTTCCACCACTCTCTAAACCCCCCTTGAACCTTTCACTGGTATTTAGACCAACTTGTAATTGAGTTCGGTTCCTGGATATTTAGGAATAGTTTTCAAACCTGCAGACTGACACTGGATTTAAGTGACCTTCTCTGTATCAGAAACTGGTTTAGCTTTTATGCCTAGCCAGTGGATTTTCCAATTGCACTGCCATGTAATGAAATGGCACTGATGAGTGGGGCAGGATTGTTGGGAACACAGTTTCAGCAGCGTGGGGAGGAACCAGACCTGTTCAAAGTGAGGAGACTATCCCCATGCAACTGATTCTGCTTATTGGAGAGTCACGGGACTTTCTGTCTTTCTACAGGTCCATATTCAGTCATGATCAAAACAATTCTTGTGCTCACTGTAGAAATCCATAGTTGTATGTGTGTGATAGCCCCCAGATGTTGGCGTCATCCCAGTTGGATGGCCTTGTGGCAGATGCTCCCTGCATCTGTTGGCTGAGGTGCTCCCTGGGGCAGAGCCGGGGAGGACGTGCACATACGTGGAGATACATTAATGGACACGTATACGTACATGTGCACCTGTCTGTCTGTCAGCAGCATAAAAACCACAGTTCACTTGGTTGTTTTGGTTTGCACATTGATCTGGTTGAGCAAAACGTTTGTTCTTCGAAGTATGTGGAGTCAGGGAATGGACAAATACCCAGTTTGTGGGAGTTCAGCTGTTGTAGTGGATCTCCTGAGACCAGACAGATTCTTGCATTAACCAAAGATGACAAGCAACTACTACAGCTTGAAACTGAAGCACCTATGAGAAGCAGTTGTTTACAGTGCATTATATGTATACTTTGTATGAGGAATTAATTTAGCAATACTTGTACTTGACTTGTGTATGCCTTTTATACAAAAGTTAATCCATTATACTAAATCCTAACTGCATTAAGACCTAAACTGAGATTAGGTCTGGTCAGTGATGACTAGATCTACTGCAGAAGAATGCCTTACAATTTTCTTAAAAGAATTTTCTCTAGTATTAAAAACAAAAACCATATTGATTCAATTGCTACCTTCCTCCTAGAAGCTCTTACTGTAAGGCAAAGATCTGAAAATTTGCTACTCTATTCATTGCTAAAACACACGGGCCTAGTTTCCACAGCTGTATTTCCTAGGAGGAGCAGATCCCACACAGTGAGAATCCAGCTCCTCGGAAGCCTGCATTGTTCATTGTCACCCCAGGCAAAGATTGTCAAAAGTGCTCGTGGTCCAAATGTGCCAATTTACCTTGAAAACACAGTGTGGTTTTGCCTATTTTAGACTATTTAAGAATTCTTGGAAAACCTATCACAAATATATTGACTGTAAGCTGTAGCACCTACTCACTGTCATTCACATCTGTGCTTGATTCTCACCACACGAGTGACCCTGCTAGTGCAGTGACTTTGACTCATGTGCAAGTGTTTTGCTAGATCGATACCTTTTAATAAAAGTACACAACTCCAATAACAAAAATAAAGAAATTTATGGTAAAATGTAACTTGATTCTTTGTTTTGGTAACTTGTTTAGTTCTAGCTCAGCTCCTTTATTACTTCATGCATACAGAATCTACAAAAATACTTTCCAGACCCCAAATTTCACATGCAATGCTGACATCTGCCAAGTGCACAGAAAATCGGTGGGTGGTAGGCACCTGACTTGCTTAAGCATTTTTATCCAAAGCCTCTCCAAAATAATCAATCAGTTTCCCCTTGCTGCCTCCAGCTCCGTGTTTGCTTCTCTGAATGAGCTATAGAGTGTGTGGATCAGTGAGGCTTGTCCCTTCAGGAAGCTGGATGAGTGCTTGCCCAGTGTTTATGGTGAAGAATTTGGAGTTGGACTCCAAGCTAAACACCAGATTCTTGACTCACAGAGACAGATTGCATACATGAGCCACAGTAGATAATCTCTTCTCTGCAGCTGAGGTCATTTATGTATTTATTTTACAGAAAATGGGTCTATATCTGCATCCACCCCCCATCCTTTTCTTTGGTCTAGCTAATTGCCAGCAAAGATTTTAAACAAGATGTTCAATGTTATCATTTTAAAGTCACTCAGACTATTACTGGATTTGGGTAGACTCACTAGACCCAAGAGATTTGTTTTACTCTGTGTCACAGGTCATGCTCAGACTCCCAACTACAATAAGTTTCTAAGACTTCACTTGCAGGCAAATGTTCTCTTTCCTGGCACATTTACAAAATAAGGATCCAGAGAGTGTTTGTGAGTGACCAGGAACTATTAAAACAGCATATATTTCTGGAACAGCTGATGGGGGTTGAGCACAAGCAGCAGATCCAGCAGGAACAGCACAAGCAGCTGCCAGGAGCGATCGCTGCTCTCGGTAGCATCGCGCAGAAGTTATGGAACAGGCTAACATCCGTGCTCAGGTGGGACAGGCAGGGAGGGATTTAATTAAAAACTCTTCCAGAGTGCTTGAGCTGATAGTCAACGGCCTGGGGTTTGCCTATTGCAGGAATGTGCTTGCAGGAGAATAGTTGTGTTGCAGAAAGTAGTTTGCAGCAGCTAATAAAATACAGGTGGTTTTTAAAACATCTGACTTGACTGTACCTGACTGCAGGGTTTGCCAGTCAGAAACTCAAAGAGCTTTTCCATCCTGTTTGAAGCAATTCACGCTGAAGGAGGAAATTAGAGGGGCCTTCTGCTTTCCCCCTTTGTGAACATCTTCAACAAAGCCCCCAGACTTGGAAATACTGTGCTTCATACACTGAGAGGAATCCATGGGATAACTTAGAATTAGGAAAACCAGGCTTTCCTAATGCCAAGACTCATCTTCTCCTCTTCCCTCACCAGCACCCTTAAAATTTGTAAAGTATTCCACTGTTCTGATCTAACTTGTAGGACACAGGAATGCCATTTTCAGAACATAAATGCTTTGATGTCCTAACATGCTCTCATCGTGCAGGGGGTACAGCAACTCATTGGTGATTATAGGGAAGAACTTGTATTTTCACCCACAAAGTAAACCCATGGGATTTTAAGTATCCAGAGTGGTTCAGCCCCAATTCAGACCATGTCCTGTTTTACCAATCCATTTTCTTCTATTGTATTCATGTTTGACCTTGAATATCTCCTCTGTCCTTGCTGTGCCTTTGATTTCTCTTCAGTTACAAACTGACTAGTTTATGTTGTCAATCACTTGAGTAGTCTGCAGTGCTGTGGAGTAAAAACCCTTGAACACAAACCCCACCCCTCCCACTGGTTTCAGTGAAGACGTGGTGCAATTCCTGTGAAAAACCATTTGCTCTCACCCCTCACTGCTCTGTTGAAAACAGCTTGTTAGGACAGCACATTCCTGTAAAACTGCTCTCAGAGTGGGCCAGGGGGCAAGGGGCAAAATGCCATCCTGCCTCCCTGCCCAGGGAACCTTTACCAAAAGATCTCCTCTATGGCCAGTGTCACCATAAAGTGGGCATGTGGGGATGCAGGACACTGACCAAAAGGTGGGTCCTGCTTGGTCTGTCACTCAGTGTGCACTGGGAATAGAAACGACCATGCCTCGCTCCAGTTCAGTTCTCCACATTTCTTCTGGGTCTTGAAAGCTGAGTTTGCTTTGTTATGCCTAAAACACATACCTCATGCTTTCCATGCCTCCAAATGTGCCTTACTCCACACCTACATGTTCACAGTATTGTGTGCTTGGGGAGGTAAGAGAGTCATAATCCTTATTACCTTCACTCTCTGTCTCCAAGGCACTTGGGTGATGTCCATTGCAGGAGCACCTGCTAAAGCACCTCACTCTCAGTCCAGCCTGTCCTTGAACACTTCCAGGGATGGGGCATCCACAGCTTCTCTGGGCAACCTGTTCCAGTGCCTCACCACACTGACAGGAAAGAATTTCCTCCTAATATCCAATCTAGATCTCACCTCTTTTATTTTAAAACCATTCCCCCTTGTCCTATCAGTACCCGCCTGTGTAAAAAGTTGCTCTCCCACTTTTTTACAAGCCCTCCTTTAAGCACTGAAATCCACCATGAGGTCTCCATGGAGCCTTGTCTTGTCCAGGCTGATGGAGTCAATGGAGGGAATCCTGGCTGGCTGGCTGGAGCTGGATAGCTTCTCATCATGGCAGGTGAACACTATTCAGAAACACAGGGAAGAAAAAGGATGTACATTTGATGATAAATCCATCACAAACACTCACTGTTCTGTGACTTTTTTATTGGAAAATACCTGTGGCTTCCCTGGAAGGCAGTTTAAAATGAATGGGTATTTCATTTTTGGTTTAACACCTTAGGTAGCCCAGGGAATAAAGGTGGTTTACAAAGGCTGCTCTTGACATCTGGTTTTAGGACACAAGCACAAGTCATCAAAAGAAAATCTTGCAGAGGTCTATTTATCAATAAAATATTTAATAAACTTATCTGTACAAAATATTAAAAAGGTTATTGAAGAGTATACAAGAATATTTATTTAACAAATATATACTGCTATATAATATATTCAAGAAAATATAGATTGCTGTTTACAGTTCATTTACAATCCCATATGTACAATCTATTTAAACTTTAGATACATACAAACAATGCATTTACACCATCACGTACAGAGCTATCTTCTTTAGAGATATTTCACACACCCAGACCTGAAAAAGCTGCACCAATACATGGATAGTTCAGAGGCACACACAGGGATACGAGTATTGCTTCAAGAATCATAACTATTAGAAATACAGCTATTGGAAACTTTTAAATTTTTTGATATTTTCCTTTCTAATCAAAGAAAAGAACATATAAATAAAACCATGACTGACCAGCAGAGAGGCTCGTTTTGTCAGAGGAACTCCAGAAAATGTTGACTTGACTCCAGAAACAGAGAACAGTGATGGGATACAAAAGGACTGGGCAAACTGGATCAACATTGCTCCCTGCTTCATCTGAGAGGGGGAGCACCAGGAGCAGAGCAGGTCTGTGCTGCACAGATGAGTGTCCATTTCCTTTGAACAACATCTCCCCCAGCTCTTCCAGTGGGAGCTGCAGAGCAAGACAGAGCTGGTGACTCCAGGTGGGCACAGCCCCTGCCTGCTCCTCAGGCTGGGAGAGCTCCATTTGCAAAGGCACTGCACAAACGTGGCTTCAGCTGAAGCTCAAGTGTGGGAGCTCTGGACCTTCAGCACCTCAGGAACTCAGACCTTTCTTTAAAGGGTTCATCACTCACAGCAGGTGGGATGGATGTAAGCAGGATGATCACCCCCCTCCCTGGGCAAGGACAGGATGAGCTGCTCCTATGAAATGCCCCATCCCAGCTGATCACTTCCTACATGGCAACTTAACTCTGGCACCTTCAAGGACCAAAGCCTGGCCTGTCCCTGTGTGACCATCCCTTTTCCTGGCCTGTGGATGCTGTTTCACACTGCTGCTGCTGGCTGAGCTCCTGGGAGCCCCTTGGTGCTCAGCAGTTCTGGCACACAGCTCCCTGGGATGACCAGCTTGGGAGCAAAACAGCCCTAAACTTTGCCTCCTGTTTATTCCCTAGTGTTCTCCTCCCCTCTCTTCACCAAGGCAGGATGGAGGAAATGAATGAAACACCACAGGGAATGCTACCATCTCCCCAAAAACTGAGACCAATGCCACAGCTCCCAGGGATGCCGGGCTTGGCCCAGCCTCTGGGTCTCATTCCTCTGGTGATGGAGACCAGGGTGGCACCAGCACAGGTTGGCATTGTGGATAAGAGAAGGGGAGGAGAGACCCCAACACTCCCACCTTCCATCAGAAAGGCACTTGAGTGTGTGACCCACTGTGAGCAGATCCCCTCCTGCCATCAGCTTCAACCCTGCTAGACCTGTCCCCTCTCTGTGCCCTGCCCGAAGGCACAGACTGCACCACAGGGACAGACTGCACCATGTCCTCCTGCTGCTGAGCCTCAGCCTTCCCTTCCTCACCCTCCTCCCCCACCAAACACCACAGCAAGTCTCCACACTCCCCATCCTGAAAACCCAAAGCATGAGCACAAGTATCAAAGCAGAAAAATGAGCTCACAAAATGTGTGACTGAACTATTAAGTGGTGATGACAGAAAAACGGAGAGCAAAACCTGCTGAAAAAACATTGAAAATGTGCGGAGTTCTGGTTTCATCCATGGAATGGATGGGAATGGATCAGGCTTTGGTTTAAGATTTTTCAATACCAGTTCCATGCAAATGCTCTGCCACCCAAGCTTCCCACCCTAGTCCATCCATTGAGCAAGAGTCAAACACGGTGCATCCATCAGCCTGCCAGTGCTGCTTCCCACCACCACCTGTATCAGGCTCCTCTCCAACATGGAAAATTCAGGGGCTGGTTGAGTACTGCAGTCAGTAAAAGTAAAAAGCAGACACAGGGCTATTTATGTCTTTAGGTGCAAAGATGCAAAACATCCTTTAAGATGTAGGGAGGGCTCCTTGGTCAGTGGACTACACCAGCATAAACTCAAAAGTTTTGGTCATTTTCTGAAAGCCCGGATTACTGGCTGGTAGGACATAAAGTGATTTTCAGAGACATCTTTGCACCTCTATGTACCTCACAACAAGTTGTGCTAGGAACAAAGAGCTTAGAAGGACTGAATGCAGCTGGTTTTACCTTGAAAGACATAAACCAGCTTATGACAAAATTGAGGGTGTCACACACACCAGCCTGGTGGAACATCTCGCTTTTTCACCAGCCATTAATTCAAAGACAGGAAAGACAAAAAGCTCTCCCTCTCCCACACCAATTCACAGGCTCCCGACCATCAGCAACTCCCCACCCACAGTACAGGTACCCCCCAGCCCCCATCCTCATCGTGCTTTCATGGAGAACACACTCCCACAATGGTGACACTGCTACACTCTGCTCCTGCCACCCTCCGTCTCCATTCTGACCCCACATAAAGGGATCTCTGATGCCAAGGGAGCTGCTCTGAGGCCAGTGGGACACACATCATCTGCTCGTCATGAGGACTTTAAAAAAAAAAAAGCCACACTGCTCTCAAAGACCTTGCTTTTTCCCACACAGGTTTTCCCATCCCCTCGCCTATCCAGAGCATGATGTGAAGAGAGAAAAACTCACCCCACAACTCCAGCTGCACCCAGGACAGGGGACACAGGAAGTGATTTGATGGAACTGCCCAAGCAGGTCCATGAGACAGCTCTGCTCATCTGTCACACAGATGTGGGGCACACAGCCCCAGTGCAGGTGACAGCCTCTGTGCCACGCCCAGGCTCTTGCTGCCATTGCCCCACGGAGGGCTTTTCCTCCCTGGCACATGGCCCTGCTGCCCCAGCACTGACAAAAGAGAAGGCACTTGCATTTCAGAACTCAGCATGGATTTCCATGCTCAGCAGGAAACCATGGCATTTCCCATCAGTTTTACTCCAGCACAAGTATGAGCTGGGCTGGTATTTATGGTGCATCTGCCCCATTAACATGGGTCCTGTTGGTTTTGGTGTAACTATAAACACTGCTATTGATGCAATCACGACAAGCAGAAGCTCATGACAAAACTCCTGTTAAGGCTGGAGAGAAAAACCATGGCAGCCCCTCAGCATCCAAAGTGCTCTGCTCCTTTTGCCCAGGTGCAGCCCTTGGGACCTGCATTCCCAGGAGATCCCAAGGCATGCCCCGGCCTCTCTTGTCTCCTCCCTGCCAACGGCAGGGTGTGTGTGTGTCTGCTGCTCCGTGGAGGCCAGCACACATGACTCTCCCCAAATACCACTTTATTGCATGTGGGATAAGGGCTTAAAACTGCAGAAGGAGCTGTTTGTTTCGCAAGGGGAGTGTGATGGATAAATCACTGCCCAGTGAGAGCTGTGCAGCCAAGGACTGGGTTAAAACCCATGGGGTGCCAACACACTCAGGAGCCACTGGCACTCAAACTTGAGCAGAAGGCTCAAGGCTTGGGTTTGCTTTTAATCACAACTGGTGCCTTTGCAGCCTTTTCCTCATGGGTATGCCAACCATCAGCCAACAGGCAAAGAGGATGTGTTTCCATCTGCCAGTGCTGATCAGAAGTGAGGCCACCGGGATCAATGCAGCGGTGCCACGACGAAGCTACATCAAGCCCTTTTCCATATGAATCCTTCTCTCTGCCAGAGGATACCGATTTCCCTCCTATCATTGGATTTGAAGTATGATGTAAAGGAAAAAAAAAAAAGAGGGGGGAGACACACAGTTAGAAAAGCCCCCTATTTTAAGAGAATTAGAAAGAAGTTTTTCCTTTAAAAAAAAAATAAAATCTGTGATTCTTGGGAAGTATTTCTAGGCCAGAAGCACCCCTGGTGACCAGGGTTAAACAGGGCATAAAATCATTTTGCATCTGACTGTTCCTGAAGGCGATGGCTTGAGCACAAGCTCAAAGAAACCCCAGATAAGGCACACACACCAGTCAGTCCCTGTCCCAACTGGGCAAGTTTCCCCAGATCCCAGCCCCAGTGCTTCTAAGTCAAATGAGATCACTCTGCAAGTTTCCCTACTCCTGTGCAATTACATTCCCATGTCAGAGAGAAGGGAGCCAGTAAAGCATGGATACACAGTCCTTTGCAGATGCTTAATATTTCTAGTTTCACTGTAATTATATCCTGCAGATAAAAATGGTGCTCAAGGTCAAACAAATCCTCCAGGAGAATATCCACTGCATGGAAACTGTTTGGGTTTTTTTTAACTGGAAAGGTTGTATAAATACTGCAGATTGAGAACCTATAATTATCCATTTAAATCACTCTGAGACTGCTGAATTAATATTTGTCCATGTTCAACCTCTAGTTTCATATTTATAAAGTTTACATATGCCCAAAAATCAGCTCAGGCAAGAGGCAACTGATCAGAAATACGTTTTTTTTCTGGGCCTTTCCTCTGGCATCAGAGTGTGATGTTCTTTGGAGAAGCAGCTCCAGGGATGGGGGCTGGGCTGGGCCACCACTACCCTGCAGCCAGTGCCCCACCAAGCTCTCTCCAAAGGCAGGATTCACTGCTCCATGCCCTCTACAGACACGCCCCTGTGTTGCCCCAACAGTGCAGGGCTGCAACAACTCATCTGAGAGAACCTGCCTGCCTGGGAAAGGCTTTCACACCCACCACTCCCATTTAGAATCATGCAGTCATTTAGGTTGGAAAAGATCATGTCCTACCATCAACCCCACATCAAATTCACCATTAAACTGTCTCCTCAAGTGCCATATCCACACAGTCGTTGAACACTTCCAGGGATGGTGACTACACTTCCCAGGGCAGAGCTTTACAACTCTTTCTGTGACTTTTTTCCCAGAATATTTAATTTAAACCTCTACACATTTGCAACGGCTCTGAGGGTTGTTGCCCAAGACTAATCCCCCTGTTTGGTGCAACCTCCAAATCTGCCCGGGCATGGAGAGGCAGCCCTTGCAGTCGTCGTGCAGGGATTCATAAAGGGGACACTGGTGGCTTTTGCTCTGGAAATACTCCTCTGGGAGCAGAGAGCAATGTGACAGCCAAGCCCTGCAGCTGATATGCTCGCTCGGGGGGAGCAGCAGTTACCCACCAAAGCCCCCAGCTCCACTCTCCTCCAGCCCTGCCCTGCTCGTACACATCCCCCTGGGGCAGCCCCAGGCAGGGAGCTGCCTCCCCTGACTCCTTAGAGAAGCAGAAAGAGGATCCAACTCCATCCCAACTCTTTGCCCTTCCTTGGTCCTCCAGAGGTTGTTTGCCCAGGAAAGGAACAGGAGGCACTTGGCACAGGCCCCAGCACTGCTGGGCTCCTCTCAGGGGGATGAAGTTTGCTCCCCCACCAAACACTCCTGTTCAGGGGTGCCCACAGCCAGGAGAGCCAGGTCAGGTTCCCAATGGGTGAAACCATGGACAGCATTGCTGCCAGCAGCAGCCTCTGTGCTCCCCCACATCTTCCCCCCTTGTTTATCCTAGTGACCCAGGCCATGGAACTGCAGCAACTGAGCCACTGCTTTTGTCCCCAGCACCAGCAAAGCCAAAATGGGGCTCAGGACAAAAGCCCCAGCAGTGGGCACTGCCCCAGAGTCGGGGTTGGGGTGAAGAGCTGCATGACCCAACCTGTCACCCTACTCTCCATCAGCCACCTCCAGACCTGAGGTGGGTGACATCTGTCTGTTCCCTGCAACTCTGGCTAAAGAATACCCACAAGAACTGGGAGTCACTGGCATTACCACCCCTTGGACACGGTACCACAGGAGCAGGTCTCAGGACACCTTTTTGGTGGAGGCTCACAAGAGGCACCAGCCAGCAGGGGCTGCCAGGAGCTATATATATCTCACTTGGATTTGAACTGCCCATGAACCTTCACCACAAATATTTGGAGGAAGGGGAGGGGGTAAAAGAAACAAAAACATTTTAAAAAATTGTCTCAGCAGTGAGAAAAACTATCAAACAACCAAAGGCCATTGAAAAATTAGGTACTTCTAAAGCTTGGTAACTTTATAACTGATGAGGAATCTGGCAGCTCAAGCACTGCTGTGCCAATCTCCTTCCCCAGCCATCTGTGCTGAAGCCAAAGGGAAGAGGAAATCCACAAGCCCTCGTGCTGACCCCTTCTCACCCACTCAGGAACCTCAGCCCCTCCAGTGCTGACAGGGAGAAAACCCATGGCATGGACCTGATCCTTCCTCTCTCCCCATCTCCATCTCTGAGCATCCCCCTGGAGTCCTGGAGGCAAGTACCTCATTAGCATATATTTACATTCATGCTTCGGTAGGGAGATGGGTTTTCCTCTTGGATGCATGGATGTAAAGCCAGAGGAGCTCTGCAGGTGTCAAGGGGGTACATGAGATTTATGGGAACCACACTTGCTCCCCTGAGCTGCCACCTGCCCCAGCCTGAGGATGCAGAGCAGGCTCCGTGGCTGGGGATGGAGGGAGGCTGGGGGTGTTATCCCAGTGGATCTGCCACTGTTTTCAATGGACACATTTACTTCCTACTGATGCACTTGGGGGGAAGGGGCAGTTGAACCTCACCAAGGCTTTTCTGATCTTTGATACAATTTGGATCTCAGAAGAGCTCTTTGAGGCGACCCCCTCTCTGCCCTGGCCGGGCTCAGCCCTCCCAGCAGAACACCCCTGCCATGGAGGACAACTGGATTTATGTAGGAAAAACCCCATGTTTTCCAGCAGGGAATTATCTCCTTCAAAAGCAAACTATCATTGCTAATAAGCACTGATGCTTACATACCAACACCCTGGCCACAAGAAAAAAACAAACCATCAAACACAAAATCTGTGCAAATACATCTCTGGTCTAAGCCAAGCCACCCAGCCAAAGCCAAAGGTTGGAACCAAAACCCACTGAGGCGCAGCAGAAAAGCTTCCCAAAGCACACCCTGGCATGGATGAAGAGCTTCTCTGGTTTAAAGGTAATTCATTATTAACTCAGCTCCTGAGTTACTAAAACCCTTTCAGCACACGTCAAAGCACCCCAATTCATATAGCAGTCCCTGAGGGCAGCACTCAGCCCTCTGCATGGGAAAGGTCTGTTCCTGGAGGATCCAGCTCCCTTAATGGAGCAGGGAGCAGCCAGCACTCCAGGGAGGGACACAGCTCGATGCCAAAGGAAGACAGGGTGGAGCTTAGTGCTTTTATAGAGATTATTTGGAAAGAGAAAACCCGAGTGAAATGGCCCTTCCCTAGGGAACTTGGGACCTTTGTTTCTCTCCAGACATGCTCAGGATGGCTGTGTGACTTGCAGGCCTGATGTTGGGTTCCCAGTATGCCTTGGAAACAGAGTTTTGTGCAGGAAAGGGAGGGGACTCACCCACGAGCACCTCCTGCAAGACACAGGCAACAAAGCCAGCGCTTCCGACCATGTGGAGTGGAGGCATCTCCAGCTAATGCCTCCCGGGGCCACTCCCATCTTTCTAAGAGCACAAACTCTGCTTCAGACCTGACTCTTTTAGCCTCTGGTTCTCCTTCTCTCCTGTCTCTGCCAGCAGGCTCACAAAACTCTCCCCACTGCAAACAGGCCTGGACCAAGTGATTACAACCCATGCCAGCCACAGGTTCTCCACCCCCTGGCTTCCCCCAGGGATCCCTTATTTTTCCACCAGTAAACCCAGGGCAGCAATTTGAAGACTGCCAGAAAAACTCCTTTAACTCAAAGAAAAGAGCATTCCTATCTCACCTCCATCCCACTGCCACAGCCAGAGGGTGATGCTGACCTGATCTCTCTGCTGCAGACACCAGCCCACCTTCCCCCACCCCAGGTCATCATTCTGACCCAGACAATTTTGGCTAGATGTTTTCCAAAACTTTTGGGAAAGAAGTTGTCAGCTCCACTTAGGCAAACCAAGTGTATCAGGCAGAGCTCAGAGGCTGAAGAGACATTCCCAAGGCACAGAGATGGTGGCAGCCTCACAGTCTCAGAGGGGCACCCCCCATTCCTCTTGGGGTCATGGCCAGGGTGGCCCAGGGAAGACAGGGGACACCTGCTCTGAGCTTGGCTTTTGGGAAGGCACACACCAAAATGTGTATGTGTGTATATATCTATATCTATATTTTTTTTTATTTATACATATATATATATATATATATATATATATATATATATAAATGGGCAGGGCTGCTGAGCAAGGCCATGAGGGATAGGGAGAGCTGCAGAAATTGCTACCTGCAGCCACACGTCTCCACGACCATGTCCTCATACTGTTTGTAAACCACATTGTTCCCAGAGTCTATGTAGAGGATGCTGATGGGGCTGAGCTTGGAGGGCACGCAGCAGCTCGGGGGGGTGGACTCCGGGTCCATGGAGTTCATCAGGGTCTGGATAATGGCGTGGTTGGTGGGCTCCAGGTGGGAGCGCAGGGGGAAGTCGCAGACCCCCTCGCAGTGATAGGCCTCGTAATCCAGAGGGGCGATTATCCAGTCATCCCAGCCCAGCTCCTTGAAGTTCACGTGCAGGGGCTTCCTGCTGCAGCGAGTCTTCGCCTTCTTCCCGTGGCCTCTGCCCCCAGAGCGGGTGGCAATGGTGGTCCTCCTCTTCCTCCGCTTCAGGTACGCCTCCTGGCCGGGATCGGGGGGCTCCAGGAACGGGGGGCTGCCCAGGGCCTTGATCTTATCCCGGATCTCCTTGAAGAGGTTCTCCTTCCTCTGGGTGTGGGAGAAGGCCACAAGCAGGGCTCGCTCGTGGGGCTGCGGCCGGGGTTTGCCGAAGCCCAGCTGCCGGGGGGGCAGCAGCTGCCCCGACTGATCCGAGACGATCCTCAGCAGGAAGCACAGCAGCTTTCCCTGGAGCGAGCTCTCCCTCTGATCTCGCAAGGCCTCCCAGACATCAAACACCTCCCATCTGGAGGAGCCCGTGTCCAGAATGTCTGCGGCCCTGGAGTCCAGCAGCCGGGGCTCCTCGCCGTCCCGGCTGGGGCAGGTGGCGAGGAGGAGGTGGTGGAAGGTGCCCTCGGGGGACAGCGCCAAGCTCCGGTTCTCGGGGAGGGAGCGCAGGATGCGCAGCTCTGCTCCCGTCACCTCCTCTGCCTCAGGCAGGCTGGAGATGTCAAAGAGGTATCGCTGCTCCGAGGCGGATGGGGAGGCATCTGGAAGAGATAACACAGAGAAAAGAAAAAAGGAAAAAAAAATTAAATATCAGCAAGCCAAAGCCAAGCTCTCATTAGGGAGGTGCAAAGGACACAGAGGTAATGGGGGAGATCTCGCTGCGCAGCACGGCTTCCTGAGCATCCCAGCGGGACACAGGCTGTGTGTCCTGCATCCAAGAGAGTCACTCTGGCTGGGGGCATCAAAAGCAAATGGGAAGGAGAAGGGAGGGAGGAATCAATTCAAACAAGTGGCTTCTCATCAGCACTCTTCTCCACATCCTGAGGAGGCTTCTCTGCTCCCTCCCAGGTGTTCCAGTGACCCCAGATGCACCACGGTTCTGTTTTGGCACGGAAGCCACACCTGAACCTGTGCCGCACATTACCATCCCCGATCAGCAGTTTGTCACCTATTTCTTCTGCCCCACGTGTCACACACATACACATGCTGTTAAAAATTCCACTTTCCCCTCGCAGATAGGCACAGGCACACAGGTCTGATAGAGGCACCCACAGCGGCTGAAAGTGAGCCCAGCCTCACTGTGGCACTATTTTTAGTGGATCCAAAGACCTGACACAGACTTGTGCAGTTTCTGGCACTGAATAAATATACTCAATGTGAATTTAAAAAGAAGCACTAAAGGAAGTGGAGCTGGCAAGAAGAGGTGAATTGAGTTCTGGGAGGGCTGTTTTTTGTTTTCTCCCTCGTCAACGAGAAACCTGACCTGGGCATGCTGCAAACATCTCTACCGTGCCCGAAGCGCCCCGACCCGCTGCCGGCAGAGCCCTGCCCGACGGCCCCGCCGGCAGCGCCGCTGGGTGCAGCCTGCACCGCCCGCCGGGGGAAACTTCTTCTCCCTGTTATTCGCTACTGCTGCTATTATCATCATTAACAGTACTATTATTATTCATTATGGTTATTAAAATTACTATTTGAAAAGCTGATCTAAAATTCCTCTGAGAAGCAGATAAGTGCAGATAAGGAGATCCCTTTGAAGAGTTCATCTGGTTTCGTTTTGCGCTGAAACTTCCCAGGACCTGTGCTCAGTTTTCACCCAGCTCTCACAAGCCGAGCAACTGCCCACCCTCCCATCGGAGCATCCTCCTCCCTGTCCCGCCTCGCTCCCCCGACGTTTCCCCATTAGCTTCCAGTAAACCTCCTCCCGCGAAGGCTGCCCGCAGGATACGGCCCCTTCTGGGTGTGGGAATGGGGTTAGGGGGCTCTCCCACCACAGTGAGCGACAGGGATAGGGTGCGGCTGGCGCTGCTTTTCAGTTTGGGTTTTCATTTTATTCGATCAGGAATGTATCTTTTTTTTTTTCCCCCAGCCGAGCGAACTTGGCCGGCGGGGCGCGAAGTACATACATGCATGCATTTGTTAAAAGTATATCATGAGGTGTGTATATGCATTTTTATTATTATTATTATTATTATTATTATTATTATTATTATTATTATTATTATTATTATTATTATTATTATTATATTCGGGGTATGAAGAGGGCATAAGAGGGCGAAGCGGGAGAAGGGGACCGCGATGCCGAGCTCAGCCGGCGGTGTTAGCAGGAGTCGCTCCGGAGCGCCGCGGCCGCCCGCGGCCGAGCACCCCCGGGACCCCGCGGCTGCGCTCCCTCCCTGGCCCGGCCCGGCCCGTCGCGGTGTCCCTCGGAGTTTTTCGGGCTGCAGAGGCTCTGGCAGGACGGGGGATGCCACGCGGAGAAGCTGCTCTCAAAGCGCGCCGCACGCCCCGGCCCCGCATCAGGTGGCGGGAGATGCCGAGAGCCCACCCCGTCCCGGCCGGCTGCACCTCGCACCCCGGCCCGAACGGCATCCCCAGCACCAAGCGCCATCCTTGATACCGACTGCCTGTGCAACCCCACCGCCACCCCAGACCCCCGCTCTGCGCCACGCTCATCTCCGTCGGCAAACCCCTTCACCGGTGCCGGGCACAAACCTTTGGCTGTCCCCGTGGCCAACCCTCCTAGCCGTATGCTCACGCACAACCCCACTCCCAGCGCCGTCCTCGCTCCCACTCCCACAATCAGATTCGCGCACGGCTTCATTCCCTTTAAACAACCGGGATGCGCAGCCCCTGTCCCGTGAAGCTCCATGCCCTGCAAGCACCCCGTGCGGAAACCAGCGCAGAACCCCATGCCCCAGCCAACGCACAATCCTATCCCAGGCACAGCCCGTGCTCGGACCAACACGCGAGCATCCTCTCCGTGTGCCATCACGTCCCCAAACTCACGCTCAGAGTGATGCACAACCCCGTGTATCCATCCCCACGTCCACACAGCAGCCCGATCCACACACCCGTGCACAACACCGTCTCCAACCCCAAGCCGCATCCTCGTCCCCAAGCCCATTCCGAAGCCCAAGCACCGACTTTCTCCCGCCCGACGGCGGAGTCCCGGCGGGGCGGCCGGTCCGCGCTCGCCCGCCCGGCCGCGGCTCACCCGCACTCACCGCTGCGCGCCCGCTCCGCGAAGCCCGTCACGGTGTCGCTGCGGCGGCCGGGGGCGCGGCGGGCGGCCAGGCGCTGGTACAGGGCCACCATGTAATGATGCGGCACCACCGTGCCGTTGCGGAGAGCCCCGTCCCTCCGCGGCGGGGAGGAGAAGGGGGAGGCGGCGGCGGCGGAGGAGGAGGAGGCGGAGGAAGGCGCGGCTGCCGAGGGTCGCTGGGGAGCGGCCGCTGACGGGCCGCGCACGGCGGCGGCCTCCAGCCCGCGGCGAAGGCGGCAGGCGCCCAGCAGGCAGAGGCAGAGGGCGGCGGCGGCGGCGCGGAGGCGCATGGCGGCGGCCCGGGGCTCGGCGCGGAGCTGCTGCCGCCGCCGCTCCCCGCCCGCTTTTGAACATCGTCTTCGCCGCCGCCGCCGCCGCCGCCGCCACCGCCGCGGCCGCGGCCGCCCGCCGCCCGGGGGCGCCCCCTGCCGGCCGCCCGCCCCTCCCCGCCCGAGCGCCGCCCGCGCCCCGCACCCGCCCCGCCCGCCCCGGCAGGTGAGAGACCCCCCGCACCCCCCTCTGCCTCCGCCCCGGCAGGTGAGAGACCCTCCCGGACCCCCCTCTGCCTCCGCCCCGGCAGGTGAGAGACCCCCCCGGACCCCCCTCTGGCTCCGCCCCGGCAGGTGAGAGACCCCCGGATCCTCCCTTGGACCTCGCCCCGCCCGCCCCGGCAGGTGAGAGACCCCCGGATCCCCTCTGGACCTCGCCCCGCCTCCTCCGCCAGGTGAGGAACCCCTGGATTCTGCTTCGAATCCCGCCCCGTGTCCCCCGGCAGGTGAGAGGTCCCTCAAGGCTCCCGGCCCGCAGCCGGTGGGGGCACCCGCACCCCTCATTTGGCGGGGGGAGCTGCGTCCCACAGCCCCGTGCCAAGGCGTCACCCCAGCCCGACTGTGGGGTGGAATGGGGCTGTGTTTGACTTTGGAAGGTGACCCTAGTTCGGATGGCGGGAGGCTGGGGGGGCACCACCGCCTCTGCTTGAGGTCATATTTCGGAGCGGAGACTGACCGGGAGACCACCTAAGACTGGACCGGGAAACTTCTCCCCGCATTGGAGCGGGTCACTCACCACCCCGTACTGGGGCGGGGGTCCCGGTCCCACACTGGCGATGGGGCTGTCCCGGCTCTGTTTCGAACGCGGGAACCGCCACCCCACGTTTCGGGCAGACCCCTTTTCCCCGACACTGGCCCGCGGGGGTGATGCCGGCGGCGGGGCCGGGCCGGGAGCGGCCGGGGGAGCCGGGGGCCCGTGGCCGCCCCACAGCGGGTCGCGGGTCGCTATGGGGCGGCCCCGGGTCCCCGGCTCCCCTCGCACCGCTCCGAGATGCCCCGGGCTGCCCCGAGCCTGCATCGGCCCCGGTAATTCCGCCTCGGGAGTCCGACACCGGAGCAAAACAAAGACCCAGCCGGGCTGCGGGCTGATGTTTTCCCTCCGCGGAGGGTTTCCTTGGTAAAATTCAGATGTTTCCTTGGGTCTCGATTAAAATAACAAAGTGGGGTATTTACTAGGATGTTATTTCAAGTCTCTTAAGTCCCTGGTTATGTCTGTTGCGATTTCTCCGCAAATACAAAAACAAGCGCTGCGATGATTTATTTGAAGGAATGTAGGTGTTTCGCCAAAACAAACACGGTTTTTTTTTTTCTTCTCCCCCCCGAAACAATCGCTTCTCACAAGCATTTGTCACTGCAGCCTCTTGGATTTCTTTCTGCTGTAATTTTACAGGTGTCTTGTCACAGTACTGTGAGCAGGTTTCTAATGCCAACCAGCGGCTTTGCTCGGTATGTACACACACTGTGCAGAGACACGGACGGCACCCCCAGGACACTCCAAGAAAACCCCATCCCAACAAATTCCTGTCCCATGCAGGGCTGGATGGCCAGGCCTGAAGCCATTTGCACACCTTGCACAGCACTTGTAGAGTTTGCACAGCCTCTGCACAGCCTGCACATGGAGTTGGCATGGATTGCATGGCATTTGCACACCCAGCGTGTTCACACCACCCCCCCAGCAGTTAGTGACCCCCGGGAGCCTAACCCAGCTGGGGCAGAAGGCAGAGGAAGGGCTCACAGAGGAAGGCTTCGTTAACTGTTATTCTTCTGTCAGTCCCTTATTAAATCCAGCCTGACGCTGTTCAGATACTAAAAGCCATTTTTAAAAACCATCTGACAAGACCTCCCAACCCTGAGGCCTCACTCCCCCCTGGCCAGGGTGCTGAGACTCCACTCGGGAGCCCTTCCAGAACCAGAACATGGCAGCAGGGCTCAGTGCCCAGGGTATCTCTTCCCAAAGATGGGAATGCTGAAAGCATTGTCTGGTCCTGTCCCACTTATTCCCACCTGAAAGAGCAGCACCAGGCTCCAAACTGCTCCTGCTGCTCCCACAGCAGCACACGGCAGTACTCAGCGCTGCCCAAGGAAGGGATCAAAACAGTCAGCAAAAGGATGGAAGGATGATGGGGTGGGAAGGACTGTTGAATGGGCAGACAAGTCTATCCATAAACCTCCAGGCTTCTTGCAATGGTTTCTGGAGCATCCTGCCTGGAGCCATTTCACACAGTCAGTTTTAGGAGAAACAGTGAAAGGTACAAAAATGGTGAATGTGGGCCCCAGTCCCACAACCCTTCAGCCTCAAGCTCCCAAGTCTGTACATCCTTCTGCAGTTTGGGGTGCATGTACCTGCCCCACACAGACATTCCCTGGGACTGGGACTGTCACTGTCACTGCATTTTTGATCTGTATGTTTCAAAAATTAAAGTTACATTGATGCAACAGACAGCTGTGCCTCCTGTTTGTTCTTCCCCCACAACTTTTCTTGCTCACAGACCAGTCCTCTTCTCAGCCCTCAGTGTGGGCACCAGGGCCAAATCCCTGCCTGCTGTGAGCTGGCAGAGCTGAGCAATGGGCTCCTGTGCACCAATTTGCACCACACCATCCTTGTCCCTGCATGCAGCTGTCCCCATGACAGAGCCTTGTGCTGCTCTTGGGTGACAAGAGGCAGGTCCCTGTGCTCATCGTCTGTATGGAGACCCAGACACAGGCACACAGACCCCCACACAACCCCAGTGACATGGACACACGTCTGTGAGCACCAGAAGCCACATGAACACACAAGCACACACACACACTCTCACACACACACACGTACCCCAACCCAAGCAGCAAATCCTGCCCAGCCGAGCCGGAGGGTAGATGTGAAATCCCACAGCTCATCCTCCCAATCACACAGCGTCCATCGAGACGCACAAGCACTGACTTTCCCATCTGTTCTCCATTGCAGCCTCATTTAAACCCTTCTGGGCTTTCTTGAATTTCCATCAGCCCAGCCCAGCCCAGCTGCAGGACCTTCCCAAGCCTCCCGAGCCCTGCACAGCAGCACAGCAGCTCCTGCCCCCAGTCCTTCCCTGTGCTGGGGATGGGCTCCCTTCTCTTCCACTGCAAAGCTTTTGTGCATAATTTCACCCTGGCAAAAAGCCACCTTCTACCAGCCCCCTTCCAAACCCAAATTAGCACGCTGCTGCAGCAGCAGAAATTGGAGAGGAAAGGCTGCAGTTTTATTTTACAACTCAATTAGCAAGTTTATACAGAAAAAAACACCCACATAACTGAGGGAGATTTTATGTCCGTTCAGCTTCACCAGTAAATAGAGTAGTTCCTCCTGAGGGCACTCCCCACTGCTCTGGGCACAGTGATGTGCTCCTGCCCATGGGGCCCCTCAGCCAACGTGGTGATCCTGGCTCCAGCCCTGCTCACTTGCTCCATCTCTCTTTGCTCTCACACTTGAAAATCCTCTGGGTATCTCTCTCATGGGCTGAAAAACACAGTTTTGAGACTGTCCTGACACCCTGTTCACCGAGTATTAAATCAGAAGTGTGCCAAAACCTAAGAAGAAGATAAAGGGCCACATTTGCCTTTAATTTTTCCCTAGGAACCAGTCCCAACTAACATGAAGCCAATGGCTGTATGCCCAGGAGGGATCCTGACTCCTGAGACAGCTTGCACCACATCCCACTACAGTCTCTCCCTTCCTTGACCAATAGACCCTTCTGGTCAGGTTTCTGGAAAGAAGGGGACAGTCTTATCACTAGGCCAGTTTTCTTACTGGGAACATTTTTTGCTTGGGGATTGCTTCAGAGTCAGGAAGGAATCATTCCTGCCTGGCTGACACTTGGGCTTATCCCCTCTGTTGCAGTCCCCCTTCCTGAACTCCCTATTTTTGTGCCCAGCACTGCCCTGCTCGCCCTTCTGCATTGTCCATGGCAGCTGGGGACCTCTGTATGTGGAGCACTGAATCATCTCCATGCTCAAGGGCTGAGTCCTGGTCATGGTGAACCACCCTACCATGGCTACCTCCTCTTGTACAGCTGTGAGCAAGGTCCCAGCCTGGCAGAAGGGCTGCCCTACTGATGCCCTTCAGCACAGGAATGAACTTGATTTAATTAGAACCCCACCAGGCATGGAAGACCACTTCTCAAAGTAGGAAACTGAGGCAGAAGGGAAATCCTCAAGGAATAACCATGTGCCTCATGTCTCAGATACATTCCCAGAGCTCTGCACCTCCACCTCACCTTCCCTGTCACCAGCCATAGAAACAAGCTGCAGTGACAAACCCCCTCCACGCTCCAAAACTGGAGGTGTTTGCACCTGTTTCTGTTAGCTGAGCCAGTGGGGCTCCACCAGGTTCTCAAGTCTTGAGCAAGTTCAGTGATCAGACTATTGATACCAGTGGCTGTTTGGAAGAGTGTGTTTCCATGTAGTGACCACACAAGAAGCCTCTTGGGGCTTCACTTCACAAATGTCTTCTAGCGAGATGGCTACAAGTGACGGCAGGGCCAGCTCAGCAAGTAGCTAAGCAACAGCATCGTTTTCTTTCCAAATCTTCCAGCAACTCCTTCCAAAACTTACTTAAACTGAGGCCAAGCTGAATTCTTTCTGATTGTCTGCTCAGGGATAGCCAGGGAAGATAAGACAAATCAAGGTACAAACTCCATGCATGAAACATCAGATGGATTCAAGGACCCCGTAGGCTGCTTTGCTTCAGGCCCAGAGACCTGACGTCAGCTCAGTCTGGCTGCCTAAGCTGTGCTTGTCTCACATCACTTTCTATTTGAGCAATTTGAGCACTGTGCTCTAGCTAGGGGACAGGAAATGCTTTGCGGAGAGTTCAATCCTTCTGGAAACAAAAAAGCTTCTTGAAAAAGGCTTTCCAATATCCCCTCAGGGAAAATTGTCCTATTCAGCATCTGGTCGACAGGGTCTGGCATAAGCCACCTGAAAATAGTGAGTCAAAACACAACTGAGCACTCAGTCAATTTTAAAAAAATTTAAAAGCTGACTCTGCTTTTTTAAAAGTGCAGAGTCAGCAAGTAATTTGTCAATGCACCGATCACAGATGCTGGATCAGGGTAATGACTCACCCCAAGTGTCCTCACAGTGGTAGTCTAGGCCAGCATCTGGTTGGAAGGGGTGGGATTCACTTCTCTTCATTTTGGGTTCCTCTTCAGTCTAACTAACCACCTTCTTCCCATTACTAGTTCCTGGAGGGAGAGCAGTACCTCCAGAAAGCAGTTCCTACAGCACTAACACAGAGCCCAGCTGAGACAGCTGTCACAGAGGTCAAGAAAGCTGTCAGCTGTCTTGTCCCCACCCCTGGATGAACATGCGAGATGCTACAAGGGGAAGCATTGTCCTACAGCTTTGCTCCAGCTCTGCTCCACGATTCCTTATTCTTATGTATTAAATCCTTTGATCTCCACTTAGTCTTTTTTTCTCTCATCACTTTCCCACATCACATCCTCCCCAACTTCTTGTCCTCCAGCTCCCAGTTCCTTTGTCAAGGCTCCTCAGATTTGAGGGCATCAGGGAGGAGAAGGGGAGACCTGGCTGGGTCTGTATTTGCCAGTAGATACCCAAGGGAACACCTGAACAGGAACACAGTACCTCACCCTGATCTTTCCAGTTCCCAACTCCTCCTAGAAGATTCCTTCCCACCAGTGCTGCTCATGGCTGTTGTGTCAGGCTCACTTCTCTGCCACCTGAGACAGAATTTCTCCATACGAAACCCAAGTTCTTTGCTTTCCATCACAACACAAGGTCTTACCAGCAACTCCAGTTATGGGACATAACTCCAGTTAATATAACACCATATAACATAATAACACCAGTTACCTTACTCATAACTTTCTGGGTGCAGCTGTTCACCACTATGAACATGGAAGGAAGGTGTCTGGGGTTTTTTCCCCCCCTTTAAGTTATCTTCCCTTCCTTTGGTATTGTTGTCAACTTTTTTCTCTCATACACTTCAGTGCTGTAATCCCATGCTTTTATTTTCTGCCACAGACCTGACAAATGGCACTCAATTCTGGCACATTTGGTTTCCTGGACAGTAACTCTGGGGACATCAACAAGCCCTGGGGGTTGGCTGAGGTGTGCAGATGGCCAGAGAAGACCCGCCACCCTCAGCTCCAGCCCAGCACTCCTCCCTTCACTGCTCTGTGCCGCTGCTGTGCTGGGCTGTGAGGAGGAGGAGGAATGCAGGAAGGTGGGCGTGTGGGTGGGGGAGAAGATGTGGTGCAAAGTCGCGTTTGATTGCAGCTTTGCATGGTCTGCATCACTTCCATCAAAGATTGTCCCTGACCTCCCTGCCAGGGCAGCACGTCCTTCCATGACACGCGCGGGGGTTTGGGCCCACAGGAGAGATGAATCTCACCTGAGAGGCCCCACAGACACCAGCACACACCACGGGGCAAACTGAGCCGTTCACAAAGTAATTCTTACCACTGATACCTCCTGGTCTCCTACCCAGTTCTGCATTTGAACCCCGCAATTTCTGCTTTCCATCTTGCCTTTTGTTTTGTAAACAAAAATTCATACTGTGGGCCTCTTTCTCCTTCAGCTGCCGAGCAGCATGAGAAGCTCGGCAAAGAACCCATCCCACGGAGCCATCACCCCGTCCCAGCTCAGCAGAGGGGCCGGGTGGCCGCGGCGGCACC
Source organism: Motacilla alba alba (assembly GCF_015832195.1). Lineage (NCBI taxonomy): Eukaryota > Metazoa > Chordata > Aves > Passeriformes > Motacillidae > Motacilla > Motacilla alba. Next base: position 9,979,465 of record NC_052018.1, read on the forward strand.
GAGCATCCCTGGAAGCGTGCGAGCCCGGGGAAGGGCTCTCTCTCCCAGGGCAGGAGCACCATCTCCTGGAGAAGGGATTTATGGCACTGCGCTCCGTGTAAGGTGTTTTCCGAGGCACGGATGGAATGGGGAAGGCACGAGCAGTTCGGAAGGCACCCACTCTGGTTTCTCTCCGCGTAGGCTGTGAAATACTTGTAAAGCAACCCAGTACAAGTGTGTTCTGTGTAAAAAAGGAGGGAGATGGAAAACTGGCTGCAAATGGGAACACATTTTGTGGGCACACCCCTTTTTCTCTGTGCTGTGTGTTAGACAGACTTGAGTGTGAGCTGCAGGATCCGGTGTCAAAGCTTTTACTACGGGCGTGTCAGGTGAAGTTCCATTTTATTTCACATTTGAGACTCTGTCTCAAAGAGTCATGGAGTTAATACAACGAGCAAATCACATCTTGCTTAAGGAAGGGTCCTTTGCGAAGTTTTGAGGTGTAACTTGGAACAAGCTTTCTGCCTATGTATCTTTCCATTGGTAAATGCAATAAAAGGAGGTATATGCAATGTATTACATCCTGCAGCCCCTGCAGATTTATTTAGTTCTCCCACTAAAGTTAAAGGCATTCCTCTGGACAGGGACAGCTGCACAGATGGAGCCACTGACACACCTCAGTGTAGAATGTCAAGTGCCCTATTAGGCATGGCCTTGATTTCCTAACACATCATAGTGGTGTGTGTTCACAACTGCCTGTCTCAGCTCTTTGCAGACAAGCTGGTGTAGGCTGGCATCAGTATTTGGGTAGCAGCTGTTTCTGCCTCAACAAGAAAGCACAGACCTGTTATTTATAGTAGGACACAAAGATGATCCCGGGGTGGAGCACCTCTCCTATGGAGACAGGCTGAGAGAGCTGGGGCTGCTCAGGCTGGAGAAGAGAAGCCTCTGGGGAGACCTCAATGAAGCCTTGCAGTACCTAAAGGGGGCTTACAGAAAAGAAACAGAGCCATTTTTATACAGGTAGACAAAGACAGAACAAGGGGAATAGTTTTAAACTACAAGAGGAGAGATTTAGATTGGATGATAGGAAGAAATTCTTCATTGTGAGGGTGGTGAGGCATAGCCACAGGCTGCCCAGAGAAGCTGTGGATGTCCTATCCCTGGAAGTGTTCAAGGTCAGGTTGGATGGAACCCTGAGCAACCTGAGATGGTGGAAAGTGTCCCCTCCCATGACAGTGGGGGGGACAGAACAAGATCATATTTAAGGTCCCTTCCAACCCAGGCCTTTTTATGATGCTATGATTTCCATTTAATGCAGGCAACACACTTGCTTTGCCTTGCCCACTCGTCTGTCCTTACCCACCAGAACACTTATGCACAGGTTCAGGCACCTGAGACAGTATCAGATTCTTTAATGTGAATATATGGTGCTACCTGAGACATCCAGACCTCCAGCTTCTGCCTCAGAAAAGAGGGGGGCCCTCTAACCTTCTGCCTCATTGACCAGCACAATGTCTACAGAGCTTTTCCAACCTAAATGATTCTGTGACTCTACAGGGGTGTCCTGAGTATCCTGCAGAGAAACCCCAGGTACCTATTTTAGCATCTGAGCATGTGACCATATGAGAAGATAATCAGAATTCAGTAGGAAAAAAAATAAAATAAAATAGGACTTTCTGATACTGAAGAAATCCTTGAAGAGCACAGCACTGTGTGTGGGTCACTTCAGCAGTGTACAGGGAGCTCTGCCTATTTCTGTGGTTCACACATTGATCTCTCTAGGTTAGTAAGTCAAAATATGCCATTTTGGGCTCCTTCATCTGTGTCCAGAAGAAAAGTGCAGCTCAAAATACTTAATATTACTGAGTCCTGTATGAAATGAAATGAAATGAAATGAAATGAAATGATTGTTGGGAGGGCAGCTGCTGATTTGCTAACCAACACTTCACACTTGGAACCAGGAGGTGTTAAATTCTGCCTCTGTCCTTTCTGTAGGGCCTCACCCTGCATGCAGATTCAGTCTTGGCTGACAGTTTTGATAAGAGTCAAAGGCACAGGGACAGTTAAAGGTTGTCCTGGGCCTTGATGAATTAGCACTGTGGAAACTGCAAGTGAACCCAGATCTGAATCTTCTCTGCAGCTTTTACCTCTGAATCTTCTCCACAGTTTTTTCCTCTGTACAGTACTGGCTTGTGGACACAATATTTGTAAGACAGGTTGTGAATAAAAAGACTCATGAGCTCTTCAGGCAGACATAATTGTGCAAGTAGAGGTAGCCACTTGGGCTACATCCACACATGTACATTAAATGTTTGTAGGAACACTCATTGGTACCAAGGTCACGTGCTGCAGATCAGCCTATGTCCACATGGATAAACTCCCCTCATCTCCAAGACTGATGGTCATGTACAAGCTGTCAGCTGAGAAAGGTTCCCAGCCTCTGTTAACAACTGAACTGCCCCAGGAACTCTTCATCAGGGTCTGAGTCCAAAATCACATCAGAGACCCTCTTAACTCTGTGACAATGCTGACCTGGCTCCCTGGCACTATTTAATTTTCTTGGGTAAATGAAACGCTGGAGACCCTGGAGATCAGGGCAGGGTACCTGATGGGCTTGTGTGTAGAAAACCTAGGTCATTGTCAGGATTGTCTGTGGCATTGCCTTCATTCCTTCAAAAGCTTATTCCAGCATGTCTGGGCTGAACCTTAGCCAGCCAAGAAACAGTGGCTTTTCTTCTTGGAAGAATGGTCTGGGCCCTTGGTATTTGGTGGGGAGCTGAGAAGCTGGCAGCAAGAGCAGTGAAGAACACTGCCTTGGGAAGGGAGCTCAGCCAGGGCTGGCTGGGACCCTGGGACAGCCACACTCCTTCCCATCTTAGTTTTTCCCTCTCTTTTGCAACAGGTCCCTGACTGCTCTTGTGGGCAGCCTGGGAAAAGGATTAAGGAAATACTAAAGTTGTATTTACAACCTTGCACAGGATTGGAATGGATGTTCCTGGTGGAGTGTCAGGAAGGAAGAGCACCTTGCATACAAACAGCTTTTTCTCAATTCCTGCATGTGCCTTTTAACTTCCCAACTCAGCAATGCCCACTGGGACCACTTCCCCTGACTGTGCAATGTTCGGGTAGCAATTGCCATTCTGGTTTTGTAATTGTAGCTTTGAACACCCCAGTGACTGATTCCAGCTTAGGCTCCATCATATGAACCAGGAATAAAACCAGCTGGTTGTAGGACCAGCTTGAACAATGTGCTCTCCCAAGGAGACTTCAATTCCATTCTCCTCAGGCTGATTGTTTCTCTCACCAGGTGGTGGTTGCTTCTTGCACTACACAAAGCTGAAAATTTGACTCATGATAAAAATATCCAAAATGTTTGCTACACCACTGTACCATAAAAGGCTACATCTCTCTCTGGGGATGTTTTTGTCCTCTGTCTTTCTGAAGCACAATCACCCACTTCTCTAAAATCTCCAACACCCATATAGTGCCACTTTAGTATTCACTGTTTTGGAGGAGTGTGATAAAGAAGTATTTAGGGTAGATTCATTTCACTTCATCTACAACATGAGATTTGTTAGACACACATCAGCTCTGCCACCCTTTGGATCAGAATTTTTCCTTTTGTCCATTGACTACAAAGCCAGTCTACGAGGTCAGCACAGAGCAAGATGCTGTGCAGGTCAAAATCTAATTTAAAGTAAGAATAATCTCCTCGTGTGACACCAGACAGGCAAGTAGTTATTGCTTCATAACACCTTTACAATTGCAACACAAATATCTTAATTAAAAACTTGAATGTAAATACCCATGTCCATGACCTGGGGAAACCCAGAATCTGCTAGCCACTTTCTAGGTAAGCATCAGAGCATCTGACTCAAAATGCTTGTAGTAAAACATCTGTGAGATAAACTCAGCTCCTGAAAGAAAGAGCAATGACCTGGAAAATGTTCACCTTCCTACCACAGCTGTGTATGAATGACTGGTTGATGAGATGGCTTGTACTGACTGTGCTACGAGACAGAGACATCTTGCAGATCTCCTTGGACAACTGGGTCGCTCTATCCTGGCTTGCAGTCACCTAGAAAAAGTTGGGCCATTGAAATGGCTCTCATGGCATCTGCCAAATTAGTCATCTTGGATTGAAAAAATTGCAGCAGAACCAATGTGACTCAGTTTACCAAAAAGCCTGCATTGTACTTGCCTTTTATTTCCATCACACTCTGGAGGTATACGAGAAGAGACCGGTGAGCCAAATCAAACAGGTATCTGCTGAGTTTATGCCTCAGTTTTTCCCTTGGAGGGACACAAATCCTGGCCTCTCACCTACTGAGCTGCCAGGTTTTTACAGTGGTTGGAGGAGCTGAAAGTTGTCCAGCCATTTCCTCCTCTGTTGTGCTTGGTTAAAATGGGTCATTGAGTTTCTGCAGTGTTTTTCAGTGGGGAGCAGCTACAGAGACTGGCAGATTCATGGAGCAACAGACAGAGCAATGGCACACACCTTTTTAGGAAGAGGCGCTGAAGAATAACATATTAACACCCCTTCACCTCCCAGCCCTTTTTCTTTTTCTTCCTTATTCCGAAAGTTGAAATTTTTCCTTTTGGGAGAATTTCAGTCAGGTCCAGAATCACTCATAAAATGGAGGAACTGTTCCAACAATGACCCTGAAAGGTTTCCTAATTTTAAAAGGAAATCCAGGAACAAAACCTGGCCAGCTCTAACCAGGATGGTTCACACTGTGCTCTGGTGGGTAGTTCAGCAGAGAAGCCTGGGTCTCCATCACTCTCAGCCTTTACACTTACGGTCAGGAATCTGCATAAAGGGAGTCACTTTCACACTTTCACGTGAGTAATGAGCAACCAGGAGCCAGCACCAAAACCAAGCAGGCCTTGGGCTCTTGCTTATCTCCAACTAAATAACTGAGCACAAACATAAACACCTCCAGAGCTTATTTGGTGGGAGTGAGGGAAGTGATGGTAAAATCCTTGGGCACCAGCTTTGGTCAGGTGTTTGGTGAAGACAGACTTGAAAAACTTGGCAACATATTTAGATGGAAACTTGTGCAGTTATTGACTGTTCCTTCACTTTTCCTGGACTGGAGAAATAAACTTTCCATTGCTGCTATGTAAAGACTTAACTCCCCAAAAACTGTGGTTTCTTTGGGGGAAAAAAATAAAATCACTGTATCTATCTACTGTAGATGTGATTTTTGAACAACTCAGACAATTTTCTACATTTTAGGGTTTGGTTTTATTAAACTGAGGCAAACCAGGAAATCTCATCTTTTCTTCCTCACTGGCTACCATGAAACTTATCTGTGATTTACCTAGGACCCCCAAACTTAAGAAAGGTGGAATTTTAATTCCAGGGCTGCAGCAGGTCAAGAGCCAGGCTTATCTTTCAGCAGGGATTACCTATGGTTTATACTAGATTATTCCTGACATGTGGCTCATCATATTACAGGTTAAATGTTTAAAGCAGGGAGGAAAGCATGAGGCATAATGAATAACAGCTCTATAACTCTGCTCCCTTCTCTCCAGAATAAATCTATACTGAGTTTAGGAGGTGTGTAGATTAAAAGGCTGCCATGACAGGCTATCAACAACCTTACCACATCATATAACAAGAGTGAACTTTAAATCTACCATTTTGGCTACCTTTGAAACTCACTGAGAAGCCCAGTCCTAATATAAAATCTCCTAGTGGTTCACATCTGGGTTTTGTAATTGTCATCTGAAAACAAATAGTGTTAGGAGTGATAAATGAGTGATCATCTCACTGGACTCTTAGCGCAGCCTTTTTCAGTAATGAAATTATATTGCATCTCTCCCAAATCAAGGCTGGAGAAAAGTTCCATGTTCAGCTTTTAAACTGTGTTTCCATAGCTGATTTATTTTGTTTTTAAATATGCCCTTGCTTTTTTCCCCCCACATTTTATTTACTATACCCTAAGCAGGGCTCTGATTTCCCCTCATCCTGCCATGATTACAGCTACAGTCCTCTGCCAGGGATTCAAAACTTGGTGGACAATTTCCTCTGGGCTTATAAACTCACTGTTGTTCTCCTGCTGCTTTGAGGAGATGAAAAGCAAATCCACGAGCTGCCAAGAATCACACCCAGGCAGGGATGCAATGCTGCAAGATCTGGTCCCTGCTCAGTGTACAGGAGACAGACATGACCCTGGGATGAGTTCATGGGGTCACACCTTGACCCTGATGGAGACCCTTCATCTCCCCGTGCCCCTGTGAAGAACAGAGGGGGATTAAACTGTAGGGCTGCAGTCCGTTTGCATGGAACAGAATGAACAGACCCCAGCCACAAATCACTCAATATTCTAACAGGCTCTGAAAAGTTTTTCTTCCTTGCTTTAACCCTTTGTGGGACCTCAGTGCCTGCTGGAGATGGCTGGTGAGCAGCCCTCGAGCACAGGTGGCCATTCTTCCCCTTTTTCAAACCACTCGGTCCCATGCATGCATGCTGAGGCAGGTGGCTGAGAAAACCCCTCTGGGCTGTGTGTCAGTGAAAGTTAATGCTGGGAGTAAACTGTGTATCAAAAGTAGATACAAACATCAGTCCTAACTGCAAGCACATCACTGACTGACTATAGCTCTGTAGAAAATCCCAGTGTAACTGGTCCCAGAGTCAGGTTGTGAGCACGAGCTGAGCGTTATCCTGGAGCTGGTGGGATTGTGTGCGCGAGTGAATGGTGCCAAACAGGGGCTGGGCAGTGGGCTCCCAAAGCGGGGGTGCCAGGGTTTAGCAGATGCTATGAAGAAAATTAACTCTGCCTCATGCAAGCCAGCACGATGAGACACAGCTGGGGATTGCAGTCAGCACCAGTGTCCCGTGCCTATAGGTGGTACTTGAGTGCTCTCTAGTGGACAGAAAACGGATCCAGAGGCGAACCAAACCGATGGGCTGTCCCTGAGCCTAAGACACTCTCAGCTGAGTGTCTGACCATTGGTTCTGTAATACCCACACACCATGGGCCCGTGCTGAGTGTCTGGGAGCAGAGTTTGGGAGGGGGACTCAAAGCCAGGTCTCCCGGGTCTGTGACACTTCAGGGCAGAGGTTTGATGAGACAGCAGTGCAGGGTGGCAGGGGATGCCCACCTCATCTGGTAAAAGCTGACTCAAGCACAAGAACCACCTACATCCCTTTACACTGTTTTTCAGTGCTTTTCCCTGTGTTGAAGGAAACACCTGCAGTTCCTGGTCCTGTGTGTAGTCAGCAGTTAGAAGAGCAGAGGTACTGTGGAAGGAGAGTAGAAACATTGGTCATGGAAGTGAAGAAAGAAGTGGGGGAAAATTTTATGGACTCATTTCACAGCTGCTGCTGAGCCTCCAGCAGCCCTTTGCTCTGAAAGCCCTGCCAGTGCTGGACATGGCAGCTCTGAGGGAAAATATTCTTGTTTCATAGCACAAAGCGATAAGCAACCGGGTGAAGTGGAAACCTAGACTATGTCAGTGTGAAAACAAGGTTATCAAGGAAGTCAGCTCAGAACACAAGGCATAAAACAGTTATGTAGTAGGTACTCCCAGACCAGCAGAACCATACTGCTGGACCCAAATGTTCAAAAGGCATCCCAAAATCATGACATTTATAAGGATATTGTATTGCAGTTGGGATTTACTTACAGTAGATATCTGAGTTTTGAGTTTTAAGAATAACTCCATTTCCTTTTGCTTCTGTGAAATGACAGCCAAAAGATTTTTTATGATGGTGGTAGTAAAACCAGAAACAGCCACTTGACTCATGAAACAGCAACACCTCTAGTAAAAGAGGTTATATGCATCTCCCCACAAACTTTTTGTTTAAAACCTGGCTTCTCCATTATATCTGTGTTGGGAGGGATATTATTTAGTCTTCCTGGATGACACCATTTTCCAGCATGAGTTCCTCTTACATAGACACTTCCCAATGCTCAGACATCTGGAAGACAAAAAAAAAAAAATTCCTTCAACCTCCTATTGAGCTTGTCTCCCACTCATTCTTTTCCTTCACTTTCCAGAAGCTTTTGACTGAAATCTGACTTATCTTTTCTTCGAGTATCTTCTCCCACTTGGAGCCTTGCCCCATCTCTGGCCTTGCCTCATTTATGCAGAAACCACAGAGGGTCTAGTACAGCACCACACACACCTGCAGTAAAAGAACATGCATTTCTATTTAGGCAGTTATTCTGTGCAAATTAATTAATAGTTTTACTACAGAGGCTGTGCATAAATAAGGCTAGCAGACACAGGCTGCATGAATATGTAGATTGAGTTTGTTGAGGGTATGGAATGAAAGGGAAAATAAAACAGAAAAAGAATGGATAAAAGTACGTCAAGCAACGTGCCATACCATTCAGTACTGCAGAGCTAAGAGGCAGGGAAAAAAGCCATAAATCCCAAAGAAAATAGTCCTGAAACTTCAGAGAGTTTCTTTGTCTTTCCTTTGCTCCTAGAGAATTTTACTGAGGCAAAGGGGACCAAGAAAGAGAGAGGAACAGCTGAAGATAACCCAAGTAGTAGGTAGGAAAATGTAAGTTTATAAGTGATGACTATTACTGGGATTGGTTCTCAGATTCTTTGGACATTCTCCCACAGGCTTTTCCCTGCAGGTCTCCAGTGGATAACTGAGCCCAAAAATTGGTTCAGTGGAATAAATTTTCTGTGTAGCATCCAAAGCAACATGGGAATCAAACTTCAAGTATTCTGGGAGCTTGCTTTTCAAAGAGGCAAATTCATGCTTAGCTCCTGCAGATAGCTCTATTGGCATATTAGTTTTCTCCTGACAGGTTTGATTTGTGTCCACCTTTTATGCAGAGGTTCACTCTTCACAGTCACTATCTGACCAAAGACCCTGCCATAACCTTGTGGGAAAATCAGCTGATTATTTCCACAACTTCAGATTTAGCACCACTGAGACACTTGTTTTATTCCTGTGTTACAATGATACAGGCTGTGGAGTTATAAAAATGCCATGTATGATAAGACTTGTTAGGAAATCAGATAAACAGGCAGTGCTCAGACCTCTTCACGAGTGCACAGACACAGCATACACAGCCTCTCCAGGACAGAGAGTGGCACCTCACTGGGGCCAAGCAGACACTTCTGTTTGGGGAGAAAATTCCAAGCTTTTGAAGCACCTTCACAGGCACTTGGCAACATCTGGAAGGACACTGCTCAGCAAGCACGACAAGCTTCAGTGGGAACTCATGGGCTCAGGTCCTGCTCTATTTTTGCTGTCTCAGACAGCAAACTGCCATCTGCTTACTCCTTGTTACTATCTGAATAAATTGCATTATCCAGGAAGTCAAATGGGAATACAAATGCCATTAGAGAAGCAATTTGTTTAGCTATAAAACTATTCATTTTATGCTTTCAGGAACTCCACCCAGGGGTTTTTAACCCTTCAGAAGCCACACGAGAACGATTCATGTTGTAAAAGCACTTTCTGGTGGCTTGCAGCACTTCTGGAAACTGCAACTCCTGTGCCAGAAAGGCTGCAGCTTTCTGCAGGGTGGTGGTGTTTACACTCTGCTTAACAAAAGGTTTGTAGTGGCAGGGAGAGAAAACAATGGGGATTTAGGAAGGAACCCCACCTATGAAGTCTCCCTTTTTTTTTGTTTTGACTTGTGAGTTTCATGTTCCAGATTTCTTGTTTCACCACAAGCATCAAAAGATTGTTCTGCGTCTGCCACTTTGGACCTCTCTTTATTTTGACATTTCCATCACTCCCAAACTCCTCCAACTGCTCCTTTCCGGGATGAAAAGTCTTAATCCACTCTCTATGTCATCTTTCAAGGCTGCTCCTCTCTGGGGACACTGCTGCTTCTCTCTGGAGACACTCCCACTTGAGGTGCTGAGCCTATTTGGAGGCTGGCTGGACTGATGCAGTGTCAGCATCTGGTTTTTATCACTTTTATAGTATTCCCTGGCTGGGATTTCCATCTGTCCAGAGAAGGACATCAGAGCTGGTGAGAAGGGTCTGGAGCACAACTGTGATGAGGAGCAGCTGAGGGAGCTGGTGGTGTTTAACCTGGAGAAAAGGAGGAACCTTTATCACTCTCTACAAGCACCTGAAAGGAGGCTGCAGCCAGGTGGGGGTCGGTCTCTTCTCCCAAGTAACAAGTGACAGATGAAGACATAGCCTCGAGTTGCACCTAAAGAGGTTTAAATTGGATATAAGGAAAAAATTCTTCAGTGAAAGGGTGGTCAGGCATTGGGACAGGCTGCTCAGGGAAGTTGTGGAATTGCTGTCTCTGGAAGTGTTCAAATCAACACGTGGCTGCAGTACTTAGGGTTATGGTTTAGAGATGACCATGGTAGATGGGTAAACGATTCGATCCCATGATCTTAGAGGTCTTTTCCAACCATAACGATTTCGTAATTCCGTGATTCCACGAAGCTGTGCCCGGTGCGAAGCTTTTTCCCCACGCGCTTCCCTGCAGGAGCACCATGGGCCGGGTACGCCCAGCAGCCTGCAAACAAACCAGGGCTGCCCAGCCCTGCCGCGGGTGCCTGAGGGGCAGCACAAGGACCAGCTGCTTCCCTCTTCATTCCCAAAATAAACTTCGGAACACACAGCCGCTCCCAGGTGTGTGGCCGGGCTGCGGGGGTGGCCGTGCCTTACACCCGGCTGGCGCTGCTCGGGAAGCGGCTGGGGAAGCAGCGCCGTGCCCATGGTGTCAGCGGGAGATGCGTGCGAGCTGTTTCCCGCGAGGAGGAAGAGAAGCGCCCAGGGATGCACCGAGGCTCGGGGGAAGTTTCGGTCCCGGGAGGAAGAGGAATTGCGGGACGAGTTAGTGTGGCTGATGCGGCGGCACTCCCGCCCGTCGGTGTAGTCGTGGCCGAGTGGTTAAGGCGATGGACTAGAAATCCATTGGGGTCTCCCCGCGCAGGTTCGAATCCTGCCGACTACGAGCCGCGCTCCTCTTTTCTTCCCCGTGCCGGACGCTTTCTTCCCCCGGCTCGTTTTGCCCCGGAGCCGCCGGCGCCTGACATCCGGCAGGGCGGCCGGTCCAGCCCCGGGAGGGAGGCGGGCCCTCCTCCCGCGGCCATGGAGCAGCGCGGCCCGGCGCCCGCCGTGCTGGCCACCAGCAGGTACCGGGGACGGGCCGGGCAGCGAACCGCGGCCTCGGCGGGGCAGCCCGGCCGGGAGCGGGCGAGGAGAGAGGGAAGGGCAAGGAGACAGGGAAGGACAAGCAAAGGAAGGAGCGCGGGGCGGCGGAGGCTGAGGGGAAGCCCGGTGCTGCTGTGTGGGTTTGCCCCGGGGCACTTCGAACGTTCTCCAGTTTTCCTGCATTCCACAGCCGGGGAGATCCCTGCCCTGTCCTGTGTGCCTTTTTCTCTTGGGATTTTGCCGTCCACTCTGGCGCAGCGTGAGGTGCTGTCGCCCTCCGGACCCATCTTTTCCTTGTCGGCGTTTCGAGGTGGGCGGGGAGGAATTAGAATTCATCCTGAGGTGTGCTTTGGCTGGTGCCCATTCCCGCTGCTGTGCCCTGTATCCCGTGCCCCTCCTCGTGCCCGCTCTGGCTGGAGCCCAGGGATGGGCAGAAAGAGTTTATTTGTGCTCCTGTCCCACCTCCTCGAAGCTGTCCCCTGCGTAGTGCAGGGGCGCTCTTCTCCATTAAATTCTTAAACCCTGTTCTTCCTAAGTGTGGTAAAGGAATCCTGATGAGAATTACCTCAAGAAGAAAATGCTTATGGCAGTCTTTTATAGGGAAATTGATAGCTCTCTTTCTCTCTCTCCTTTTTATTTTTTTTATTTTTTTTTATCCCCATGAGACCACATGAAAGCAATTTGCTATCAGATGAGACATGAGAAGCAGAAGTGTTGATTCAGCAAAGTCCTTACCTTCTTGGACATAAATAATGACTATTTCAGTCACTTTAACTTCAAAGTCATTATTTTAATCCTTAAATATTTGTCTGTATCAGGCCCGGTCTTCCCTTGAAGCAGTGGCCTTGAACCTTCACATGTATCTAATGTGATTAACAGATGTTTTGTAGAACTGACTTTATATTAAGTTCAGCCTTGGAAATGGAAATCCAAACACCTGGATTAATTTTCCAGTTGTTAGATTGAAAAAGACCCACTTGCAAATTGTCCCACTGAAACTGGAATGCTTTCAGTGATAAAATTGGGTATATATGTATGTGTGGGATTAAGACTTTAGCAAGCAAACATACTTTCTAGCTTCTGAGGTAAAATAGCTGTATAGTTGTGCCCTTTTCCACATTGTTTTGGGAATAGGATTCCTAGTTGCTGTGGTAATGTAAGTCATGGAATCACAAAATATGTTGAATTGGATCATTGAGTCCAACTCCTGGCTCGGCTCAGGACATCCCAAGGATCAGACCATGTGCCTGAGAGCATTGCCCAACACTTCTTGAACCCTGTCAAGTTTGGTGCTGTGATCACTTCTCTGGGGAGCCTATAAAATCTGTATACTTGTAGTTAGACTATACAGAGAAATAAACTATTTGGTGAGTACTTTGCCTTCACTTAATAAATAAAACTAGTTGTACAATTTTTTTTTTTTTTCCTTCTGTGATGACCAGGGATGTCACAGTTTGGTCCCCTCTGGAGAGAGGTTTTTGGAGCTGGGTGCTGCTGGCAGGAAGCACAGACTCTGCTCTCCTGGCCACACAGATACTGGAATAAATGTTTCTCTGGTCACAGCACTTGCATCTCTTGTTTTACTTTCTTTGTGGAGGTGGCTATTAGCCACCCCCCATGCTGGCTTTTCAGTACAGAAAGCAGATTAATTAAAATATAATTTAATTATTATATGGAAATAAAAAAAACCAGGAGTGAAAACCCAGCTCTTCCGTGAACTGTGGAAGCTGCTCAGTTCAGCTGACCTTTATAGTCTGCACTTCCTCTGTTCTGAGCCAGTCCAGCATGATCTGATTGTGCAATGGTCTGATTCACAGCAGTGTCGCTGGTATGAATGGCCTCCTTGTATTTGGGTGAAGTGATTCCTGTTAGGAAGGTTAACCATGTGCCCAGGTCTCTGGTGAACTGTCTGTTTTGTAGACAGAAGTGTAAACTGGAGATAAGCTAGATTCAAATAAAGAGTAGAAGCAATAAACCTGTATGTCCAAGTTAAACAACCAGTTTTCTCCTTTTGCTGCCTTTTTTATTTTTAAGCTACAAATGAAAAATAATTTGTTATATTTGTTTTTGTGAAAAATGCAGTGAAACTATATTCTGTCTTGGGGTTTGCAGGTGCTGATTCTGTTTGAATAACAATAACAGTATTTAATTAGTTAAAACATTAAGGCTGCTTATTTTGAAGGCATTACAAGAACTAGGGAGCACTTTGGATAGTATGCTCTGTTTGTCTCAGCCTCCCCGCTGATTTCTGTTTGTTTAGAATCAGTTTTATATTTAAAAAGAAATCCTATTGGTATAGAAGATAATAGGGCTGGGTTTCCTGTAGGAGATGATAATGAAAGTGATCATAAACCCTAAAGCAAACAAATAAAAATGTAGCTATTCCCCCTCCCTCTAATCCTTTTCCATGACATTCTAGCACAGACTTCTAACAACTTTAAAAGAAAAACCCTGGGTATAGATAAGATACTTATTAACTTCATTGCAGTTTCAGAACTCTCTAATGCAGCAGCTCTTACAGTGAAGTTGTCATTATGTCATCTCAGAACACCTCTGCATGGTTGCTGTTTTCAGCTAAAGGCCATTGAGGATGGTTCAGTGGTCATTACTCCTTTTATTAAATTAGAGGTGAAAAGCAGGTTAATTAGTCATTTATACTCTGTGTTAACAGAAGTAGAAACACAGACTCATTTGAGATGGAAAAGACCTTTAAGATCATCAACTCCAAGCGTTAACCCAGCACTGCCATGTCTACACTAAACCCTGTTCCCAAGTGCCGCATCCACACATCCTTTCAAGGGCTGGTAACTCTCACACTTCCCTGGGTTAGTAAGTCACTCCTGGGTATGAGGGACAGACCTTTTGCTGCCGCGGCTGCAGTCACAACCCCTGAGTGACTGTACGTCTGGAGAGCTGTTAAGATCTGAGTATTGTGATTATCACAGAGAGATGCTTCTACCCAAAATAACGTGCAAGTGAGATCATATGCTAAAATCAATAATGCAGATTTTATTAAGTTAAATGTGTGAGAGACAAAGACACAGAAAAGAGGGAGGGGGAAAAGGCAGAGAGAGAACAATTAGGTAGAAAGAGAATCAGTAGCCTTGTGGATCTCGCAGCGTTTTGTTGGTCCTTTTTCACCCTTTTTGGTGGTAAGGGTCCCACAAAACATAAAGTTTAATGGGTTAATATGCATTCAGGTATATATAGGCATGCCCAAGCACCTCCCCTGCAGGGTGGAGTTTTGCACTGTCATTTGCTACAGTGTGAATCATGTACGATCCTCTGATGGCCCAGAAATAAATCTGGGGGTGCTTTGGGTGACTTTGCTGGTTTATGACACCTTTTAAGACATGAGAGCTGCCTCTCATGCCTGTGTAGTTGAGCCTGTTATGCCCCATCAGAAGGGATAAATACCCTCAGGCCTACATGTGAGTGTGAATGTCCTGTGCTCAGTGTGTCTCTTCTTTTGAGTCAGTGGACTGTGGTCTCCAGTCAAGAGCTGACCTTCAGCACGGTTGCTGAGCTGGCCTTCTCCATGGACTCCTTGCAGTGTTACACTCTTCTCCCCCGCTCTTGTTTACCTCTCCTTAGGCTTGAGATAACTTGGACAATAGTACTGCCTTTATCTTATCTCAAGTCCCCATCATGTGGCTTAATTTACTGCCCATATTTCCAGGAATTCTTGGGGGCAGATTTAGGGTGGAGGCATTGGTGGTTGCAGATGAGGAGTTGCTTCTTTATACAGCGTGCCACAATGGGCAAAGTCCTCTGGTGGTCTTAATAGTGTTTAGGGCTATTGTGAGCTGTAAGTCTCTTCTAAGAGCATATCCTCTGCTGCAGGTATATTCTAAAAAAGTCCAGATCCAGCTGGTGTTACTGGCAGATGCCCTTAGAGGCAGCATTTTGGCTGCTGCTGAAAGAGGCAGAGGAGTTCCAGATGGTGGTTGTTACTCACAGGTCCCAAGGCTGCTGTGTGAAAGCCAGGCACGTGTGTATTCGCACATAGGCACTACTGGTCCTGTGTTTTAGAGCCAGCCACTTGTAACTGAGAACAAAATTTTGTCTGGATGTGTAAAGTGAAGTCCTTGACTGGCAGAGCATGAGAACAGAATCAGAGCAGACAGAATAGCATCATCAAAACACTGGAGATGGTAGAGCTCTTGTTAAAGCCCCAATGCTTTAAATATGGCTTGCAAAGAGGGTTGGGTACAAAACTGGGGCTGTGTCCTTGTTTATTGTTATCCTATTTATCAGGAACTCTCAAGATACTCTCTTTGAAAGGCTTTTTATTCAAGCTTTGAATTAGAGATTCAGAGGTTGCCTTCCTGGGGAAGCTCAAGTTTCATAAGAACTGATCAAGTTTTGACATGATGAGAGGAATCTTTTGAAACTTTGTTTGCAACTAGATTGTTTAAGCCTCTTGAAAGGCTATATTAAGTTCTATGCATTGTGTATCCTTAGGTGAAAGGGCACCTGTGTTAATGAATCTAAACTTCCTGAAGGAAGAGGTAAGAATTCCACGAGAACTCTGCAGTCCACAGGAAATTCAGGGAAGATGGAACTTGATAATCCTCATGGTTAAGGTTTAAAAGGGCAGAAGAAATGTTTAATAATCCTAGTTTGGTTTTCTTTTAAGCGGTCCCTTCTGATTTCTCTGAAAAACATTCACTCACACATAGGAAGAATGTACTCAGAGATGTGTTCAGAGGGTATTCAATGATCTGCGTGGTGAACTTCTGATTCTGGCAGAATACTTGGTTCCAGCGACAGTGAGTGGTCTGTGTCTTGGCACAGGGTAACTTTGGGGAAGGGATCTTTGATCAGTTTTCATTTTCAGGCTATTGAAACAGACTGTTTATTTCATTAAATGTACCAATCAATGCTCCAACAGCAACTGCTTGGCCTTACACTTGACGTGTGAACACTCTAGTATGATCTGGCATTCCTCTTGCAAAAACGTCATAAATATTTTCAGGTGGCAATCCAGGGGGAAGGTGACACCACAGTTCTGTAGATCTGAAGCGGTCAGGAGGAAAAAAATGCATTGAATAAACTGCAGCAGCAACTCCCGTGTTGCATTTTCCTCCAGGAGGAACCATGGGTGGTTATGACTGCTGGCAGCTCTCAGAGGTTAATGCTATTTAACTGGGTAGTTAAAGGACAGGTAGTTCTGTTTCCAGTAGGATCTTCTGTGGGAAAGCCAAGATGTTTTGGCTAGTGTGCCCTTTAGGCTGTTTGGCAACAAGACTGTGTATCAGATAGTCAAAAGCAGAAGGCAGCTCTGAGGGATCATGTTCTCCTTTAACTTGCTCCGTCCTGATGTTTGTCTAATCTTCCTCAAGGATCTTCGCAAGTGGAAACTGTGATTGGCCCATCAGTCTTGTCCAGCAGCTTCCCTTGTATTTCGGCTTTAATCCACTTGCCCAATTGTCTCTTCGCAAACCTCAAGTTGTCCCTGTGCTCCAGGGAGCTCCTTCTTTCTTTCATGGCACCTTTCAGTTACTGTGTCTCTGTAATTTCTGGGAATGTCCTTAGATAAAGGAGAGGTGGGTAGGGCTCGGCATGAGTCACTATGAACAGACCTTTGTCTCAGAATAAACCTGATGAGAGATCATTGGATCTTCTCACCTGCCGTGCTGGGCTAAGAGCACTTTCAGCTCCTGCAAGTGAAGTCCCATTCTGAGTGAATCCACAGAATCTCTTCACAGAAATGTTGTGTTCCTTGGCATGTTGCCTGCAGTGGCTCGTGGCATGTGCTTTGGGATGGAAAAAGGAAACAGGCTTGTCCCAGTTGGTCTTGTTACAGAGTAGGAAGTGTTGGGGGCAGGGTCTATGTGATGTCCTGTTCCAGTGAGAACCTTTGCATTGGTTTTCTTGGGCTTCTAACTGGGAGAGGGACAGCTAAAAGTCTTTGTGGCAGTGCCAGTGCCTGAACTCTGTGTATTTTCTTCCCTAGGCAAATTCAGAATACGCACACGGGGCTGGATTTGTCAGTGCCGGAATACCAGGAAATCCGTGGGAAGATGATGTCTGGCCATGTCGAGTATCACATTGTTGTTGTTACCCGACTGGCTGCCTTCAAATCAGCAAAGCACAAGCCTGAAGATGTGGTTCAATTTATGGTAAATATTTCATCTGACCTGTGTTAGTGATTGTTTCCTTAATCAGCTTTGCTTATTTCTGTCGTGATGCAGCAGATGCTTCATCATCAATCACAGCCTCTCCAGGTCAAGGTCCTTGGTAGGACAACACAGTCTGTACCATTTCTGCAATTCCTATTCCATTATGCATATTCCATTATCCACACAGTAATTGAACTTTTTATTCCAGGAGCTAAAAGTGATGATGACTGTTGTTGCCTTTAAAGCATTTTTCATTATGGATCTACAAATAGAAACCAGTTAAACTTTTTGTAAGTTCTGCTACAAATTAGTTTCTCTAATATATGTATCAGTACTAGACTTTGTACAGAACTATTAAATAAATATATAGTAGCAGAAATATTAAATAAATATATAGTAGCTTATTTGAATGGGTCTGTTACCTGGACACAGCTTTTAAAATCCTTAGTAAGAGAGGTTTACAAGGAAGTGTCCATATAAAAGATTATTTAGCTGGATTGTCTTTTTCACTATACCTGCAGAGTAAAGGTTTGAAAACACAGCACATGACTTAAAACAGGTGAAATTAATCTCATCTATGGCATGTGCACATCCACTTAAGCTATTGCCCCTGGGACTGTCTGTCAAGCTGATGGGAAAAGGTGCATTTAGGGTGTTCTGTTTGATCTTCTTTAGCTGCCTGCTGAACCACTCCCAAGAAGTGCATTTCTGTGTCCATTGACCATAAGGGGACACACCTTGTTCCATGCTGTGACCATCTGCTCTTTTCAGATGTTTTGGCAGTAACTGTAATGTCAGAGTGATGTGAGTGTGTGGTTACCTGGTAGATTATGACCTGTAGTGGAACTCACACTTTGTAGAAGATAGTTGATAAAGGCCTATTTAAACAATCTGATTTGCAGATAAATATCTGGCAGTGTTGTAAAAAAATGCTTCACAACAAATGAGATCTCCTGCATTTATTCCATACCTTGTGCTATATATAACTATGGTAAAAGCAGCAATGCTGGCATAGGAGTCTGTTCTGTTCACCATCCTCTTCCCTAACTGCTTGTTCTCGCTTCTGCAGTGTTTCCTTTTGTGTGCCAGTGTTATGTGGCTATTCCACAATGTCAGCTGAGGAACTGCTCCTAGCTAAAAATGGGTATTTTGGGGTTTGTTTTGTAGTACTGATTTACACCTGTTCCCTAAGCCTGTGACATGCACAATATCATTAAAGTTTCTTTTAGGGCAGGGAAGGGCCAGACGGGGCAGATAAGAGACAAGGATGTGCAGTTGCTTTTTTTCATGCAGCAATGCCTGCTTATATTATGTAATTTTTCCACATAGCTCTGTGGAAGAAGGAATCTGGCTACACCTGAGGTGTTAAACTGGGCTCTCGTCATCTAACTTCATTTTGCATCATTTGCATCATTTCATTTGCATCATAAGTTGATAAAATCAGCTTGTCTGTAAAGAGGAGAAACAGACTTTGTACTGCGGCCCCTCTGCTTGCTGGGGTTGTCTGTTCCCATGTGTCTCTGGGAGGATTTTCAGCACTCAGTTGCTCTTCTCAAGTGAAATGAACATTCCTGATTTCTCCTCTGGTGAGGTCTCCTGACATTTCATTCTTCATGAAGAAGAAAACTGGTGGAGCCTGACGAGAATAACATTTATCTCATCAGTTACATTTTTTTCAGCTGACTAAATATGATATATTATATAGTTTGTTGTGTGAGAGTAATTTAAAACCGTGAGCTGGGAGGTTGAGGATGGATGCTTTCCATCGATTCATTCCGATGAGTCTTGTCTGTGTGTATTACTGGAGGGAACAGAGGGATTCACCTGTCGTAACTTATCTCTCTGTAAGTTGGATATTTTAATCTGAGTCTGTCCATGCTTATATGGTCAGTGGGGAGGAGGGGAATGATGTGACTCATCCTCTGGAAATGGCTCTCTTCTTTGACCGTAAAGGGAAAGTATCTGCATTGTAGACAGCTGCAGTGGGGGGCTTCATCCCAGGCTGAAATGCTTAAGGGTCAGTAGAGTTGCACACAAATCACTGTGCACTTGGAGGTGCCCTGAGATTTTCCACCTGGCCTTGAGAAGTTCTGGATTTCCTATAGATCTTGTGTGGTATTAACCTGCTGCACACAAGACCTTTGGATGCCCCAAAGCATCTCAGATAGCATGGGATGCCTTTTTGTGTGCAGAACAGTCTGCAGATATCTGTGTTTGGTTTTCTAAACTCCCATCCCCATCGGTGCAGTGCTGCTGAAAAGGATGTAGCTGAGCATCTGTGAGGTGGGGGAACCCACTTTGCGTAACATAAACATCTTGTACCATTTGAGAAACCCTAAATTACTGTAGGTGTGTGAACAGGACTGACAGGAGTGACAGAGGACATAAAGACATTGGCACTGCCCTGAAACAGCAAAGAGAATATGGTGCAGCATCCAAGGTGCCACTGGCTGCCCGTGTTCAGGTGAGTTGAGCTTCAGTCACATTTCACCAAAATGTTCTTTCACCAATAACTGTCATGGGAGCTGACACCTCATGTGTGTAGACAGGTGGCTTAACCTGGAGAGAAGCGCCAAGCCTGTGGCTGCTGGGGAAGGCGGGTTGCACCCAGAGTGTCTGCACTGCCCTGTTCTGCTGGATGCTGGAGCAGCACGAACAAGAGCTGTGGCCCTTCCCCAGAGTTGCAGTGAAGTGTAAGAGAGGTACCTGAGGAACAGCAGAGAACGAGGCTGCCATGGGCAGCAGATCTACCACATCAAATTTATATCAGAGCATAGTGAGACGAGACATCTGAAGGAGGAAGGAGAAACTACTGTGTGCCTCTTCTGGAGCAGAATGGGCAGAATAAGAGAGAGGGGACATATTTTTTTGCTTTTCTTGAAACTGCCTAATTGGAGGAAGGAGCCAATGTCGCAGCACTGAGGTGACACATGGATTAGAGAAGGCAGGCAGGCGTGGTAGGGTTTTCCTTGTCTCTGGATACCGATTTTTGGATTGTCTCTGTTTTGGCCAGCTGGGGAGCCAGGTGTGTTTTGTGGCTCCTCCTTGCCCTGTCACTGTCCCTGAGGCCTCAGAGGAGCAGCTGCTCCCACCCTGCCCTCGGGGCCTGCACCAGCCAGGCAGCAGGGACCAGCAGCTCCATCAGCTCCTCTTTTCCCTGGGAAAGCAAGGCAGAAGCATCCTCTAAGATAGCTGTGGTCTCCAGGATGGAATCATAGGATCACTTGGGTGGGAAACAGCCTTTAAGATCCTTGACTCAGCTTTTGACGGATCACCACAGTCAGCTACGCTAGAGCACCAAGTGCCATGTCCAGACGTTTGTTGAACACCTCCAGGAATTGTAACTCCAACACTTCCCTGGGTAGTCCATTCCAATGTCCAGTGACCATTTCCATGAAAAAATTATTTCTGATGTCCAACCTGAACCTTGCCTGGTGCAGCTTGAGGCTCTGTCGTCTTGTCCTGTCAAGATCGAGAGATGTGTTAAGGCCCTATGACAAAAACCAGATGAACATCAAAAAGAGATTTCAGGTCTGACCTGTGAAGCCTTTACTGTGGGTCTAAACAATCCAGAGTGCCCTATTCCCCAGCCTTAATAGGACTATGCAAAATCAGCATCACAGCATCTCTAATTAAAATGTTTGTGAAGAATTAACAGAATAAGAAATTCACTTCTGTGATGACATACTAAATTATTAGAAAGTGGAGGGAATTTTTAATTTTAAAAAAATGCTAATTGTAAAAGAGGGCAAATGGGTTTTAGAAGTGCATAACCTTAAGGTTATATTTGGTAATTAAAGGAAAAGTCAGTTGCATTTCTTTCAAAGGTCAGAATACTCTTGTACTATTGAAAGAGGGAAATTGGTTTTCTCTTTGGTACTACTACCAAGGTGATATTTAATTATTGCCTGTAGATTTGCCATTATCTGTGATAAAAAGAAAAGGCTTTGCTTTTCTTAAAGGCATTTCTTCTAGCCACACCTTAACTTTTTTAGCAATTAACTTCTCCCTTCCCAGCCTTATTAAAAATCCACCCAGCCTTTAGTGCCTTCTCCTTGTATCTGCATCCAGTTTGATTCTTCTGTACAAGTTATTTGTTAGTCAAGTTTTTTCTTCTTCAAAACTGAACAAATAACTACTGGTGTTTGACAGGCATAGCACAATTTAGGGAGGCATTTACTGTAGTACTGTCTTCCTCTCTTAAAATGAGGGAGTGTATAAGTATGTGGGTGTGTATTCATTTATGTTTCATCATTGCCTTTTTGCATATATTGGCCTTTTTTTTTTTTTTTGAGCCTCAAAATCTGTGCATTGGAGTTGCATTTTCCTGACTGTACAGGCATGTTATGAAGATAAATTCCTTCGCCTTATGGCTTCTGTGATGTGAGAGAATGGGAAAAATTCATGCTCAGTGTAGCAATAGGTTCAGGAGCCACTAAGGATTCATGCTGATTAAAAAGAAATATTAGTGTTCTTGCTCTTCTGCTGGGCAAAACAGATGAGGAGAACAGCATGTGGTCGTGTAATTAAAATCTACCATAATGCACACCCACGGGGTCACCAAGCAACATTAATTCTGGTATGGCTTGAATTGGGAGTTTCCAAGTAAAAGCTTAGGTTGTGCTGCCTGGGAGAAGGGGTGCTTTTGATTCCTGTACCCAAAGCTAGTGGCTGTTTAAAAGGACAGAGATGCTGGATCTCCCTTTTCTGACAGTGTTAAGAAGTGGGCTTTATAAGAAGAAGGTCACAGTAGTCCTGGTTTTCATGAAATGCTGAAAAATCAAGCGTGCTCTTTGTTGGTGTGCCCTGGCTGGCAAAGGGCTTGAGTTAGCTCTGAGATCTCCATTTTGTTGAAATCCTTGCAGTAGATATAAAGTATATGAAGACAAGTTTGAGGTCACAAATGGGGCAGTAAAAGGAGCTTTGAAGGGAAAGGAGGCATTAAATAGCATTAATACTGAGTGGGATCAAATTGTGCGCACAATGAGTGCCAGGCTCCTGCAGCCATTCCAGTGTGTACTTTCCTGTGTGAGGCCCTTGGGAAGAGGGGGGCAAGGCACATGCATGAGATTTGAGGGATTAGTAACAAACTTCAGACTTTGACTTTGAACTTCATGGTGGTTTTCTTAACCTTCTAGCTATACTTGATCACATTCAACTTATTTATTTGTTCCCAGTGAAAAAAAAAATTCAACCCATCCCTGTCTGTCTTTTAAGTTCTGTGTTGGATGTTAATTGTTACAGGCAAATAAGGTCTTGACCTGGTAAATGTGCACATGCTTTGCTGTATTTGCATGATTAACTCTTTTGAAGTGAAGCAGATTGAGCCTTTGATATTGTGACTTGACAGAACTCCTTGAAGTGTGTGCACTCAGCCTGACTTACAGGTGGTGGGGTTTAGCTCCACAGTGTTCACAGAGTTCATAGAGGCATGGAGGGGGAGAGGATAACTGCAGGATCCAGACCTGGAGGAATTATAGGCAGCAGAAGAAAAATACTTCAATGTTAATCAAATCAAACTTTGTTTACTTAATAGGATTGATAAAATGGGGTTTAGAGCAGCGCTTATTTTCTATCCTGACATTTTGGGCTGTAGGATCCATCAAGGATTTTCAAAGGGCTGTAAGTGATAACCAGGAAAGGCAAGATTTAATTTTGTTACATGCTGATACACCTTTCTCCATGAAGATTGACAGAGGATGTCAAATTGAAAGAGTCCAGAATTGTTGCAGCAGAGCAGTGCTTTCTGACTAGAAAGCTATGAGAATGCTCTGTGTCATGTCTGGGATTTCCTTGAAAAAATACACTCTGGAACCTGTCTGGCACTTGTGTAAGGCCTCTGTGCTGCTGCGTCCAGCTCTGGGGTCCCAAGTACAGGAAAGATATGGACCTGTTGGAGCAGATCCACAGGAAGGGTACAGAAGTCATCATAGAGCTGGGACAGCTCTCCTGTGAGGACATTGAGAGAGCCTCTTCAGCCTGGAGAATGCTCCAGGGTGACACTAGACCCCTTCCAGTACCTGAAGGGGCTGTGAGAAAGCAGGGGAGGGACTGGTTACAAGGGTCTGGAATTAACAAAGTGGAATGGCCTTAAGCTGAAGAAGGGAAGGTTAAATTAGATGTAAGGAAAAAATTCTTGACTGTGAGGGTGCTGAGCCACTGGCATAGGTTGCCCAGGGAAGCTGTGGCTGCCCCATCCCTGGAACTGTTCAAGGCCAGGTTGGATGGGGCTCTGAGCAGCCTGGTCTAGGGGAAGGTGTCCTTCCCATATTGAACAGGATGATCTTTAAGGTCCCTTCTAACCCAAACTGTTTGGTGATTCTCAGCACACCAGTCTGGGGCTGCTGCGCTCAGCCAACATTACCCCTGCATTTCCAGCACCAAACCCAAGGTAAACCTGGCAGCAGAGCTGAGCTGAGGGTGTTGAGGAGCCCGTGGCTGCCAGGGCTGGAGGCACAGGGACAGCAGGTGAGGAGCCCCAGCTGGCAGGGGCTGGCAGGGGCCAGCACTGGGCTTGGGTAAGCAGGGAATGGTTTTGGCTGAAAGGCTGACAGGGTGTTCTGGAGCTGACAGCTCTCTGGTAGAGCAGGGTGTTCTGGAGGCTGACAGCTCTCTGGTACAGCAGGGTGTTCTGGAGCTGACACCTCTCTGGTACAGCAGGGTGTTCTGGAGCTGACAGCTCTCTGGTACAGCAGGGTGTTCTCCAGGGCTGACAGCTCTCTGGTACAGTAGGGTGTTCTGCAGGGCTGACACCTCTCTGGTACAGCAGGGTGTTCTCCAGGGCTGACAGCTCTCTGGTACAGCAGGGTGTTCTGCAGGGCTGACAGCTCTCTGGTACAGCAGGGTGTTTTGGAGGCTGACAGCTCTCTGGTACAGCAGGGTGTTCTGGAGCTGACAGCTCTCTGGTACAGCAGGGTGTTCTGGAGCTGACAGCTCTCTGGTACAGCAGGGTGTTCTGGAGCTGACAGCTCTCTGGTTCAGCAGGGTGTTCTGGAGCTGACAGCTCTCTGGTACAGCAGGGTGTTCTGGAGCTGACAGCTCTCTGGTACAGCAGGGTGTTCTGGAGCTGACAGCTCTCTGGTACAGCAGGGTGTTCCAGCAGAGGGCATCCCGGCACTGCAGGATATCGGCCTGCACGCCGTGCTGCGGGCTCTGGGAAGCACATTAGTATGCTTTGGGGACAGTGCTGTCACACTTGGTATTCCGTGTCGCCTGTGCGTTCCCGGCGTTGTTGTTCAAAGCCCACGCAGATCCACAAAGGCGCAATTAGCGATGGGATGCGAGGGTATGCGTTTGCTTTAGGTTCAGGGGTGTAATTAGACATAAATTGAGATTTATGAATAATTTACAGACTTTGATAGAGGAGGAATTAAAATTAAGTGGGGAAAGAAATAAGTTTGTGTATCTCAGTTCAGTGTTGGAGTATTTTTTAAAAACTGTTTTGGCATAATCTTGATTGGCTGCTGTCTTGTAATGCTTTCAGAAATTAATTTGGTAGTTACTATTGAAATTAATTAGATGTTAAATGTTTTTCGAAAATCAGACTTAATTTTTTTTTTTCCTTGGGTGGAGGGTAATGATATTTATTTCTTTGAAAGAGCACCAGTGAATTCCTCACTGCCCTTACATTTGTGCTTACATAATATTTTTGGGAGGGGCTCAGACATCATACCCTGCTCAGAGTGCTACTGGGACCTAGCAAATTAAAAATGTACAGCAGTTCAGAAGCTCTGGAATTGCTTTCCCTTCTCTTTTTGGGGTGTCTTTCAAAGGGAAGATTATGATGTTCTGGAGCATCTCTATTGCCCTCATGTTAGTGCCTGGTTGCTGAATGGCATTTCAGATCTGGCATGTGGAGCACAGTGTTACACTTTACCTTTGTTCCTTTCACAAGACAAGTCTAAAATTCTTGATTTTCATTCCCCTGTCGACTCAGGTTGGGTGTTGTGTTTCAGATCTTTATTACAAAGCTGCTTGCCTTTTGTGACTGGGCACTGAACCCACAGTGAACATTGTACAGCTGAAATGCAAATGCTTTTCCAAATCATCTGGCTAGGTTGATAATTACTGCGAAAGGCAGGGAAGCGTGAAGCTGAGGTGGTTATTGCTCTTTGTGCCCACATCTGAAGCAGTGAACTGCCTGAGGTGTGCCTGTTTCTGTCAGGGCCTGTTCCCTGGCCTGGAGGGCAGCTCACACAGTCTGGCTGCATGCACAGCATTAAACTTCCTTACCATCTGCAGTGGGCATCAGTGCCCAAACTGGCTGCTGAGGGGTCTCTCCACTGGGCCAAATCTTGGGCTGAAGAGTTATCTGGGGGCATGATAGCTCCCCAGAGTGTAGGAACTATACCAGACATTGTCAAGTTCCAGTAGACACTGTAAATGAGGTTTCTAGTAGGTGCTCTCAGATTCCAGTGTCTGGGAATATGCCTGATGCTGTTTAGTTTGCTTTAGGTCCAGTGTAGGGATTCTGCATTGATCTATAACTCATTTCCCTTCTGTGCTTTTTGTTAGGTTGACTTGCTTTATCACTGTGTTGGTGGGAGAACTCTACATTACTCCATTCCAAGATGTGGTGCTTGAGTCTCTCCATCTTTTATATCCATCTCAGTATGTGCAATGCTGCACATACTGCAGTGTTAATTAGGATTCACTCCTCTAGAGTTCAGCATCACATGTTACAGGAGGATGAGAGCTGGACACTAAAAGGGTATCTGTGCCCTATGCACTCCACTAACACTGCTTTTTGGGTTGTTTTTTATATTTGTATTAATTGAAACAGTTTGGTAGATTATGGATCCATGGAGGGCCTTGACAAATATATTATCTGTATAACACCACAGAGCATGGAAGTCACCCTCATTGCATCTGCAACGTCACTTAGAGATGGTGTTTTGTTTGTGTGTGGGTTTTGTGTATTGGTTTAAGGTACTGAATTCAATACTTAATGTGGCATAAAAGCCACACCTTTTCTCACCAACATTCCCATAGCTATTGCTTTCCTTGTAATATCTTGAGCCTTATTTCTCCTCAGGCTTCCTGTCTTTGTCTACAGAAGGAATTACTCCATTCACTGTTGGCATCTTCTCTCTGTATGAAACCTTTTAGGCCATGGCCAAGTTGTTGATTTTTATTTTCTCATGGATAAACTCAACATTCAGGGGTCAGCTGAGGTCTTTGCCCTTAGTTTTTTGTGTCATGTCCTCTTCAGGGCAGAAAACGTGACAGTTTTTTAGTCCTAAGCAGCCAAAGGGCACTGAAGCCACCAGGAGTGAGGAATGGGACAGTGGTACAAAGACCTGGGCAGCTTTCTCCACCATGTACCTGCCAGGCAGGGCTTTTCTTCCCTCCTGTGTCTCAGGGCTGGGCATCACTTTTAGTGGACAAGGTATTCCTGCTGTCAGGAAAGCATCTGCAGCAGTGACCTTCCCAGTATTTCATTAGCTGATGAGTCAGACAAATGGATTCTGGCAATGAACTTTAATTCCATTAAGCAGTGGATTTTTAATAACAGAATTAGAAGACTAGCAGCAATGCTTAAGGATTCACTAGGTACATAACAGGCTTTTGCTCGGCCCCATGTAAAGCTCCTTGCTAGTATGTGGTTTTCCACTTCCACAGTTAATGTTTCACAGCACTTCACTGCTGCTTTCCTGCTCCTGTCTCACCTGTAAAGAAATGAACCCAGGCAACACATTTTCATTGCAGGTTTCCAAGAAGTACAGCGAGATTGAGGAGCTCTACCAGAGACTGACAGCACGGTATCCACAGGTTTCTCTTCCACTCCTGCCTAGAAAAGTTCTCTTTGTGGGCGAATCTGACATCTCTGAACGAAGAGCTATGTTCAATGATATCATGAAATTCATCTCCAGAGATGAGGATCTAGCAACAAGTCCTGAGTTACTGGAATTTTTAGGTAACTAAAAGATGTGAGTGTCCCCTCCCCCAGGAATGTGCTTTATGGAAGTGTTAAGTTCTTGACTTGGGCAGCCAGAAACTAGAGTGTGCCAGAATAAAGGCTGTCACTAAAAATATCCTCATGTGCATTTACAGTGCTGCACAGTCATGTTTGCTAGTGTTTCTCCCTCCTCTCAGTGGACACCTGCCTCATTCAGAGATGTTGATAGGTACATTCAAAGGAAGCATTGTGCTAGCCTGTCCCTGATTTCTAAACATGTAAGTTTAGAAGGCTAAATAGTCATATATTGTCAATGGAGACCCTAAAGTTCAGTGCAGGGTATCACTTAGTGAGCAACTCTTCCATGTTTTTTCTGGTTTTCCTGCAAATTATTTACTCTGAGAAAGATTTAAATGGAAGTCGGGTTCTTTATTAGTTAAACAAATTCTCTGGCTAGTTACTTTTCTTTTGGGTTTATTTTTAATTTTTTTTCTTATTTTTCCTTAGCTTTATGTCCAGCTCTTGTTGTCTTGCCTACTGGTTCATATAGATCCTTTCTTATGTCCCCTGGGCATAGCAGGGAGTTACTGAATGAGTGGAGCATATGAGTTCTCTGCTTTTAGTTCAACTGAGGACTTCTGAGCAGGGAGCACTCCAGCCTGGTGCTGTGCAGGATTCTTAGTGGAGGATTACTTTTAAGTGAAGTTGCAAGAAGCTAACAAGTGTAGACAGCCCATTTTGCAGAAGTGTCAGGTGTGGCCAGATTAGTTCTGTGAAATTGGGAGCTTCCTAAAATCAAAGGGGGCAAAGCTGCTTAATGCATGGCAAAATCCAGGTAGTAAGGTTTTTGTTTGGCTTTTTTTTCCCTGGGCAGTATTCTCTTGAAAGCAGATCCCTTGCACAGAGAATTCAGAATTCATGTTGATTGATCTTTGCATGCTGGTTAACCTAACCATGGTGCACATCTGCAGCTAAACTAGGCTGGACTCCATTCTGTGGGCAAATATTGTGAAATATTGCAGATTGGGTGCAAGTAATGTGAAATCAGAATTTGCCTTAGAATAATGCCAGTCTTACCCTGATTTGGCAGATGCAGAATGAAAAGCTGAATGAGATGAGTCTCCCATGCCATGTTACTTCAATAGTCAAAATGGTGTAACCAAAAATTTTATTCATTACAGTTTTCAGTAGCCCTTTTTTAATAAGCTAGTCTCATTGGTTCCCTGGACATCCAGAAACTCACAACAAGGAACCATTTTCTCCTCATTCTGCCGGTCTTTGCATGAACAAGTGTGGTGAGAAGACTTAGTTTTATTTTTCAGTTGGCTGAATTTGCTGACCTGGATGCATCTTGCATACTGAAGGGTGTTAGAACTTCAGGCTTCATTTTTCAGTGTAAACTGAAGAGCTGCTGTAGAAACATGCTGTCCCATATTCTAATTTTAACCCAAGTTAACTAAATTGTATCAAAAAGAGGATTTTATCTGTACTAGCTATGTGAAAGTTAGCTACCTACATCTATGCAGAGTATTTACAGTGTCTCTGTAGCCAGTAGAAGAGAAATAGTCACTTCCAAGAGAAACTCACATGACTTCATTTGGATGGGATGAATCACCATGTGGAAATTCTATTGTTTCTGTTGTCTGTAGAAGGAACATAAATAAGCAGATTTGACATGTGCTGCTGTGTCTCATAAAAAGTTCATTTCCTCTATCTTTCTCTCCTTAACTACTTTGAGTCAGTAAACAGATCAGACACATAATGACACATAATGAATAAAGGGAACAGTGGGAGTGTTTTGAAAGAGTTTCACAAAAGCTGATCATGTCCTTCATTCCTCAAACAAAACTCTCAGCAACAAGTGCAAGGTATAAAAAACCTGTAGTTTTTGTCTTGTATAGTCAGTTTTCCCACCATTACTCTGTTTTGCAGGAACAAAATCTTCCAGTGCCATTGACTTCAAGGGTAAAAACATGCCTGATGACAGGGATAAAGAAGATGAAGAAAATGAGGCATTGGATTTTTTCAAAGAGGAGAAGACACCTGACTTAATCTCACAGCTTTTATCAGTGGAAGATGTCAAAAAAGGGCAGAAAAAAGAAGGGGGAGATGAGGAAGAAGAGGAAATTTTAGACCCTCTTGGTATAATCAGGTATGGCTAAAATCTTGTAAATTAGGTATTTAGACTTCAGCCTTTCTGAATAAGGCTGTTGTATATCACTGTCCCCACATTGCTAAATTTCACAGAGGAGGAGGGGCCTCTGCAGTTCATGAATGAGATGGTTTGATAGAAGGAAGAGACTTGGTAGTGCCTTTTCAGTGCATTCCTCAGGACATTGAAGTGACAGGGACATCATGAGTACCTTGGTAGCAGTCCCAGCTACAGAAGGTACTTTGCTGGGTGCTGCATGGTTCCACCACAAAGCATCAGCCCTCCAGCATCCAGTGGATGTGCCTTCTGGAGTACACAGGACACTCTGATTACAATGTCTGGAACTGCTTTTGAGCTCACTTGTGGCTTTTCTTTCCTTTTCCCTCTGTCTGAAGGTGGTGTCACATGCTAAGTGCCACTAAGGTATATGCAGTAACAGCTTCAGAAACACTACTTGGGTCAAAGCTTCCTGATATTGGTGTCTGGATGTGTTTACCTGTCCAGTAATTTTTAGTCAGTTACTTTCTTCACTTCAAGATGTAATTTCTCACTGAATTCCAAACTGATTTCTAACTGCTAAAGTCTGGAAGTAAGTTATGTTCTTCTGTGCTGGGATCATGAGTATCAACTACTCTTTAGGGTGTCTCAGGCTTTAGATGTCCAAGAGAAGAAGGTGTAGCTGTTCTTGATCTTCAGTAAGCACTGACCGACCCATCTGGATGGTTCCAGCCCTGCAGGGTCACCAGCCACTACTGAGTGTTGTCTTGGATCTAGACTGTGCTTTCAAAATGCTTCTGCATGGCAATAGGCAGTAACTGAGAGTAACAAGCCAGACCCCTCTTTTGGTGTTTCCCAGTGGCATTAAATAATTTCCAGGGGATCATTCACTTTAGGTCTAAGCTGGAGTCTCCTACACTAAGTTTGGTCTAACAAGATGGATAATACTGGAAGCACTATTTGGAAGCACACTTTCTTCCTGCCCAGATATTGTCCTTTTTACTTGAAGTATTTAATCCTTTAAATCAGAAAAGATTCACCAGAAAAAGATCACCAGAATACATTAACTATTGCTCTTCTGAGAAAATGTGCTGAATTACTCAGCATCAAAATTATTCTTTTGTTTAAGGAGAGTTTAAAAATTTAAATAACTATTTACAACAAGTTAGATAAAGCAATACTTCCCACAAAATGGTCCTTAGTTTGTATTTTTACAAAAGCAACTGTTCCTTTTTTGGATAGGAAAATGATCTATTGGGTTAGCAAATGCAATGTTATATTTTCCAGCTTACAACAAATAGAAGCTGTAAAAAACTTGCTATGCCAAAACAAGCAAGAAGTTTGCTTTTCTCCTCTGCACAGCTTGACGTAGCATTTGAAAATCTTGATTATTTTGGTTTTCTAATGTGCTGAAGGATGACAAGATCCGGTATTTAATCCTCATTTAGTTTATTGCTTCCATTCCTTCCAAGTACAGAATTCTTACTGAATCAAAATAACTTCATTTATATAAGAAGTATGGTCTTCACTGACAGAGCTGCAGCTCTGCAGCAGCAGTTATGCAGTCAGATGTTTGTCACTCTAAAGCAGTGGCTGATATGTATAAAAGAAATCTCCATATCTATTTGTTATTGTTTCTGTGATTCTCACATGTACAGTGTTGGGGCAGAAACATGAAAGTGGAAACAAGAATTCTGAGATGCATTTTTCATTGTCTCTGTTCTCCTGTAACTCATCCTGCTTCCATGGAAGTTATTTTCATCTCACATCAATGGAGATCAGAGTGTCCATCAGCACTGTATCCCAGCTCTGTGCTATCTAGTGAGAGGTGTCTAGGTGAGAGGCCAAAGGCAGGAGCTCAGTGTTCAGTGGATAGGCAACTAGTTCTCAGGGGACTTTTTAGGGTGTCTTCTATGCCTGTTAAAATGTTTGGTGCTTGCATGCTTTGAAGAGGGAGCTGAAGCCCCACAGCTTCAGTGCTTCACATGTGCTTGAAGTTACTTTGGCATAGGAATGAATAAACTGGAGGTGAAGCAGATAGATAAAGGTGTTTAGTAGTAAATTGTCCCCTAGTGCCCAGTAAATTCAGGTTTAAAAGGGGAAAAGAAAATCCATGCTTCTTTCCTCTCTGAAAAACCTTTGGAAAGCTGTAGAGTCAGCACTGAAACAAGCCAGTCCATTTTGTGAAGTAGTGGTGTCCAGAGTGCTTTGAGCAGCAGATCTCCAACCTAAATTGAATCATGTGTTTGGCATAATCTTACAGGTTTTTTGCTTTCTGGATGAAGATGAAACTGCTCCAGTAGCACAGGCCTCCATATGCTGTCAGCATGCTTCATTTGGTAACAACTTCTCCTCCTGGGCCAGAAGGCTGCAAATTGGATTTGGCCCAGCACTGCTGCTGTGCTGCTCGACCACCCAATATCCAGTTAAATATCAGGCCTTAGGGGTAAAATGCTAAGCCAGGGCCTTTTTCTCTGTTTTTGTACTGCTGGTGTTCATCCAGGTGGAAGCTCGTAATGATTGGCCTGGTTCCTTTGGCCTGGAAGAGACATCCCAGTGGCGCTGATTCTCTGTCTCGCTTTCAGGGCTGTGTCTGAGTTGCTCTTTGATGTCAGGTGGGCAAACTCACTTGCCAGTTCGGCTCCTCATCTTTTGTGGGTACTAATGATGATCTACAGACTTTGTGTTTCTGTGTTGTATGGTTCTTATGCCTCAAAGCTTTCTCTGTGTGTTAGCAGGGTGATTCTGGGATTCTTAACAACAGAAAGACTTGGGGTTTTGCTGTCCAAACCAGGAACATGTCAAAAACAATAGATTTCTGATTATTTTTTCATCTTTTAACATGCCTCCTCCTTTATATTTTTTACCCCAGAAGCCTAGTTCTTCCTAGAATAAAAGGTGCTCAATATTAACTTGTATTTGTGGAATGCAGTGTTGAAATTCATTGAAATATGTTTTCCTCTCTTCACCCTCTGCCTTTCTTGATAGTTTGGAGTATTGGTATTCCAGTGTATTGTCATCAATTACTCTGCAAGTTTTCCTGGACATTTGTAGAAATCTTTTCAGCTTTGGACAGAATATACAGGTCCTGTAGGAAAAATCACTCCTAATACAGAGTAAGATGATCCTTTGATATCAGCTGTGCATAAGGGAATGAATTATAATATACTCACTTTTCTAGCAGTGGCACACTTTTAGCTCCATTTCACTTTTCTTAGCACTTTAAGTATACAGTGACTTGTAAGTCACTGTAAAGCTCTCATAGCATTTTTAAAGGTGCATCTCTTGGGTTTGGGTTTTTTTTTTCTTTTTTTTCCTCTAAGCCAAAATGAGTATAATATTCCTTTGATAAAATGTTGTATTTCCCTGATAAGCAGGAAATCAGATACATAATTAACTCCCCATTGAGGGACAATATTAGGTATATTGACTTAACTTTGTCACCACTCTTTGTCACTCTTCTTTAAATCCATAGAGCTCACAATTTGCAGATACATATTTTTAAATCCTTAGTAGGCTACCATGGTGCTTTGGTATTGGAGCTCTTAAAGGTGCAGTATTTTTTTAATGTTTTAAAGGATTTTCCTCATAAATTGCAAAATAGTATTGTGTGGCTAGTCTCAGTTGCAGGGAGTTCTCCAGCTGGCATGCCTTTAGGAATGAAAGAAACAAGAGCAATGGATCTGAAAGAGGCTAATCCCTCTGAAGGACAAGGCCTGGAAGAGAAGCACAAGTTGGATGAGCTATTCACCTGAACTTGATGGTACTGTTGAATATTCTGCAATGGAAAAAGGTGTGATTTGCCAGTGGTTTGAGGGGAGGTCGGCATGGAGTGAGGGGAGCTGTGTGCAGCAGGGATCCAGAGCAGCAGCAGTGCTCAGCCAGGGCTGACTGGGCAGGGTCTGGCCATGGCTGTACCATGACATTCTCCTGTCCTCTCAGTGAGGTTGGCTGTGTCCACAATGCAAGTGTCTGCTGGCCTGGGCTGCCTCCTGGGCTGTGATTGGGATGGCTTGGGAGAAGGCATGTTGTCCCATGCCAGCGGGGTACCAGGGGCTGTTGGAACAGCTTGAATTGTTGAACCGAGCTCCTGTGCTCAGGCCCAGTCTGTGAAGGAATTACTCAAAAAAAACAGTATGGCCCCTGTTCTTCTACCCTCAGAGCTTTCTGCCTGCTGCCATCTTTGCTCCACTCTGCCCTCAAGCTACCCTAGGGCTTGGCTTTCTGTAAACAGGTCAGGCATCCAGTTTGGATGCTTAATGCAAGCAAGATCAAGTTCACATTTCCAGGTATTCTTCTTAAAGTAAGTTAAAAACACATCACAGTAACTGAATTGGGTTTTTTCTTCTTCCTCTGTGGGTAAAATACCAAGTTTTACTGTTTATATTTTGAAGCCAAGAGCTTTAGCATCCCTCTCCTCCCACTTTGTAGTCACAACAACTGAATTTAGCACTTGTGTTCAGTTCATTCCAAAAAACCTCAGACAGCAGCTGATTAAAATGACTGTGAACCAGCTCCTCTGAACAAAGCAGCAGCAATTCTGCAGAAGGAGTGTGGCTGCCCCGTGGGTTAATACATGCAGCAGCCCTTTCAGTGCATGCATTTCTTCAGCTGCAATTACCTTCTGAGGTAATATTTGTTCACCACTTTGGGAGAACCCACCTTTTCCTGAGCTTTTTTTCCTGTCTTCATCAGCTTTCATAGGAGCCTCTCCTCCACACAGGGTTCCTCCCTTCCGTCCTTTTTCCTTTGCCTCCCTAAATCTTTCAGTGACAGCATTTATTTCCCCAGGAGTAGGTTTTTCCTGGCAAACTGCACAGAGGTGAGTATTCCCTAGGCAAGAGTTCTTCTATCTCATCACGGGTCCTGGAGAGTTTCTGTCTTGATTCTGTGCCTTTACTATTGTTTCAGAGGATTTCCTTATGACTTCTCCTCATCCAAATTTGTGCCATATTTGTGAATACAGACACGTGGGTAGGTGGAAGCTTTGCATCTGTTGTGTTTAAACACAGATACAGCTGAGTCCTGACAATAGTTAGGAAGGGATGGGGCTGGTGAGGGCTGACGTTTTGGGTGTCTTCTGCCAGGGGTTTTTTAAGTCTTTGTAGCTGGTTGTTGCGGGGGTCAAGCTCAAGCACCTCCAGTGCTAGAGGTTTGCTGTTGCTGGGTTTAGTTGGTAAGGAGATTGTTAAGGCAGTCAGTGCTTTTCCTGGCTGCAGATGAAGTAGGTGATGGCTTGGAGCAGCAGATTGGCAGGGAATGAACAGCCAGGAGCCAGCCCTGGCCTTGCCAGAGCCTGTAGAGCCAGGCAGGCAGCAGGAGGAGGTAGGTTGGCACACCAGCCAGCAATTGTTTCTGGGTTGCATCCTACACCTTTGTGTTTCCCAGCCCTTTAGTGGCAGTCAGGCTAGAGCTTGACTCCTGAGTTGTTGATCCCAGTGCTCCCTTTCCTTTCCTTTTTCCTGTTGTGGCAGAAGGGCCTAGAATGGCCTCAGCCTTCTGTCTTTGGGGAAGAAATGAGTGGCAACATTTGTTCTTGCTTCCTCTGCCAGAAGCCTTGGGCAGCTGAGAGTGGCTGATGGAGAGGCAGAAATCAGCTTAAGGGGAATCCTGCATTTAGCATCTTTCCAAGTGGTTTTATTGATGAAGTGCCCAGAGCTGTAATAGGTGAGGGTAGTGTAGTTGCTCATGGATTTTCCCCTCCAAGGAAGAAAATTTCTGCAGGCTGGAGTGGTGTTGTAGCACAGCTGTTGTCTGCTGGACAGATGGTCTGGAGCAAACTTGTCAAAATGTGTGTTCAGCTGCTGTGCCTTCTGGTCCTTGGCTGGCAGGGTTGTATTCCTGCCACTCCTCAGGCATCCTGCTCCTCAGCCACTCACAAATTCACAGCTGTCCTTTGGTCCTGCCAGGTATGTGTTTGCTTCCCCTCTGAATCCAGGAGGATTTATACACAGCATAAAACTAACTTGTCTGTTTGTCCCAGTCAGCTAAAGGAGAGGGAAGATGTCAAAACATCAAAGAGTGAAAATACAGGTTCTTTTTTCTTTAACAAAATTCAGATAGTCAAAACAATGAATGGGAAAATAGAGCTTTGTTTTCCTAGCAGTGTGTGTATCTGTGCTCACAGCTGTGAGGCCTTCAGAGATTTAAACAGGCAAATCTCTATTTTCTGTCACTTGTTGAGTCACAAGCTTAGGTTGCAAGGCATGTTTGACCATCACTTTGCCAAGTGACACAAGTATTTGTCACAATTCCATCCAGCTGCTGTCAGATTGGCAACTCACAACATCCCAGTAAACAGCCCCATTGGTCTTCTACTGACAGATGAAATTTTTCTGAAAACCAAAGATAATAGTCTGGTATAGTGTTCTTCTCCATCAAAGAGAGAAGAAGAAAAGGGAGCAAAAATTCTTTATTACCTTCCCAGTTAGAGGAGAAGCCTGCTTCACTTTTCATAAATTGTCTGGTCTCAACCTTTTTTAGGGGCAACCTTGTAGCCTCTCCTTGGATTGCTTTAATTGAGTGTCTGGGGAGTAAAGCAGGTTGGCAGGAATGCTCTCCTTGCAGAAATTCCATCCCTTCAGTTTATCTCCTGAATATTTTTGTTTTTATAGGTGCTTTGTGAGCAGTGTTTCCTATGCAGAGGGCTTCCCTTTCTTTTCTGCCACCAATCCCATCTCTTGAGAACAGCTTCCATTGTGTTTCCTTACTGAAAATCTTGCTATGCCCCTACAAATGAGAGGCTGAGGGTGATTGAAAGAAAACAATGGAAAATGAAACCATGTTTAGCTGCTGGATCTGACAGAATCATCCGTATTCATTCTGTTTAAAGTCTTCTGAGTGGCAGAAACCTGTTCTCTTGAGATAACTCTACCAAGGCTTGTATGGCTCCAAGTGGTGGAACTGAGACCTTTCCCTAGGTGTACTTCCCAGCCAGGGAAATCAAGTTGGATGTGTGAAGAACTTGGCCCTCTTCTCTCATGGCTTTTCTTTGGGAGGACAGACTGAATGGAATTGTGCTCAGGAAAACTGAGATTTTTGGGTACTCCTGGACTTGTAGTTGACATATATTCTATCCATAAGCACTCCTTCAGGAGAGTGTATTGCACAGGTGGTTGCTGCTATGTCTGCACCTGGCAATCAGAAAGAGCTGTACCTTGGGATCAGAGCTAGGGCACTCACACTGTCAGAGGCATTTGGAGTGGATACACAAGTCACAGCTGGCTGCTCTGTGTTTTCTTTCTTTTTGGAAATAGTCATTTCCCTGACCTAAGGAAAACTTGTGAGAGTCCTCCCTGTGCCAGCATTGTCCTTATCTGCATTCATATTTCCCTGTCTAGCGTTGGATTTTTGGTCCCATGAGATTATGCAGTCATTATTTCCCCAGGTTTTTAAGCAGTTGCCTGGCTTAAAGTTCAATGATGAGTTTCTGTCATGACTGGCTTGAGTGATTCCAGTACATCCACAGCTGGAACATGAGAATCCTCTGGGAAAGAGTTTAAGTAATTATTTTAATGTGCTTCATTTTCTTTCTGATTAGAACACTGAATATACTTTAATGGGTTTTATAAATAGTTAATTTGTGTTTATGCCATCATCCTAAGCCCAAAGGGCTGAAAATAGCTCTCTAGTCTGTGTAGTGTTACAGCTGTGTGTACCATCCAGTGGTGTTTCTAAGCAGAACACAAATGTGACTTCACCTGGGCTAAAATGCAGCAAGGACTTAATTGCTTCATGCAACACTGCATTGCAGCACCATAAATGAAGAACACTTAATTCAACTGGAAATGCAAAGAGAATTGCACCCATGTAAATGCAAATACTCAGCCTGGAATTTGACCAGATTGGCAAAGCATATTGTCTGCTTTTAATAAAGATTTCACAGGATTTTTAACAGACCTGGTTCATTGTTTACAGTGTACTAAAGGAATAAAACTTTTATTTTATTTATTTATTTATTTTTCTGTATATAGAAGAACTGTAGAGCCAGGTAATATCAGGGACCTGGAATGAAATGCCATTGCCACTAGCTGGTTCCAGCTTTCAAATAATTCCCATAGTCCTCTGAGGGAACTTTTGGCTTTTGGTTTCCCCCTCCTGTTTGGCAGGACATGCAGGTATTTGTAGCAGAGCTAGGCAGCACTGAAGGTGTGCAGGAGCTGCTGTGAGCTGCTCTGCAGGCATATCCAGCAAGTCCTTACTTAACTGAGAAAGAGAGGAGTAGGAGGCAGGAGATCCTTTAGAGAGGCTACAGCATAAATTTATGACTGCACAGAATCAAAAGTGTCTTTTTTTTTTACTTCTCCTTTGGAAGAGGATTGAACATGATGTAATTGGGCAGATTTAAACATGTTTTGTTTCATGGACTGTACAATAATAGGATGACTCAAGTCCTTAATTAGAATAAAAAAGCATTACCTCATCGATGAGCCTGCTCCTTTCACCAAGGCAGGGGAAGTCTTTAATCGACAGATGCAGGGAACTGCTCAGAGATGAGACAGACTGCTAATGAGGGATGGATTCAGAGCTGCCCTACTGCTTTAC
This sequence comes from Motacilla alba alba, assembly GCF_015832195.1. NCBI lineage: Eukaryota > Metazoa > Chordata > Aves > Passeriformes > Motacillidae > Motacilla > Motacilla alba. The sequence goes on from NC_052018.1 coordinate 10,017,267, forward strand.
TATGCACTGAAGAAGTTGTCTGTAGGGTGAATGTGTGCTCAGTTTAAGTTGAGATGGGAGACTTGTTTTTCCTTTCATCTGATGCTGTCAGGTTCCTAATTCAGCAGACTTAATAAAACCATTGTTCATTTTCCCCATGGACCTGCTGCAGACATTTCTGTCTTTATTTCAAAGGATCAAAAGAATCAGCTTTTGGAAAACCATTTTTTAGAGCAATCTGTAAAACTTTGTCAAAAATGCATTATTTAGCTTTATAACTACAGGTTGATACTAATTAATACACCTGGGGGTCATATCTTTTACTGCTGCCCCTTGCAGAACTTGGCCAGGTCTGGAATCATCTAAGTGTCAATTTAAAAGGAATGTCCCTACGAACAGATGCATCTGGGATGCAGGAGCTCTTCATTCTGCACTAGAATTTCTTGGGTCATAGCACAGTACTTAAAAGTTAGATTTCTCCATTATCCCTTTAGTAAAAGGAATAAAACTGATTTTATAGATCTGCCTGGGAAAGAGTTTCCCTTTGCACAGAAATATGGCATTCAGATAGTTGCTAATGACATTGTCGTTGAAGCAGAAGAAATGCTTTCCATTACCTTCTGTACATTTTGGGTAAGAGTCAAACCCTTTCTTTTCATATTGCCTGATATGCCCAGTCATGTCCAAATCATAGAGGGAGTAAGATTCATTACGAAAGTGAAATACACAGCTGTGGTAGGTGGTTTGACTGTGGCTAAACTAGTAAATAAAAGCAGACAGGAACTGTAGTATTGCTTTTGCCAACTAGAATAAAGTAGTTTCTGTCCAACAGTTGAATCCTTCTGCTCCCCAGAGCAAACTGGCCATGTCCAAAACAGGAAGGGCCCTAAGCTTGTACTGATCCCTAAACTTTGTCCAGGCATCGTTTGGGAAAGCAATAATTAGCCTGGGCCAAATTCATGCTAGGAAGCATGCTAAAAACTCACAAGGCAGTTACTGTGCACCATTATCCCAACCCATGCACTCACCACATTTATTTGCTGTTGTTGGTCTTTTGTTGCCCTCAGGGCAGCCTGAGGAATGTGCATTTTTAGGAATGAGGATTGGAACTGTTGGGGCCCTGTAAGGAGGTGCAGGCAGTACTGAGTGTATGCCTGGCACCTGAGGATGCTCCCTGGCCATAAACCCCCAGGGGCATTGTGCAGCAAGGATGGGTCTGGCTGCTGGCTGCTCTCAGCTGGCACTCTGTTGGGTGGTGGCACAGCTCAGGAACTAGCCTGGAGCTGGATAAGTGCAGCCTGCCTCTTTTAGGCTGTAACAGAGTTCAGCCCTGTGGGTGTGAGCTGTGGTGTATCACATGGCTTGGAAAAGGTCTTGATTTTGATTTTCACTAGTATAGGTTATTTTCTGAAGTCTGCTCTCTGAACCACAATTTTCTGTAATAACTGCTCTTTATTTGTCACGATACACCAATGAATTGGAGTAGCTTGAATGGAAGACTTCTAAGCTTCTCTCTTCCTTGCTTTATTGTTTTTTGTCTGTAATAGCATCTCAGGCATACTTGATGGCATCGTTAAACACAAAGCATGGTGTCATGCCCTCAAAACCATCCTACAGAATCACTAGGTTGGAAGAGACCTTCAAGATCACTAAGTCCCACCCAAGCCCTAACACCTCAGCTAAACCATGGCACCAATTGCCACATCCAGTTTTTCTTAAACACATCCAGGGATGGTGATTCCACCACTTCCCTGGGCAGACCATTCCAGTACTTTATCATTCTTTCAGTAAAAAACTTCTTCCTAATATCCAACCTGTATTTCCCTTGATGCAGCTTAAAACTGTGTCCTCTGGTTCTATCAGTGCTGCCTGGAGAAAGAGACCAACCCCCACATGACTACAGCCACCTTTCAGGAAGCTGTGGAGAGTGATAAGGTCACCTCTGAGTCTCCTTTTCTCCAGGCTAAACACCCCCAGCTCCCTCAGTTGTTCCTCACAGGGCTTGTGTTCCAAGCCCCTCACCAGCCTCTTTGCGCTCCTTTGGACACGCTCAAGTGTCTCAATGTCCTTCCCAAACTGAGGGCCCAGAACTGGACACAGCACTCAAGGTGTGGCCTCACCAGTGCCGAGTACAGGGGGAGAATGACCTCCCTGGTCCTGCTGGCCACACTATTCCTGATCCAGGCCAGCATGCTGCTGGCCTTCTCGGCCACCAGGGCACACTGCTGGCTCATGTTCAGCCAGCTGTCGACCAGCACCCCCAGGTCCCTTTCTGCCCGGGCACTGTCCAGCCACACCGTCCCCAGACTATAACATTGCAGGGGGTTATTGTGGCCAAAATGCAGGACTTAGCCCTTGGATTTATGAAACTTCATCTTATTGGACTCTGCCCATCCATCCAACCATTCCAGGTCTCTCTGCAGAGCCCTCCTACCTTCCAACAGATGGACACATGATCCCAGCTTAGTGTTGTCTGCAAATTTACTAATGATAGACTCAATCCCCTCATCCATGTCATCAATGAAGATACTGAACAGAGCTGGTCCCAGCACAGACCCCTGAGGGACACCACTGGTGACTGGCCCCAGCTGGGTGCAGCACCGTTCACCACCACTCTCTGGGCCGGCCATCCAGCCAGTTCTGAGCCCAGCACAGAGTGCTCCTGTCCAAGCTGTGGGCTGCCAGCTTCTCCAGGAGTGTGCTGTGGGAGACAGTGTCAAAGGCCCTGCTGAAGTCCAGGTACACATCAACAGCTTTTCCCATATCCACCAGGCAAGTCTGATGATAATAAAAAGAGACCAGGTTGATCAAACATGACCTACCCCTCCTAAACCCCTGCTGGCTGGGCCTGATACCCTGGCCATCCTATAAGTGCTGTGTGATGATACTCAATATAAACTTACCAGGTACTGAGGTCAGGCTAATTGGCCTATAATTACCAAGATACTCTTTCCCAACCTTTTTGTGGATGGGCATCACATTGGCCAGCTTTCAGTCATCTGGAACTTCCCCAGTGATCCAGGACTGCTGGTAAATGATGGAGAGAGGCTTCACAAAGTCATCTGCCAGCTTCCTTATCACCCTGGGATGGATCCCATCTGGTCCCATAGATTTTATCAACATCCAAGCAGCTCAGCAGTTCTCTGACTGCCTGCTCCTGGATAACAAGGGGACAGCTGTCCTGAGGACAAGCTGTCTTCCCACTAAAAACTGAGGCAAAGAAGGCATTAAGCACTTCCACCTTCTCTTCAGCTGCAGTTACTAAGTTCCCTCTCACATCCAGTAGAGAACAAAGGTTGGTCTCACCCTTCCTTTGACCATTAATACATTTGTAAAAATAACTTTCATTATCCATTACAAAAGTTGCCAAATTAAGTTCAAACTGAACTTTGGCCTCCCTGTTTTTTTTCCTACATGCCCTAGCAACCCCCTTAAATACTTCCTGAGAGACCTGACCCTCCTTCCAAAGATTATACACCTTCATTTTATTCCTAAGTTCCTTCAAAACCTTGTTGCCCATCCAGGCTGGGCGTTTGCCTTGTCGACTCATCTTTCAGCACACAAGAACAGTCTGTTCCTGTGCCCTCATGATCTCTGTTTTGAAGCACATTCACTTTTCCTGAATTCCTTTGTTTTTAAGGGCTGCTTCCCAAGGAACTCTCTGAATAAGTCTCCTAAATAGGCCAAAGTCAGCCCTCCAGAGGTCCAATGTAAAAGTCTTATTGATGTTCCTCCTGATTTCACCAAATATTAAGAACTCTTTAATTTCATCTTTACTATGCCCCAAGCAGCCTCCAACAACCACATCTCCCACCAGCCCATCTCTATTGGCAAACAGCAGGTCTAACATAGTCCCTCCCCTGGTGGGCTCACTCACCAGCTGTGACAAAAAGTTGTCTTCCACACACTCTAAGAACTTCCTGGACTGCCTCTTTTCTGCTGTATGAAGTTCCCAGCAAATGTCTGGTAGGTTAAAGTCACCTACAAGAATGAGGGCTGGTGATCTCGAAACATTCTCCAGCTGCTTGTAGAATAAGTTGTCCACCTCTTCTTTCTGGTTGGGTGGATGCTAACAGACTCTCAGTAGGATGTCAGCCTTGTTGGCCTTCTCCTTAATTCTTACCCACAGGCATTCAGCTTCATTGTCATTCAGCTTCAGTTTCAATGCCCACAGCATCAAGAGCCTCCCTAATATAAAGGGCTACCCCTCCACCTCTTCCCCATTTCCTGTCTCTTCTGGAGAGCTTGTAGCCATCCAGTGGAGCACTCCAGCCATGTGAGTCATCCCACCATGTTTCTGTGATGGCAATCACATCGTAGCTCTGCTGTTGCTCCATGGCCTCATGGCCTCCAGCTCTTCTTCTCTGTTGCCCATGCTGCACATGTTGGTATACATCCACCTCCACTGGGCTGCTGATTTCACCCCTAAGTCAGGCTTAGTACCCTTGGGCCTGCTTCCACACGGCCCAGCTGCATCCCTCTCCCCCTTCAAACCTAGTTTAAAGCCCTCTCAATGAGCTCCACCAGTTCATGAGCTAAAATCTTTCTGCCCTTAACAGAGAGAAGGGGCCCATCCAGTTCCAGCAGGCCAGGTGCTGTAAAAGTTGCCCCATGATCAAAGAACCCAAAATTCTGCCGATGACACCAACCCTTGGGCCACTTGTTGAGAATGTGGCCTCTCCTATTCCTTTCATTATTTTTCTCTGCCACCAAAGGGGCTGAGCAGACCACCTGTGCTCCTGCCCTACCAACCACTTGACCCAGTGCCCTAAAGTCCCTTTTAATTGCCCTGACACTCCTCTTTTCAATCTCATCACTGCCAGCCTGGAGTACCAGCAGTGGGTAATAATAAGAGGGCTGAATCAGCCCAGGCAGTCTCTCAGTGATATCCCATACCTGGGCCCCTGGGAGGCAGCAGACCTCTCTGTGGTATTGGTCCAGTCAATGGGTCATGGGGCCCTCTGTTCCCCTCAGAAGGGAGTCACCCACCAGGATTACCCTTCTTTTCTTTTTGATGTTAGAGGAGGTGATCTGTCTGACAGATGAAGTGTAATTGGGAGGCTCACTGGGCAGATTTTCTTCTACATCATCTGGCTGACCCTTTAGATCCAGGGCCTCATACCTATTCTGAAGTGACTCTTGGATAGGTGATGTGGGTTCGGGAGGAATTTTTATTACCTGCCCGAGTAGGGACCCATCTCCACTCCCCTTCATCCATCAGATGTCCTCCTATTGCCTGACAGTGGGAGGCGTGGGAGTCCTCTGATTCTTGGTGGGCCTCCCTCAAGGATGGAAGGGCGGAACTCCACCAGTCTATTTCCCTTTCACTTTTCCTAATACTCCTTAGTCTTTCAACTTCCTCCCTAAGCTTGGCGACCAGCAAAAGGAGATTGTTCACCTGTTCCCACTGCAGGCAGGCTTCTTCTGCAATGCCCCTTGGTACCACTGATAAGCTCAAACACTCTGCACAGGAAGGGGTCTGGACAGGTGCATCCTTTTTGAAGGGTTCTGTTTGGCTACATAGACTTTTACTAACTGCAGATTTTGACTGTGCAAAAACCATTACTAACAAAAAAACCCAGAAACAACCAACCAACCAATGAAAACACAACAAACAACAAACTGAAAACCCCACTAGCAGGAGGAAACCTGCAGCCCTGCCTGTGTGAACAGCTGTGCCGCGCTCCTGTTGGCTGCACTCCCTAGAGCCCTCTTTCAGTCACCACACCACTCACTGGAGGAAAGCTGCGCCCTGTGCCTGCGTGGGTAACGAGAACTTACTACATTATCTAGACCTGTGCGCAGCAGACATCTCATTTTTCATCTGTGTGATGGGTTATCTGCCAGCATAGGCTGTCGTTGTGCGTTAACAGTCTTGTCCTGGAAACTTAATCCTGAATCATCCATCTTTCTCCTCTTGGCTATGAGTGACAGAGTCACGGCCCCAGCCGTAATATGGAAAAAAGCAAATGTTTTCTGAAGAGACTCCTGGGGGTTAACCCTCACTTCATCCCTCAGGGGCTGTTACACCAAACCCTGACCTCACTGGAGTTGTTTTTATTTGTTCAGGGATGCTGCCTAGAGACAAGAGCAGTGCCACACAATGCAGGATGCTGGAACAGAAAGGAGAAGCACATGGTCTAGAACTGTGCACCAAAGTCTCAGGAGAATTAGTTTCAATTTTTCATTTCAAAGACATCGTGTTTAGGCTGCAGATAGCTCACTTCTGCTTTTCAGGAGTTTCTGTGAAGGAACAATGCTGGCATGTCCTGACATGCAGAAGTGCAAATACCCTGAATTCTGAAAGGCTGTGAGGTGTTCTGGGGCTATCCAAACATTGTGGTTTGTTGTCAGTAAGCGTTGGTTTACTTGCCCTTGGGAGGTGGTGCTGGAGATGCTACCCAGCCTGTTGTATCCCTTACTCTCATGGAGGAATTTCCTTGGTCTGCCAGTCCTTTTCCAGCTGTTGGCAGCACAGCACCACTGCTCTCAGGAGGGATGCTGCCATGCTGCCGTTGTGTGCTGCTGGTGGATATTATGAAAGATTCTGAGGTGTCCTTAAGCCCTACAGCCAAATGGACAACATGGCAAAGGACAGCGGTCTCCTTTCTGCTCCCTGCTTACCACATCTTCCTGGAAGGGACTGGTAACCAGGAGCCCTCACAAGGACCCTTTCTAGAAGGTGACATGGCCATCAAGCTTCCCTCCATATACAGTCCTCTGGCAGTATCACACCAGCCTTTGCTCCTTCAAACACCCCCACGTGCCTTTGTTCTGTGCCGAAAGCGTGTCATTAGCACCACTTCAGGTTATGACTTTGCAGAGCTCTAGCACAACTCTCATGTCATTTCAAGCACTTTGAACTTAAACATTTGCAGAATAAACATTAATTCCAGAATGCCACAGAGAGCAAGGGAAAACCAAAGCCAAGTGTTTTAAAGTATGGATAAAGTCCTTCCTGGACCAGCCCTCCTGTTCATCAGGCTAGGTGTGTGCTGCCTCCTGTGCTCATGGCACCTCTGCTGTGGAATTCAATATCAAAATCTCTCAAAAGTCACTCCATCACTGCTCCCCTCAGCTGTGAATGGGAGAGAAATGATAATGACAGACTCATGGGTTGAGGTAAGGACAGGGGGAGATTATTCACCAGTGACTGTCACAGGCAAAACAGGCTCTACTTGGGGAAATGAACTGAATTTATTATCAGTCAAATCAGAGCAGGACAGTGAGAAATAAAATTGAATTATAAAATGCCTTTCCCCCACCCCTCCCATCCTGGACTCAGCTTTGCTCCTGATCTTCTCTACCTCCCCACCAGCAGTGCAGGGGGATGGGGAATGGGGGCTGGGGTCACTTCATCACATGTTGTCTCTGCTGTTCTTCTCCTCAGGGGGAGGACTCCTCACATCCTTCTCCCTTGGGGTCACAAGTCCTGCCAGCAAACCTGCTCCAGCATGGGCCACATGCCCATCCTCTGTCTTTGGGCCACAGGTCCTGCCAGGAGCTGGCTCCAGTGTGGGGTCTCCACAAGGTCACAGCCTCCTTCAGGCATCCCTCTGATCTGGGTTGGGATCGTTGGGATCCTCCACAGGCTGCAGGTGGATCTCTGCTCCCCCATGGGCTGCAGGGGCACAGCTGCCTCACCAGGGGAATCTCTGCTCTGGAACCTGGCACATCTTCTCTGCCTTCTTCACTGCCCTGGCCGTCTGCAAGACTGTTTCTCTCACATTCTCATTCTCTGCTGGCTGCAGTTGCAGGATAGTTTTTCCCCCTTATCTATGCTATCACAGAGGCACTACCACCATGGCTGATGGGCTCGGCCTTGGCCTCTGAGGAGTCCCTCTTGGAGATGGCTGGCTTTGACTCTGTCAGACATGGGGAAGCTTCCAGGAGTTTCTCACAGAAGCCATTCCTGTAGCCCCTGCCCTCTACCAAAACCTTGCCATACAAACCCAGTACACGTACCAATGTCCCTTCTTGGAGGAGCAAAGGAAGTTGAAGAGAGACAGGAGTGAGGCCAGGAGCTGGGTGGGTGGCATGAAGGGGTTGGCTACAGGAAGAAGTCAGCCCTGTGAATCAGCATTTTGACCACACCTATGTACTGTATGTTAACAACCATACTGACCCTGTGGTGTTTGTCCTCACTGTGTGCCATGTGAAAGGTCTGCTGTAGCACTTCTGCTCATGGATCCAAATCCTGAAGTGCCCTAGGTCTGTGTTTTCTGTCTGAAATGATCATTCTTCCTGCAACACTGCCATAGCTACTGTAACACAAGGGAGTAAAAGCTCAAAACATTGTGCAGTTATTTGTAATTGCTACTCCCCTGGTCTCATCAGCATCATTTCAGCACTTCTCCAGTCGTCCCTCTTATTGACAGAGATCAGTGATACAATTTGTATTCCCACTCTGTGTTCAACCAAAGATCCTCCTTTACCAAACCTCAGGTAATTTCTCATGTCTCCAACTTACTAGATGGTACAAGATTCTCCACAGCATAGAGCTTTAATGTTCTTGGAATGAATTTAGGATTTGTGAGTCAGCAAATTGACGCAAAGCATCAAGTTAGCTCACAGGGAAGTGACCAGTAGCTAAACCTGGCTCACACTTTGAGTGACCAGTAGCTAAGCCTGGAAAGAGCCGTCCTTGGCTGTTGGAACTCTGTTTGTTGCTTTTTATCCCCACACAAGCCTGAGATCTCATGTCATCTGGGGTATGAGAGCCTGAGATGTTTACCAGCATTTCTACCCACAGTCTGTGGGTAGAAATGTTCCCTGATCCATTTTCCCTGCTGCACCCTTGCAGCACAGGAATCTTCAGGGGTTAATACAGCCATCTCAAGGGGCTGGTGGGCAGGAGCAGATCATCAGGTGGCTGAGCAGGAGCAAGGAGCGTGGTCTGCAAGGCGTCACTTGTGTGGCTCTACAGGCTCATGTTTGTGTCAAGCCATAATCCTCTGGGGATGTGAGATGCTAGCTGGAGGCTTGAGATCATCTATCTGCCAGCTCTGAAGAGTGCTGTGGGAATAGCAAGTGTCCTCTGGCTGGGCTGAGCTCAGATTTTTTGCCAGTAGGAGGGGAGTGAATTTTTTTAAGATTTTGGAATATTGTCAAGGCTGCCAAATAACACCAGCACTGAGTTGGATCGCATGCATAAGCAGAGCACTTGTGAAGACTGCTCATTTCTTCTTCTTTCAGTCACGTGTTGTGACTTGCTGGCACTTAGCAGGTTCCAGTGATTCAGTGCCTGGCCTCACTGTGCTCCCCAAGAGGTTGGGGTGCTTCCCCACTGGACCCCCCTCCAGCCTGACAGCCAGCTGCTGGCACACTGAGCTCAGTGCCAGCCCCTGGAATTACTGAACTTGCAAAAGCTTCTCTGCTGAGAAATCAAGCTAGTTAGCCATAAAATCATAAATAGGAATCCAATTTTTAAAAAGCAGAATTTTGTCAGCTGTTTTTGTGCTTACAGGAGAAAGCAGCCCCTGGGCAGCTGCCACTGCAGAGCCTCAGTATCTGGCTTAGGAGAGAGAGATTGTGTCTGAGGTGCTCCCTGGTCTGTTTCTACAGTCTGACCTCCAGCAGGGTCTGCAACATCACAAGTGGAACTGCTTCATGCAATAGGTATATCCATGGCCTAGGGAATATTTGACCCAGAGCAATTTTATCTTACCTCTGTTAAAAAAAAATCATCACAAGAAACCTGTAGGCAGGAAAGCAGTGTTCTCTTTTTATGGAAGCTATTTTGATGTCATGATCAGCAGGAGAGGCAGCAGCTGGAGCACAGCACCAGTGTCAGCAGTGTCATTTAGGTCTGACAATGTCTCACTGTGTCCTTCTCTCCTGTAGTTCCTGTGGAGCCATCTCTGAGTTGTGGTGAGAGGTCTGTTTTACCTATGGCGCAGCCAAAAGGAAAAAAGTGACTTCTGTGAACAGCAATATGTGGGGGAGGGAGGGCAGTGGGGAACCAGGCTCAGCCCCGTCATCCCTTCTGGCGTTGATGCAAATCCTGCTCAGCTACTGCTGGAATCTGCTCCCTGCCTTGGTAACTGGCCCCTCTTGAACTTCTCATAAGCTCTTTAGTTGTGCTGTGGCAGGTGTGTCAGACAAAACTTTAGACTGGAACATCATGTGCTAGAGGTTTTCTGTAGGCTGGGGTTGGTCTGTGAAGGTACCAGGCAAAGAAAAGAAAAGACTTCAGACTGAGTTTTATATGGAGCGTCAGGGATTAGAGAGGCCAGAAGTTTTTTATGCAAACATCTTCTATCCTGTTTGAAGCTTTTCTGTTCACAGACAGAAAAATTAGAGTTGAGTCTGCAGTCTGAGCTTTTGTACCCCTTCTGCTGTAGGATGTGGTGAGGAGGGAGTTCAGGTGAGGCAGCAGCAAAGTGGAAATTATCCCCTCCTGAGGAGCACAGTGTGAGTCCAGGGGGCTGGACTGCATTCTGTTGTGAGGAGGTAAAGATTAAATAACCCTAAATTAAAACTTTATTAAGTAGAGGTAGCAGTGGCAAACAGGCTGTCCTTGGAAAGAGGTGCCACACAGTTGCTGATGAGACCTTGCCAAGGCCTGTAGTGAGATGACACTTTATAAAACTTTAGGTGTTAGCTGAAAAAGGGTAGGTTTAGATGAGATATAAACACAATAAAGGTGGTGAGACGCTGGCCCAGAGAAGCTGTGGATGCCTCACCCCTGGAAGTGGGCAAGGCCAGGTTGGATGGGGCTCTGAGCAGCCTAATGACAGCTGTGCATGCACACAACAGGGGGGTTGGAATAGGTGGTGTTGGAATAGGTTGGAATGGATGATGTTAATGTCCCTTCCAACCCAAACCATTTTGTGACTCGACTGTTCCATGAAGTGTGAGTGCCCAACACATCTGAAAATGAGATTATCAACTATTCACACATTCAGTGCTTTTTTCAGAAAACAGATCTAACAAGAAGCTACAGTAGTATGTTCATGTCAGGAGGGGAGCAGGTTTCACCATTTCAGTGTTGAAGAAACTAAACACTTCTCCAAAATGGTTGCTATTTGCATTTGTCACTTAGAGCTGCTACTTGTAAGAATTCTCAGCATGACATTGCATACTTTTAGTATCTTTAATTCCCTCTTTGTGAGGCCTTCTTTTTAAGTGTTTGCTCCCAAATCTGTTGAGAGTGTGGCAGAAAACATGCTTACTAGCAATTTTTTTTTTCACACACTGTTTCAGCTTGGTTGGCTTGGATTGTGAAGCTTCTCAGGATATTTGTGAAGAATGTCTCATAAAGGGATGATGTTGGGAGGTTTATTTCATTACAGTGGTCAAATTTAAATTCTTGTGGCACATTTTATTGCTGAGGTATACTGCATATAGACATCACTTTACAGGCAGCACAGTACTTAAGAATTTGTTAGTTTTGGAGCTACAGACCTGCAGCAATCATTAATTAATGTAAGAGAACAGATTTCTTTTTCTTAGAGTGTAATTTTTATAGGGTTGAAAGAAAGTTTCCTGAGAAGTAACTCCTGAAAAGTAACTATTCCTGAAAGTAACTCCTTTAGCTTGAATTTTACTTTAAAGGAAATAAACCAAGGGATAATGTCTTGCAGAATTTTTCAAGTGCAAACTGTTCTCCCTCATTTTATTTCCTAATAAAGCTTTGTTACTTCAGAAAGATTTTGCATTCATTTAAGATTTGATATTAATTTTGCCTTTTATTGAAAACTGACTAGTAAATGTTGTTTATTTTTAGGGGTTAGCAGTTACAGCTAGTTATCACTTGTGATCAGCTTCAACCACTCCCCTTTCTCTTGTTTTGCCTACTGTTACCTCTGCTTAGTTCTAGACTTTTTTTTTTTCCCTTACCTTTTCTCATCTGCATTTTCCCACTTTCTGAGTGAAGTTTCCTGTTTCTCCTTCAGTTACTGCCTGGGGTCTTTTACAGAAGCATAATTTGACCAATGATAATAATCTTTAGGGTTAAAGCAGAAAAATAAGAGTCCAGAACAGAAGTCTGGAGATTAAGAGGTACATGATGTGAAGAAGGGAGTTCAAGATGACAAGGAAGCCTTATTGTCAGTCTGGAGGGTAAGGCAGCACTGCAGATTCTGGAGGTGGAGCAGGAAAAGGTCTGATACTTGCCAGAAACATTGGGAAAATCAGGAGGAGGGATGAAAACGGGAAAAAAGATGGAATTGGGCAGAAATTGTAAAGGCTGGACATAAGGAAAAAAAAGGTGCACCAGAAGAGGGAAGCAGAGCAAAAATCAATGCTTCTCTCCTTTTATCAATTTGAAATCAAGTCCTGCCAGACATACAGAAAGAGAATTAAGGGCGTGATAAAAGCTGGTATGCATCAAGCCTTGATGCTGCCATCATCATGTTTGCCTTGTAGCTCTTTTACAATTCATAGACAGACATAATATTCTCGTGTCTTTGTCCTACCAAAAGAGTGTTGTGGTTTTATCCGCTGTTGCTTGTGGCATCTGGGTGTCCAAGTTAATGCAGAGATGGCCCAGGATCTCCACAGAGAAGCAGGTTCCTGCAATGGTGCAGTGAGATCACTGTCTGCAGGACCTGGAGGAGAGAAACTTCCATTGTCCTACTCCTGCTTTAGAAGAAAATGGTAGGAACTTTCAGGATTGCTCTGTCACACCTGGGGAAAGGTACCATTATTAATCAAGGCTGTAGGTTCATGAAAAGAAGATAGCATGACTCTGGACAGATTTTAGTAATGAATGCTCTTTTAATTACTAACTGGTTATATCTGATAATCTGCCTTTCTACAATTTTACTGAGCATCAGGGCAATGCTTACATAAACCCATGCTTATGTTCTACTTTTTTAACTTTTCTGATTCTAAAATAGCTTTATTTTAGCCCTCCCTAACTTCCCTGGAGTTCTAAGCTGTGTTGAGTAGTTACATCCAGGGTGCAGAAAATGCCTGGCCAATGTTTTCCAAAACATCTTAGTTCATGTTATCTGTTATTGCATATCTGAAAATGTTCATCATTAGCATGAGTATTAGGATAAGAAAAATTTCACTGTTGTGAGAAACCCTGAAAGTACCATTTTGCTGCTTTGCAGACAAAACCCAAAATACTAATGAGTATTTTTGGCTTTTTCACATCATTATTGACAACTTTAATATGCTTCTCTTGTTCTGGACCACTGTCATTTAATTTAGTCATGATTATGTTTTGAAACTTGTCTTTTGTTGTTCCTTAACTTGTTTCAGCAAGTCTTACACTCTGGTTTCGTCTAGAAAATCAGAGGAAAATGATAAAGAAATTTCCTTTATGTTAATTTTCCTTCTTTGCAATCTACTCTCTAACCCTAGTTCTCTTGCCAGGATTATGAGTGCTTGAGTGTTTTATTAGTTATTTAGTTGAAAACATTTTAGGAAATGTTTCTCTATTATGATTATTGCTAATGAGCTGTGTGCTAAACAAAAGTTGTCCATCTGTGGTCTTCTCATCTGCTTTCAAATTACACTGGGAAAGGATATAATCAGAAAACTTGAGGACAGATTATAAACACAGCTTGTCTTTGTTTAGGAAGAGCAGGTACTCTTGAGTTCTGAGCCGTTCAGAAAAATCTCTCCACAAAAGCAGGTCCCTGGATGGGAGCTGAACTCTTGAAAATCTGTTCCTTCAGGCTTTCTTTCCATCTGTTGTTCTGCTGGAACAATAATGCAAGGCTGACCTAATCTCAGAGCAGCAGCAGATGAACTTTGCAACTGAATACTCTTGTTCCAAATGATTTCCGTTTGGAGATTTATTCCATCAATTACACATTATCTTACTTTGGGACATGCCAAAGCCATTTAAAATACTGTAAATTAGCATGATGTCCACAAGAAAAAGATTGCTGTGTGAGGTATAGTATCCCTGCAGCCAGCCCTGTCATGGCAGCTTAATGCTTAGGAGTGAGGCTGTGTGAGCTGATGGGCTTTGAGTTTCTATTTGGCATCCCCTGGCCAGAGCAATTGAGAATGACCCCTTTTGTCCTGTCTGTTATTATCAGGCAGCTCTGGAAAACAAGCACTGTTGGGTGAAACGAAAGCAGCAGATGACATTTTGTTTTCTGCACAAACTAGTGTATAGGATCTTTGTTTTTCAGATGTGGTTTTCAAGAAGATGTGCAAATATTGCTGCTGTTCTAGCTGTAGCTCTTTTGTTCAAGCCTGAACGTAGATCTGTGGGAGTGGGGATGTCCATTTATATTAGTGAGCTCTTCCCTTGTAAAATTCCATGGATGTCTAATGTGTAAGTATGTATATTCTGAATAAGTCTTTTTTTTTTTTAATATTACTGTAGCACTCCTTTCCTGAAGCGTAATTTTACTTCTGTAAAGAAGAGATGATCATATTTTCAGAATTATAACACCTGAAGACTTTTGTCTGTGTGCTGAGATTACCCATGCTCTTGGTGTTTTAACCCAGCAGTGAGCCTGGGGCAGGGACTCCCCTGTATAGAGCACAGTAGACATACTGTGATTTCAACCAGTGTCACCCAGCATTGGATCTGTAGTTCCAGTGTTTCACAAACAGCTGTCACACACAGGTCTGGAAATCTTCTGACTTTGAAGTGCCTTAGTGATCCTCGTTGCTGTTTTCCACAGCTGACCAGAAAGCTCCTGTGCATTGCTGCTGTGCCAGTGAGACCTGGAGGCTGCCAGATGAGTGACCTACATTGTGTCAGTAAACAGTAACAGGAGAACTGTGCTCACAAAGTGAGTGGGGTTTGGAAGTGTCTGCATACAGGGTTTTGTTGACATTTTCATGGGTGATTTGAGGATCATGTGGGAGCCAGGAGTCTCAGCTGGTGTTTCCAGTGTTCCAGCAGCCTGACTAGGTGGATTCATATACTCTAATTGTTGATCATCCAGTTTTGGTCCATGTCAGTTAGAAGGCCAGTCTTTATGTACAGTCACTTAGGAGGCTCCTTTTTAGTCAGAGAATGATTCAGGAGTGTTCAGTTACTCTCACAGTGCTTCAGTGCTTCCTGTGTAGACATCAGTAGGCTCAACTGGGTAAATAATTTCTGCTGAACAAAGGATTACGTCATCTTTAGGGATGGTTTGGTTTTTGTTAAGGTTTTAAAAGTCACTAGAGTGATGCTCCAAAAGTTCACTTGTTTCATAAATGAAGAAATAGCAATAACACGGGTCATCTTCTGCCAGCTGGATGCTGGTAGTTTCAAAATGTCAGATGCCAAGGTTGTGAGCGTGATGTATGGAGAAGGTGCTAATGAAGTGCAGGGTTTGGGTACAGTAATACTTTGGAAGACTTAATGTTCCTTCATTTCTGTCTTCTCCAAAGACTCTACATTCCTACACCAGTTAATTGCACTTGGTACATCATGATCATCGAATTAGCTGTCCTTGCAGCTTCTCCTCTGCATGCCTGCCAGCTTGGGGCTTCACAATCAGCTTGGCTCCAGCACAGTCCCTGGGCCCTGCTACCCTGGGGAGGTAGCACCAATATACAGAAGGGGGATGGGTGGGCAGGCAGATGCACCCTCAGGCCAGCTGCAGAACCTCAGACAGTCTCTTAAACTTCCCACACCCCCTTCTCATCTGTTAACCTCTGCTCAGCAGTGCAGTCTGGACTGGCACAGCTAAATACAGAACCGTGGGAATCCTGTTTCCCACTTAGGGACTGACCTCAACAGTGTCCCTGTATGGATACACTGGAATTACTTGGCAGTCCAACAGTGGCTTCCTGAGAAGGGCAGTGAGGGGAAACAACTTGAAAGCAGAAAAACAATTTTCTCCTGTTCCTACCAGTACCAGTCAAGCCCAGCAGGTCTGGCCCTGTGCCCTGTATCTGCCAGTGGAGAACCCTGGCCAAACAGAAAGTGGGCCTGTGTCAGTGGGGTGGTTTGGTGGCCAAAGGGTCATTACACAAAAGGTCATTACCAGGACATTTCAGTTCCATTATTTCTGTTTTACATGCTGTTCTGTATGATGCTCTTTATGATTCTCTTCCCTTTCTTTGGTATTTCCCACTATTCTGGTATTGTTTACTACAAAAACTTGAGCTAACTAATAGTAAATTCCTTGCTGACTTCCCTGGGGTTGAGACCTGTTGCTTGACAATGTACTGGCTCCTGTATATAATTACTTGTGCCATGATGGGCTCTTATGCGTCAAGAGAGCTGTTGTAACTCTAAATGGACAAGATGTCTTGTCAAAGACTTTTGGCATTCTGTAGGTTGGCAGATCCTCACCTATGTTGTCATTCACCTCTCAAAGAATACTTTGTGAGGCGTGAATTATGCAACTAAAGGTTGCTTCTTCCATAGTAGATCGGATTTATTTGTGTTTGCTAAATCTTTTTTTAATGGGTTTTCCAGCTCGAAACGACTCAGTCCCACTGTTCTTCCAATTTTGTTGTTGTTTGGTTTACCTTTACCTTTAATACTTAGGGTCATTTGAGTGATAGATCCCTTGCTACAGTTAATAAAGCAATGAATGTGAGTTTGTGTAGGTATCCTGGGTGAAAGCTGCCTGTACATATTATAACTTTAGATTTTGACAGGTTTTGGGAGAAGGGTCTTCTGCAAATGCTTCAGTTTGAAGCAGTTCCTTGGAACTGTGCTTTCAAAAGCTGCTCAAATTCAGAAGTTACTCGAGGCATATCCCCAATGAATATGAATGCAAAAAAAATTCATTAAAGTTTCTTCTGCTTTAAAATTAAGGCTTTTGTCCTGAATAGTAGTTGCTGACACCTACAGATACCTTTAGAGTATCAAATAGTGTATATTTCCAAATAAAGCAATATTTAGGTTCTGCCTGGTACTTGCTCTTAGGCTGCATTTGCCACAAAGTGGTGGTAGCAAGGTAATACCATCTGTGAGTTCCAGTTTGTTGATAATAAACTCGTGAAAATAACTGGAAGTAACTGAACTCTGCTTTTATGTGCAGCTGTAATTGGAAGAGGATTTTACAAGACTCTTTAATGTAGTTGGAATGTGTGTGTAATCTTTTGACCTTGTTCTTAGTTTTTGATGACTATGGCATGTTAAGTGCTGATAATTGGGTTTGCTCTAGGCTGAAACCTGACCTGCTCTCTGCAGAGAAGATCAGATCTTCTATTGGAAGGGGCACTCAAAGGGGCTACCTTAGAAATTGCAGCGCCAGGGCTGCTGAGAGTGAAGATCTGTGAAATATGGCAATTACTTTGGAAGGGCACGTTGTCCTAGGGACTGCTTCTCTTTCAGCCTAGTTTGAATTGGACTTTTCACCCAAAGGTTATTGTACTCTAAATTTTCTTTTCTGTGCCTGGTTTGCCTCATAACTCAAGCCCAGTTATTGTGAGAGCTGCCTTGTAGCTTCAGCTGGTGGAATGTGAGTCCTGGGTATGAGAGCAAGAGGCAGGTGCTCTTCATTTTGCTCTTGGAAAGGGAGTCAACTCTCTTTGTTTAAGCCATGTGCAAATGAGGGGAGTGTCTAATACCTCTATGAAAGGAGTATGCAGCAACCATAAACAGCAGCAGGAGCTGGCAAGGAAATAGAGCCAAAAGGATTTTTAAAACCTGTCCACAGGGATCAGTGCAATGGACCAGCTTGCACTTTGTATTTCAAGCCATCCTTTTCTGTCTGTCTCAAACAGTGTTGATGGAACTGATCTTTCTTATTTTAAGCTTTCTGTGTGGGAGCAGTAAAACTGCTGAGATGTTTCTAGTTGAGTAGTAGGTTGCACAGTGCAGCATTTTTAGCTCTGCTTTTCCCATTCCCATTGGACTCCTTGACATATATTAAGAATACACAACATGGGTCCAGTTAGAGAATGCCAGACCAACTGTCCCTCCAGGTCAGTGTCCCATTCCTGCCAGCAATTAACAGATGCCTGTGTACCTTTGCCTAAACCTTTCCTAGCCTCCCACCATCTATTTTCAGCTTATAAGACTTTCTAGCCATAAATCTTGCTTGTTAAAGGAAGAGTTGCAGCTAACTTTTCTCTTACGTTTTAGAACTAAAAAGGCAAAGAAGATACCTGCTCCTCCAGCCAAGGAAGAGAAGCCCAAATTAACCATTTTTGAAGAGGAGGTGGATCCAAATGAAGGACTCTTTGGCCCAGAAAAAGATTTCTCATCAATCAGCCCCAGAAGAATGAATAAAGAGAGTAAATCTGTTCTACATTTGTATATACACAGATTTTTTTTTATCTAAAGCATGTGTATAACTGAGCCTTCAAATTACAGTGATGCATAGTATACAGGCTAAATAATGTCTTGGAAATGTTAAGGCAAATCTTCAGCTGAGCAGAATCATCTAGAATCATTCAGAAAGAACAAACAAAACCTGTAGCTCTCATAGCTGTTCTCTGTAAACATTTTGAACTGGGATGTTGAGGTCTGTGGGAGCTGGCTGTCCCACAGTCATTCATGCCACACTAGCAGGAGTAATGTGACCTACTTTTGAGTGCAAGGAAAAAGCAGATTTACCAAGTCCTTAGACCTCAGAGTATCACTGCACTTTGTGGACTGGAAGTCCTTGGAAAAAAAGAATTGTCTACTTGATCTGTTTTTTCAAGCCACCTAGCCAGATTTACTAGTTAGTGTTAGTGCAGGCCTTGTGTTACATAGCATGATTTAAATACAGCAGCTTCTGATTCCTCTTTCTAGATCTGAAGTTATTTGAAGATCCAGACCTCGGTGGGGTAGTGAGACTGGGTGACTCACTCCTGCTGCCAGCTGCCTGTGAGCACAGCAAGTATGTGCTGAGCAGGGATCCTGAGGAGGACACTGAGGAGCTGCTGAGGTACTCTTCTCAAATCTGTCATGTGGGATGAAGGTGGTGTGATCTATTCTGATCAATTTAGATCTTGAAAGAGATTAATTTGGGGACAAAGCTTAAATACTCAGAATGCAAACTGTGAATCAATACTTGTATCAACAAGTGAAATGTAAAATGTGTGTCATGGAGCTTGGACATCAAACACATTAAAAATGAAATTAGGAAGACCCTTTGAGAGAGGTGGGGTGCAAGGAATTATTCTGTGTCTCCAAAGGAAGAGCCTTGAAGGCCCAAGGTGTGCTATCTTGTTCTTGTTTTCTAACATGAGACTTCTGCTTTCTGCAAATGATCACAGAGAAACTGACTTCCCCTGTGAAAAATGGGGAACAAAGCCCAGAGATAAAGAGCAGTTCAGCTTCAGGGCCCTGAGATCAGGGGCTCTTGCCACAGGAGGAATGATTTTCATGCTGATGGCTCACAGACTTCCATGCATATTTCCAGGAGGGATCCTGTGCATACTTCCACAGCCGTAAAGGACTCTTTATCACCCTATGTTTAATTTTTATTCTAGTGGGAAGGAGGGCTGGAGCTCAGAGTTGCAGGAGGGTATAATGTATTGCTTCTCCCTTGGTAGTGTAGCACTGGAACCCATCAGCACACAAGGCATTTATCCCTGACATCTCCCTCTTGGGGCTGGTTCGCCTGCGCCGATAATCCTCCAGAGATGGAGCAGGGAACCAATGCTTGGAGAGACACAGGGCATCTGTGCTGCAGTAATGAGTCAAATTCATTCCTTCTGGGTCTCAAGCTGGCATCTGAGTGATGAGGCCAGCCTGCTTCCAGTGCTAATTTGTGTCAGCCAGCTCCTGTTAGGATGTATGATTTCCACAGCAGGTACTAAACCCAGGAGAGAGACTCTGTGTGTGGTTCCAAACCTCTCCTGAAGCAGGTAATTCTGCAGCTGTTGCTTTCTACACATGGAAAAGTGCTGGCTATCTCAGCAGTAATACCTGACTTAGTTTAAACAAAGGTTAAACTGGGCTGTGTGCCATCTTGCATTAGACCCTGACAGCCCACCTGATGTTTATAGAAGCTGATGGGGCAGGACATGACCTGATTTCATGCTGTGGTATACTGAGAGCAAACACACATGTGCTTGCAATATTTTCTTGTCTGCTAGTGATCTCAGCATACAGCACTTCATCCAGAGTGTTCATATGACTACAGGAGAAGGGCCTGTTCCACAGCAGTCCTTGTATTTTTATCCACCAGAGAGAACTTCTCCATCTGTTGTTTTAATGTCTTTTAGATTATATATGTTCAGGAAAAGGTCTCTGAAGTCTGCTCTGAGACCAATAGACCATGCTTTCAGATCAGTTTGGGATCATCAACAACAGCAGCATACCCAGATGGTTATGGGAACCCATGGGAAAAGATGTAATTTCTTCTTTATTCCAGTAGTTTTTGTTTATTCCTGATTTGTCTCAGTGCTTCCAACAGTTGATAAGTCATCAAGGTCCAATTGGAAGTGAATACATGTAATGAAGCAGAAAACCATGCAAGTGGTCCAATGGGGAATCTGCAGTGGGAATCCAGAGGCAGATCCTGACTGTGCAAGAGGTATAGGCAGATAGGTCAGGATCTGTTGACCTCTTCAGGTGCCTAACACCCTCTGAAATTCCCCTGGTAAACCCAGTTCATGGTGTTATCTGCACATAGAGGGCTGGTGAATTCAGTGCAAGGCAGTTGAGGGAAAGGAGAAGCTGCTGTCCAAGAGGGGAGGAGCAGAGGTAGTACTGTTTCAACCTAGTGCAACACTTCACCTCCCCTCATTGCAAATTCAGTGCAGTCACCTGAAATCCAGTGGTAGGGCAAAATGCACTTTGTTTTCTGCTCAGCTGGAAGCCTCAGCAGAACAGTCAGGTCTCAGAAATGTAGAGGCAGCATTTGAATCCTCTCCCACCTTCCCTTCCCACCAAACTGGCGTTGAATGTTCTTGCAGGGCAGTACCACAGGCTCTTTTCCAGGCAGTGATCCTTTGTGGTGAGAAGATGTTCAACATAAGCTGCACTGTGCAATCTCCCTGCGTGGGAGCTTGAGCTTATTTTGAGGCCTAAGAATAAGTCTTGCCTTTGCCATGTATGTGTTGACAATTACTCTCCTTTCCCAAAAGGAACTGAAGAAATCTCTCTGCAGCCCTCAGATCAGAGTAGGAGCTGGATATGCTACTAGAAATGGAAATGGAAACCTCTCGGTCTCTCGGACATAGTTGATTCTATCATAACAAAAGTTTATGTGGACACATTTTGTTAAGATCTAGGACTGTCCTGAGCTATGATGCACCAGCAGGTGTGTGGTAGGTCCAGAAAGTTGGACATGTTCACTGCACTCCAGTGGAGTAGCTGAATAATGCAGATGTGGGAGCTCTTCACTGGTGCAGTGAACACTCACATGTACCTCAGGGTCTGTTCACATGTGTGTGGTAGATCTGAGAAGTGTCTGACTCACTCTGAATCATGGGCAGAGTTGGGAGAATGCTGCCTAAGGCAGAGGAAGGCAGAACCTTCTTCCAGAGAGGGATGGGAAGAAGATAATGTCCAGAGCAGAACACTGGAGCAACCAAATCCTTTGTGATCTTTATGGTACCTGAGTGGCTGTAGCAGCAGCAGCCCACAGCAGTGTCAGCACAGCTGTGAATCCTCAGCAGTGGCTGTAACTCACGAGGCAGAGGCTGTTAAGGAGACAAATGAGTCTGCAAAATGTGCGTGGGCTAGGCTTGTCACAACACGAGGGAGAAGAGAATCTGATAAACGTTCTCATTGCAAACTGAAGACTCTGCTCTCTGTGGATACTTGCTCATATGAAATGAGAATTACTGTTTTAAATAGAATCACCAACTTGACATTAACAAGTGCCGAGCATTGAGAAGAACCGATTGCATTCTAAGTGCAGTGGGAGATTTCATGGGCTTTATCCCATGGGACTGCACAAAGCAGATCCCTGAAGAGGCCAAAGTCAGCTCTTCTGAAATCCAGGGTTTGCTGAGCACCCATTTCACTGCCATGAGAGATTCAAACTCCACCATTTCATGGTCTCCGCAGCCCAGCTGCCCTGGAGCTTTACATTCCCCACCAGCCCCCCCTCATTGGTGAGAATGAGGTCCAGCCTAGCACCTCTCCTTGTTGGCTCCTTTGTTACTTGGAGAAGGAAATTGGCCCTCAATGCATTTGAGGGACCTTGTGCATTGCTTAAGCCTTGCTGCCTGTCCTTCCAGCAGATAAGGAGGTGGTTGAAATCCTCTGTGAGGACCAAGGTTTGTGAATGGGAAGCTGCCCTGTCTGTAGAGTACCTTATCCACTCACTCTTCCTGGTCAGGTGGCCTGTAGCAAACCCCCACAATAATGTCACCTGTGCCTGCCTTCCCTTTGATCCTGACCCCTGAGTTCTTGGATGGCTCCTCAGCTGAGGCTCATAGCTCTGTGCACTCCAGCTGGTCATTGGCATAGAGGGTGACAGTCCCTCCTCACGTCCCCTGCCTGTCCTTCCTGAAGAGCCTGTATCCTTCCGTTCCAACACTCCAGTCCCAGGACCCATCCCACCGTGTCTCCATGATGCCAGTGAGATCATAGCCCTGCAGGCATGCACTCTTCTGCCTCATTAATCTCAATCATGCCTGCCTGGTGTGATGGATCAGGTTTTTGTGGAAAACCAATGCTGGAATTGATCCTGTGAATGTTGCAGCAGCTCTGTGTGCCCACAGAATTACATAAATTATCACACATCCTAGCCTGAAATAATTATCACAGCTGTCTGAGCAGCCTTTTAGGAGAGATTTAATTAGCTTCACCTTTGATAATGAATAGGAAGCTGAGATGGAAGGAAACAGCTGTGAGCACATTTGTCTTTTTCCAGTGCTGAAAAAAAGTGTCAGCAGCAGGATCCCAGTTCTACTGCCCTGTGATGGCAGATCTGGTGTGTTGCTTCTTAGGATTACACCGATAACCCGTTCAGGAGCATTATACTTTTTAAGGCTGAGGCTGCTTGTGACACTGCACACAGTGCACACACACCCAGCTTCTTGAGCAGGTTCATCAGCTTCAGGTTTGCCAAGGAACTGTTGCCACCCTTGAAGCAGAAAATGTTTGTGTGTTCTTCTTTCAGCAGGCATTAGCAGATGCTGAATTCAGAGAGTAACACATCTTCAACCTATGCAGGAGTCATGGGGAGCAGCATTTCCAGCACTAGTGCTCACTGTCCTTAGAGTATGAGAACAACACTACAGCTGGGAAAAAAGCTTTGAGAAACTCCAGAGGGTTTATATGTAGATCCTTTGGGGAGAGGATATTTGGGCAATGTATAGGTAGATGAGAAGATTGCAATAACTTAGTCAGAAATTTCTTGACCACTCCAGGGCAGTTTCTCTTGCTTGTATGATGGAACTGTGGGGAAAGGTCCTTGATTTGGCTGCAGTAGGTTACAGAAAAACAAATTCTTATGTGATGGTTTTCAAGAATTTTTTTTCATTCCTGTGATGTATCAGGATGCTACAAGCATTAGAAAAGCTATAAAGTAAACTTGCCAACAAAACAGTTTTTTGCTAGACCAAAAACATTAATCTTTGCCCCACCCCTAGGAACATGTACAGGTTGTGTAGAATAATGTAGAGAGGCCATGTGGGGTCCTAGTGCAGCAAGACATGCTTTTGCTGGGCTTAAGACCCACCAGATTTCAACCATCTTGCCCCACGTTGTTTGCATTTTTGACAGACATCGTCAGCTCGAGGGGCAAAAGCTGCCTGCTCTCCCCTGCCCCAGCTGTGCCTTTGGCTGGTGATTGGGGAACTTTCTAGAGAGGCAGGAGAGAGGTTTAAGTTTTTTCAGACTGGAAAATTAGACTTTGCTCATTTCCAAGGTGAGTGACGTAACCAGCAGGCTGATTTCCTCAGAGGGCTTCTTGTGGGACTTACCTGTACTAATGAGCCTGTTTTCTGGCACTCAGCCAGGCAGCAGCACCAGGCTGCCTGCATCCATCTCTTGGACTCTGCAGCTGCAGGACAAGGGGACTGTGTGCAGCTGCCTCCAGGGAATGGTCACTGTTCCTCTCCAGGTCGAGTTGTGCCAGAGAGGTTTTTGGAGGAGAGCTAATTGTTCCCAGCCCAAAGCCATGCCGGTGGTTCTTGTAGCATTTAAACAATACAGACTGTCAGATTCCAGTGTCCACACATATTTTCTGGCCCTGGTTAAAATACTATTGTGAAGTTACCTGTAATGGATTGCAGGGGAAAGCTGAAGCAGGAGGAGAGAGATCTCCTTCATGGCCTCCAGTGCTTGGCATTCCTGGGATTAACTCCAGCCCGTGTCTTTCCCTGGGCTTTGCTGGACATCACACTGTGTCTGCTGACCATAGCAGATGTGGTGGGCAACAGATACTTTGAAGTCTCCTGCCTATTTGTGGGCACAATCTTTTCCCAAATTGTAGGTGTGATGTTACAGCACTCCCCAAGGCTTCACTAAGGTATCTCTCGTACTTGGAATTAACATCAGACAAAATAAAGAACAGAAGGTAGCAAAAGATGAAAGTCTGTTCTGCAAGAACAGCAGTTAGTTACACAACTGAACTTCAAGCATGAGTCTTTTGGATTCTTAGCAAATTATGGGGGTCTTTGTCTCTTGCTTTCATTACAGATTCTCCTCATTAAAGCATTCCCAGCAAGCAGAGGTCACTGTCCCCATCATGTTGTACATGCAGACAATCATTCCTGTCCCAAAGATCTGGTCCAGAGAAAAGGAACAAAGTCCAGAGAAATGGCATCTAAAATGTTGATGTTCTTGTGGCAGCTGCATCTGTCTCCAAGTCAGAACTCATTTACTGTCTGGAAGTCCACATGCCAACAGTCATGAAGGGCTTTGTGACAGCCTTTCTTCAGTGAGGGTTTTGATTGCTTTCTTTTGGAATTCTGAGAGAATTTCCACCAATAGAGTCAGTGAATCAGCACAACAATATGGCAAGAATTTTAAACAATGTGGAGCTGCTTTTCTTTTACAGAAGTAGAAAGAGACTAACTAAAGAATGATTAATTACATGGATCCTCTGTGTGATTGTCTATAAAAAGATGGGGTGGGAAGGTTCTTCCTTTAATCTTGTTTCAGAATAATTGCTTGATTTTTATTTTTCCTCCTCCTGGCCTGGAGTTAAATATGGTGGTAGTTATGCACTGTAACAATTGCTTTCAAGAAATAGAAGTCCTTGTTTCTATCTCTGCCTGAGGCATTTTGCATTTTACCTCTTTAGTTTTGCAAAGGCAGTTGTGTCTCACATGATCAAACAGCACTGGATCAAACAGCTTGTCTAGCACTGCAGCACTGAAAAGCAGGTTTTGAAACAAAGACCACATATTATCTGCTGTGTTCTCTCTAAGAGACTTCTGTCTAACCAAGAAAAAATCCAGGACAGAAAGAGGAAATTACATCATCAGCTTCCAGACTTTCTTCTGCAGAATCTTTGGCTTAATCAGAACACCAAACCCCCACCCCCTAAAGACCCCCACAACCTACTGGACTGGATCTTTTGGGGGTATTTTTTGGCTGTGCTGAATGGTTTTGTTGCTGTGATTAGCACAGAAACTGGAGTAGAGAATTCAGGAAGTTGTATCATCATACCAGGTTAGTGAGCTTGCTGCCCTTTCTGGGTAGTGCACCTAGTTCAGAATCCTGCTTCCTCCAAATGGTCTCTGAGTATATTGTGCATTGTTCCTCTGCTTATTATGTTTTTTGTTATTTAAGACCAAAACTTTATGACATGGATGCTGATTCATTCACTATTTGTTTATGCCAAGAAGGGAGGCTTCAGAAATACCAGCCTTAACACGTTTTGTTTATTACACAGCAAAGAGAACAAGAACATGTCTTGGCAATGTGATCACAGGTGTGATACCTCTTGGATATCAGAGTTTGCAACAAACAGAAAGGCCTGGGCTTAAATAAAATTAATTTCTTTGTAGATGACGAATTCAGAAATACCTTGAGTGTGTTTTTTAAGTTAAGTAGGATATGTCACCCACAAAGAATCATGGAAAATAAAAGACATCAAAAGTCTTATCTAAATAAAAGGGAATATAATCTCCAGGGTTTCTTAGAGGATGAAATTTGAGGTGCTGCCTGCTGGAATACCACAGGTAGAGTTCAAGGTGCAGAACTCTGGGGCAGTGAATGGCTCTGTTCATCAGCTGGTCTGTTCAGGTGTCCCCTAGTTTTAGATATCAGTGATCATGCTATTGATTTTACACGAGCAGCCTTGGTTAAAAGTGATTCTTTTAAGTTTCCCTTTGGGAGTCACAAGAAGATCTGTCTGACTTCATGAATGGTTTTACCTTAAAGAGTTCTGGCTGTCTCTACACCAGAAAATTTAGGCTAATCCTCACTGACTTCATGGCTGGTTCATGGTGGGTGTAGTTTGTCTCAGCCTGGGCAGTAGTGTTGTAAGTTCCTCTCAGGTTTTAATGAGGGTGAACATGAAAAAGAAACCCTTGAAATCAGGCAGTTTATCTTAGGAATAGTGGGATCCTTAGCTTGAGGGGGCTGTAGCTCTTGAAATACCTATGGTTTTAACATTCAAACAACATTCACTGGGGATAGAGGAATAAAGTGTCTCAGAGATGCTGGTTCTTTGATCGTGTTCGTGGTCATCCTGGACAGTTGTCTCATCAGTTGCTTCCCATATTATGGAAAAGCTGAGCTTTACTTTTAACTGTCAGCAGAAAGCCCCACCAGTTGTACTGCTGTGGGGTAGAGACATTTACAGAACCTCTCCTGAGGCACCTGGTGAACAAAGAGAGAAAGGGAGGAATCACTGTCCCGTGTAGGAACCAAAAATTATCCCAAGGGTTTCACAGGCCTCTGGGTAACCCCCCAAGCTGCCTCATTGCCTGGCAGTGAGGAAGTTATAAACTGGATATTAGGAAAAGCTTTTTTACCCAGAGGGTGGCTGGGCACTGGAACAGCTCCCCAGGGTACTGGTCACAGCACCAGCCTGACAGAGTTCAAGGAGCATTTGGACAGTTCTCTCAGTCACATGGTGTGACCCTTGGGATGTCCTGTGCAGGTCCAGGAGTTGGACTTGATGATCCTGATGGGTCCCTTCCAGCTCAGAATATTCAATGGTCCCATGATTCTAACTACAAAAGGCAAATGAGAGGAAGAACCAAAAAATACATGACTTGAAATTATTTATTCATGCTCCAGGGACTGCCTACCTATGGGTAATGGAGGAGAAGAAACTAAAAAAGCATCTTCCTTAGACTCTAGCACCATATCCTGTTCCAGTGAGGAGAACAGCTGAAAAGAATCCTTCTGTTTCTTTACTCCATATTTTGACTTTCCAAAGGCACACAGTTCTTGGAGTCACCAGATAATCCATGATAAGAGCTCTCTAGAAATCTTTTAACAGCTCATGTGGGAACAGAGTTGGGCATGCACAGCCTGCTGCACATCAGATAAGGTCAAACAGTGCAGGTAGAAAATACCCTGAACTGTTTGAGTTGTTCTGGGTTATTTCAGTAGGAATCAGAAGCAAATTGTCATCAAAAAGAGTTGTTGTATGTGGCCACAGATTGCAAAACTTCTTCAGTATCCCAAAACCAAATATGAACATGGAATTTTAAAATTCATTAGTGTTTACAGTTTCTCATGATTGAGCATGGGGCTGCTCAATCTCAGTTTTGGGTGATGGGGATGAAGAGGAAACAGAGTTGAATGTGGATAATTTTACTTTCCCATGAAAATTTATGGGGAAGCAAAGCATCCTGTCACAAATCAAAAACATTTTTTCCCAAACTAAAGTTTGGAGTTTTTTGTAATTGCTAATTGCCTTTAATTTAGACATTTGAAAACATGCTGTAAAATTACCTTGTATAAGTTAACTTGTATAACCACATTATAAAAAAGATGGCTCTTATGGAAACTTCTATGGCGAGAGAAATTTATCAGAGTAGATCCTTTCCTACAGAAAGCTTTGTTTTGAAAGATTGCATTTTCTTACAGAACAAAAAGCAGTTCAGAAATTCCCAGGACGTTACTGATGTTTTCTTTTCATTTCAGAGTTGAAGATGATTTTGAGAAACTCTTAGAGGTTACCTCCAAACCAAAACCTAAGGTCCCACCAAAACCACCTCTGCCTCAGAAGCCAGCAGTTGCCCCCAGGAGCATTAATTCACCTTCACTGGCAAAGCAAAAGGAAAACAGGATTCAGACCATGAATGAAGTGGACATTCTCCAGTATATCCAGGAAAATGAATCTATCAACAACCAGGATACCAGTCTTTTTTGAACATACATATTTTCAAAATGTGATGATGGCTTTTTGACCCCACCTCCCAGTGAGCTCTAGTGACAGCAGCAAGAACTGACCAGGTGTTTCTGCTGTCACAGTGCTCATCTGTGTACCAGGATACAGAGAGCAGCAAGTTTGAGTAGCAGAACCTCCCCTGTGAGGTTTTTAAAACAGTGCAGCTGTGATCTAACGTTGCCTTAGATTTTTAGGGATTCACAGGGAATGTGAACAAGGATGTAGCACTACAGATTGTCTACTGCTATTTTAGTATCAACATCATACAGTTTTGGCCAGTTGATTGAAAATGGTGAGGATGTTGTACACATGGCAACTGTGAATAATGTCCAACAAATGTTCTGAGGCATGATAGGATGCTGTTCCTGTCATTTTTAGATAGTGTTTTTCAGCTCAGTGGAAAGGCCATTTTCCTTTTATCCAGTGTGTTTTTGTAGCAGTCTTTTCCTCCCTGACTGGTATTTTGGTAATTTTTAACAGGAACTGCTAAATATAGTTAACAGTTCCTCTGTCTTTCCATTGAAATCCCAGCTAACCCTGACAATCTGCTGCCTTATTGCTGCACAAATGCCAACTTGTAAGAGAACTTCAGGTCTGCAAAGACCATGCTATGCATCTCTGATTCCCAGGGAGAAAAGCAGATGACTGGGGGTGGCTAAGAACACTCTCCAGACATAAATGGAGTTTGCAGTGCCTAGGAGGTTTGGATGCTGTAGGACTCCTGTGAACTCCAGATTCACAAGGGCTAATTCTTTCCAGCCAAGTCTTCCTGGGTTTCCACTGTAGTTAGTGGAAAGAGAGAGGGGCCTCTCCAGGAGGTCATTCAGTGCAGGTGTGTTAATGGAGGAAATCTGAATTGCTCTCCGGAGTCACTCTTTCTCTCCTATTCCTTGACTTCTCCCAGAATTTTTAAGAACCAGCCATGGTGATCAATTCCACTAAGCTAAAATAAGTTTGTGTGATAAGATGGTGGTTTGTTCTTTACCATGTGATGGTTAAAACAAGGGAAGACAAACTTGGCATTACCTAGAGGAAAAAAAGTAGGAAGAAAATACACTGGAGAAATTTTAATATGCAGAAGAAAAACATTGTAGAATGGGTATGCAAGACTTTCCCTCTTCTTGTCAAACTCAGGCACTCTGGTTGAAGATACCAAATTTATGCCTAATGTGGGTTGATACCTGCTGTCATGCAGTTTCCTGAGCTCATTCCATGTGTGGTCTAGCTAGAGATGAAGACAAGCTCCCCAGAGGGCAAATTTTAATATATTTAAGCCATATCATCATATCAATATTTGCCTTTCTAATATAGATCAAAATAAATAGAAAGCATTCTATATTCCTAATAATGAGATTATTTCTATTAGCATTTCCTTTTTAAGCCAGTGGGAAATATCATAAAGGTATTTTGCTTTGATGGGACAGATAAAATATAACCATTGGTTCTCCTCTGTGTATGGTATGTTTTACTATAATAAAACATTTTGCTAACCTGCAGGTGTTACTGTTGTTGCTGTTGTTCTCTAGGTTGTACAGCAGCAGCAAAGAATCGATTCCATTTAGCTCAGGAGTGCTGTGTGGTGTTAAAGTGTAAATAACTATGAAACTGGAAATACAGCTGTGCTCATATTTCCTTTGAGAGCAGCTAAAGGCAGAACCAAAGGTACTACCTGGTCCTGTCTGTCCCCCCAGTGTCCTGGTGCAATTAGTAATAAAAAAGGTGAATAAAAGCAGTGAGGAGAAAATAAATGCCTTGCCCAAGAACAGGCAGGGAATAGCAGGTAGCAAAAATTAATTCAGGGCAGCCTTCCTGTTGCACTCCCTGCTGTCATGAGCAACCACTATATTTAACTGAGGGCTCAGGGAGCATCATCTCCATTTTACTCAGCTCTGTTTGGGAACACTGCCTGCATTTCTGTGTTTTTGGACCACAGCCCACCCATCTCAAAGCCTGAACACTGCTAAAACTTCCAAACTGTGGGCCATGGATTTAATGATCAGTACAGTGAGTGCAGTTCTTCACCCTCCTTGAATGGCCAAGGAATATTTTGCCCCCCAGCTCTCCCTAAAATTGTCAAATTACCTAAGCACAGGAAAGGAAGAACTGTTAATTGTTTCCTGTGCTAAATTTTTAAGATTATTTCGAGGTCAGTATTTTACTTCAGAAAAAAAAAATCTAGCATTCCTGTCAAGAAATTAATATAAAAGGATCTTTCATAAACCCTGCTGTTAGGCTTTTGTTTTACAATGCAAATATCTAGCTGCCGTCATATTTTTGGGCACTAAGAGGTGAGTTACAGTCATTGAATACATTACATATAATGAATCATTATTATACAAGAGAAGAATGTCAGACAAAGGTAGCTGAGAAAAATTGAACATCCTATTAGAAATGACATAGGGAAGCTATACAACATACTTTGCATCCTGCCAGAAAAGAACTTCAATTTTTTTTCTTTCTTTAATATTTTACTTCTAGTAGCAGCTATTTGATTAGCCTGCTCTTGACAACTCTTGAAATTCAATTATGGACTCTAATATAGTTCTTGGCTGACAGTCATCACCTTCCAATATCAGTAATAGAGTTCATCAAAAGATTTGACAAGAAAGAGTTATATTTAAATCCTTAAAAAAGATGGAAAGGTTAGTTAGAACTCAGAGTAGATACCTCCATTGCCTTATAAGCAGCTTCTTGTTTTGCATAACATTCTGCTCGCTCTGTGGTACAGCACTAATTGACAACTAATACTGTATACTTCATTATTTGGGTCACAGTTAAACAAATTATTTCCCCAAGCTGAGTATTTCACAGATGAGTTGTGGGTCATCTGCTCAGGTCTGTTCAGTCGCTGAATTTTTAGGAAAGCTAATTCCCATGTAGCACTTAAGGCCTAGTTCTGTCAGTCACAATTTGGGTTGAGTTGTAAAACAAAATATTAATTGAAACCGATATTTCTGCTAATTTCTGCCCAGATGTTAGCTTCTGCAAAGAGGCTGAGCTGGGTACAGCAGAATACACAAGTCAACATCTGATTTAAGGTCATGAAAATCCAGCATGCTCAAGGGCATTACCTACTGTAAATGAGCAATCCCTGAGGTTGTTGGATTTAATACTGAGTTCCAGAAAGCACTGGTGTTTCACTTAAAAATGTGACAGTCACTAATTCAGCAAGGAGTCTTGAATCTTTGTGTGTGCATGCATCAACCACATTTCATCTCAACTGAAGTGATCACACATTTGTGACAGTTTAAATGTCTGCGGGTCAAGAAGATAGAAGGCTTTTACTGTGAAGTTTTATCTATATTTTTATATCTGTATTCTTACTTTTCATCTCAACATCAATAACTGGAGTAAATTAAGTCACTTGCTTTCTGTATTGTGCTCATTTCTTCCTTAATTTATCTTTAAACCCTCATGATCCAATTTTTTTCAGTCCTCACCATATCACTGATCTTCCTTTAAAGCCTCTTGCATATTGTTATTTCATGTCATGCATTGAACCTCATGAAGAATTCAAGTGGTGGGAAAATCTTGTGCACTGCTTTGAGTAAAGATACTAGCACTGGAATGTGGTAAATTAAATTAATTGTCAAATTAAGTGCTGCTGTGAGAGTTCAGAAGTCAATAAAGCTGCTTAAAGGATTGATTAGTACTAGATATTTAGGGACTAAGTTTTATTCACACGAAGACGTTATGGATGCTTAAAATTTACACGGGGTCAAGGAGACACAGGTTAGATTCATAGAAGAGAAATCAATTGTTGGTTATACCACTCAGAGCTTGGAAAGTCCTTCAGCTACAACTTACTGGAAAGAAGGAGAATACTCAACAGCCAAATATTGTCATATTTCCCTAGAGTGATTTGCTTTTGGCTGTTGTAAGGAATACTGTTCTGGGCTAACCCAAAGCTCACATGGAATGAGTCACTCAGGGAGGATTTGATGACTGAGGGAATAGAATATATTCAGTGCTTTATCACCCTGCTTCCCAGCACCCTCCACAAGATCCCTCCACAGCATTACAACAACAAAGCGGGTTCTCCTGTTTACTCAGGAGAAAGTCCTGGAGTCAGTGGAAATTCTAGTTTCTAATCTATACTTTTTCAAAAGCCGTTTTTGACATTTAGTGAGCAGTAAAAGTCCAGGTGGTATCAGAGGAAGATTCCAACGATTCTTGAATTCTCTTCCAGATCCAGATCCTCTGCTCTAGTGAGAATTCCCCATCTGGAATGCAACACAGTTCTGGTGTCCCTGATATAAGAAAGACATGGAACTGTTGGAGCAAGTCCAGAGGATGCCATGAAGTTGGTGAGGGGACTGGAGCACCTGCTGTGTGAAGACAGGCTGAGAGAGTTGGGGTTGTTCAGCCCAGGGAAGAAAAGGTTGTGTTCAGGCTTCATAGCAGCCTTCCAATATCTGAAGGGGGCTACAGGGAAGATGGAGAGGGAATCTTCTTCAGGAACTGTAGACAGGGGAAGGGGCTTCAAAGTAGAGGCAAGGTTAGATTAGATATTAGGAAGATATTTACTGTAGTCGTGCCCAGACACTGGAACAGGTTCCCCAGAGAAGCTGTGGATGTCCCTGGAAGTGTTCAAGACCAGGCTGGATGGAGCTCTGAGCAACCTGGTCTAGTGGAAGGTGTCCCTGCCCATGGCAGCGGTGTTGGAACTGGATGATCTTTAAGGTCCCTTCCACCCAAACTGTTCAATGACTCTGACGCCACCCTGGATGGGAAGGTTAGGATACACTGCAGTTTGCTTAGGGTGTCACATACAGGTTTACCAGAGTAACCTGGCAATAAATGGGCATCATCACAGCACCATCAAATGGCAGTAGAATACCCCCTAAACAGAGCAGCTGATGTTAAGATCTTTTTCAGCAAGGTGCTCAGGAACCTCAGAGTCTGAAGTCATCAGCAAATACAAAAAGACCTCACAGCCCACTGCCCCCTGCTGCATTAACAGCTGCCATGGCTTCTTACCCTCAGATACACTGTTTTTATTATCAAGTACCAAGGAATCACAGTATTAAATTGGAGATGTGGAGCTGTTAAAGCCATGGGGAAGCATTATGGTCAGTGTGACATCTTCCTTGTGGTCCTTCAGTCACCAAAAAATCCTAACAACGTATGAAAACTTATCATTTTGTTGGGTTTTAGTAAAAGAAATGCAAACCAGTCTCTCCTTTAACTCATGAAATACTCTCAGAATGCGATTTAGCTGTTCTACCAAAGGCAATGTTTCTGATGTCATCAAAAATGTTGCTTCCTGTGGCTGCTGTGAGGGTCATGCTCTCAATCTAAGCTGTCAAAACCTCGTGCAGATCAGTGGAAACCTGGTCGTGCTGATGCTGGAGAGAGGAGGTAAAGGAATAGGATGTGACACCACTGACAAGCCTGATGGGCTTGGAGAGCGCCACTGAGAAACAGGAGAGACAGGGCAAAATGAGAGAAGGCATCTGCCTGATTTATACACACAGCTCCAGAGCCATTCAATTCCCCTGAAATATCACAGCTGTAGGGCTGGAATCAGCAATTAGTTCAGTGATTCTGTGGTGAGAGGAGTTCCATGGTTTTTCAAATGAACATAAAAGAAAACAAAATTATAACATTCCTGGGGTATTTGCAGAGCTCTTTTCTTACTTCTCTGGTAATCTATGTGCCTTTTAAGTCCTCCCAGAGATTTTGTCTAGTAATCACAAACTTCTCAGATTATTTTTTTTTTGGCAATAATGATTTAATGATACTGATTGTACTCCAGAAGAGCTTATTGAAACAGTCAATTTGGTAATGTCTGTGTATGTTAACAAGTTCTTACTGTGAAAAAAGCCAATCATTTATTTACATTGAATGCTGAGAACCAAAACTACCTAGTGCTTCCCTCCTGTCTTAAGCAATCAAATCTGCAGGCTACTATGATTTGTTTTCCTGTTTATGCCTTCCACATCTCAACTTTTTGTAGCTTACTTATTTAATCTTGTGTACAGTCCCCAAAAGGATTTTTTTATATCCAGAACTACATTCTAATTATAGCTGTAATGCCTACCTAAAAAAAGGGCAAAAAACCAACACACAAAACTAATTTACATGGAATTGTGTGGAAAATTAATCTTTTTCATGAGGAATGATAAAAGAAATCTGAGGCTGTCTTCATCAGTGGTTTAGTTTAGCTCAAGGGAGCATTTTCATAGCACATCTGGTTGGCCCACCCAACCATACTCTGGTTCCCATCACAGAGCTGCCATGGCAGCAAACCAGGTGTGGGCAGTGGGGACTCACCCCCAGCTGTTCCACTCTGCACCTGGTGGTAAATTGAGCCCCAAATCCCCCTGAACTCAGCCAATTCCCTTCCAGCTCAGCAGTAAGGGAGCACTGAGGGAGCAAAGGGAGGAAGGGGCACAATCATAGGGAGGTTCAGGTGTTGCGTGGTCTGCAGGTGCTGGAGTGGGTTGCACAATACCCAGCCAGGTCCCCTCCTGTTCCAGCTTGGTCTCTGTTCATCTGTCTCTGCTGTCCAGGCTGTTTGTGAGTATTGCATTAAGCAAACATTGGCTCAGCTAAAGGAAAAAATTGCATTGTGAGGGGATGTCAGGAGAGGAAACAACCTCCTGCATCTCCTGCTCTCAAGTAGATATCCTACTTGCTGTAAAATCCCTGTTCTTCTAGGAATCCTGTTTCTTTCCAGTTTCAGCTGGGAAGATAATGCATGATTTTGGCACTGCCTTGGTTCTTGTTTGCTGGAGAAATGGAAATGAAAGTCCCTGTGGCTCAGCAGGGCAAAAGCCCGCATGTCTGCCCTGCTGGGTGAGCAGGCAGTGCACCAGGAAAAGTCAGAAGAAATAAAAATATCCTTAAGCAACAAGAGAGGAAACTCGGTCCCAAGCCTGGCTTAACAACTGGTCACTGGGGGTCACTATGAGATGCTGTTGCTTTCTCCCGTTTCCAGGTGGCACCACACAGACTGGATGGGGTGTGTGTGCCAGCTTGGTGCCACCCTGAGGTGTGGCTTCAGCTAAGGCTGACAAGCAAAGGCAGTTCTGAGTAGTGCTGCATTTCCCCATGTACCAGCTCCAGTTTTCCTGTATTTTTAAGTGTGTGCATGATGACTGGGTTTTGTAGAGTAGCCATGAGCTGACCCATTTCCATTTAATGCAGTAATTAGCAGATTGATTGCCTTCCCCTGCCAGGTACTGACCTGCAGTGGCTTCTCCCCTAAATTACTGCAGGTGAAATCTGTAATGTTTTCATTTACCATAGCTTTTATTTTTTTTTCATTTCTGTTGCTATTTCTTTATTTCCCTTTTTTCTTCTTCTTCTTCTTCTTCTTTTTCTTTTTTTCCACTTGGCCTGCAGATTTTCCAGCTTTGTAAAAGAAAAACATGGAGTTTCTTTTGTTCAGCCAGAGGATAAGAGGAGAAAGAGAAAACTGGGAATTTAGTGGGGAAAAAAGAGAAGTTTCCCTAGAGCCATGTTTGAATAACAAATTCCATGTAATTCTTCCAGAGATCCACACAGGGAGTTACACAAGACAGCATTAGAATCCAGGAAGAGATCCCAGGAGATGGCAGGTACCACTGCTGCCTGCTGTCTCACCTGGCTGGGAACACTCTGCTCTTTGGTAGTGACACTTCAAAAGGTGCTGGGGAAGGGTGACAGCACCGTGCCACGGCCCTGGGGTTGGAGTGTTCACCCGTGTGACTGTCAGAGACCTGCCACCCCCTTTCCTTTTCCTGTGGCTATTTTAATAACATGAAAACAACTCAGTTATTTTTGACATTTCAGTAGAGACTGGGATTTAAGGCTTAGGAGTCATTTATAGACCCTGTGTTCCTCTCTGTCTGACAATATGTAAATATATAGTACATATGAGAACATGGAAAAATCAGAGAGGCTCTTTAACCTCCCCACAGTTAAAGAGGGACTCTGTAGCAGAGCCAGCAAAAGATTTGTCTGGTTTCATATCTTGGCCATGAACCTCAAGGCAAAACTAAAAATATAAACCAAACAATCCTGTGGGTTAAGGGATTTTCTGATTTGTTTTCACATTTTTGTGATGTGCATAAGGATGACCTGAAATATTCATCCTTTGAAAAAAAAAAAAAAAAAGCCTGCTTTTTCTCTGTTTTGTTAGAAATTTGGGGATATGTTTTGTCTGCTGCACAGACAGTGAAGTGAACTGGTCCCCTTGTGACAGATGAAAGGAGGGGAAACAATCTCTTTTGGTATTACAGGTTTTAATTTCTTTTCCAGTTGATTTTCTATTTCATTTAAAAATATGTAACAATATTTGTGAGAAAAACAATCTTTGTTAGGATTGCTAAAGAATTTTCCCAACACTAAGGGTGTGAGAATCTGGGTTTCCTCCTATTTTTTCCCAATAAAATATAAAAAGGAAATGACTGGCCTTTAAAAATGAAAGAGGAAAAGTTTGTTTTCTTTATTATGTCAGAAAAACAGGTCCAAACTTTAAATTACTTTAAAAATCATCTTTCCCCCAATCAGTCTCAAGTCCCTGAACCAGTCACTGTTCAGTCACCACAGCCCGCCCAGAATCAGGACAAATAAAACTTCTACTGGATTGGTGTCAGAACACTGTAAGACAAAACTTTTTAGTGAAACTTTTTTTCTGAACTCATGATCTGCTTGAGACAGCAAAACCCAGAGATGCCTTGAGAGGCACAGACACCAGAAAGCCGCCTGTGTGGCTTTCCCCGGGATGAAGCACTGCGGACTTGGTGGGTTTTTGAAAGAACAGGTACTGGCTATGGATAGGGAACAGGCCCCTTTCCCGGGGGTTTGCAGCATGGCAGTGGCTGCCCTGGGAGCGGAGCGGAGAGGAGCAGGGCACAGCAGAGCGGAGCGGAGCAGAGCAGAGGAGGGCAGGGCAGGGCACAGCAGAGCGGAGCACAGCACAGCAGACACAGCAGAGCAGAGCAGGGGACAGCAGAGCAGAGCATACCACAGCAGGGCACAGCAGAGCAGAGCACAGCAGAGCACAGCAGAGCGGAGCGGAGCAGGGCAGGGCACAGCAGAGCACAGCAGGGCATAACACAGCAGAGCAGAGCATACCGCAGAGCAGAGCAGAACGGAGCAGAGCAGAGCAGAGCGGAGCGCAGCCGCGGCCCCCGGCGCGGCCGCTGCGGCCCCGGAGCCCCGCGGTGGCGGCAGCCCCGCTCCTCGGAACCGCGGCTGGGCAATGAATGCCTGCGGCGTGAGGGAATGCTGACTAACCGGGCATCGCCTGGCACCGTGACTGTGCGCTTCTCCGAAAGGGAAAGCAAGGTCAGGGATTGAACCCAGAACCTTCCAGGTCACTGGTGGCGACGGGTGCCGTCAGCGCACCTCCTTTACGGGTGTGCGAGCGACAGGCAGAGCGAGAAGTGGGGTCGTCGACTAAGAATAAAGCGTGGTTTCCTGGGATGTGAGTTGTTTCTAATCACAGGATGCTTCCTGCTATTACTTCCCTATTGATTACATGTCACAAATGAGACAATAATCCCATTTGGCACCCGGCTAAACCAATATGAACATGATCCTTATTAGAATTAAGTGGCAAATTATTCCTGATGCAAATAAATGCATCTAGCCATTTCCTTTATGTTTTTCTTTCCTATTCTCAGTTCCTTAAACTTTGCTAGGTTTTAATTGTTCAGGATAACATTTTGCATGCCCCATTATTTGGCTCCACTTGAGATATTAAGAATGCTTCAACTCAAACAGTTCATGAGTCTTCATATGAAGTAGTTGTAGGAAGTTCTACTTAGATTTTTTCTTAAAACTGTGGGTGAGAGGCTTTATGGTCTTGAAAAACTTGAAAGAATGGTTTGGGAATCAGCATAGAAATCACGTGGATGTCAGAGTTGTTCCTTTTGGTTTATTAATCAGAAGCAGACAAAACCCACATCTGAAATTTGTGTGTATGATAAGAGAAAAAAAAAAAAAAGAAAACAAGGGGAAAAAAGGCAAAAGCCTGATATATAAACTGCCAGTACTGAAATATTGTGGGCAATTCTGTACATTTTGCCACGAGCGTGGTCTCCCCTGTCAGTGCCCGTCTGCAGCCGGTCTCTGGGCACAACATCTCTCCTCCAATAGTCCAGTGCAGGAGGATGCTGAGCAATACCTCCACAATTCCTGGCCACCATTGTCCTCCTCTGGAGGGGCTGTGGCACGTGGTGATCAGCCTGGATCTGGGGACAGGAAAGATCTGGGGGCCAGCAGCTGCAGGCCAAGCAGGTATTAGACGTCGGCCCTTAGGCAAAGGAACCAAACTTCAAGGATGGTATATCCCATCCCAGAGCTGGCAGCTGAGAACCCTTTATAGTCTGCAAACCAACTGGTGTTTCCAGGCTGCTTCATCTGACCTTCATCTAACCCAGGGTGAGGTGACAAGGCCCTTGGAAGTGCCTGATCTCCAAGGGACTGTGGCCAGCTCGCTCAGCTGCAGGCTGGGAGCATCTAAACTTAGGTGAAAGGGATCCTGCCCAAGGAGCCTTTCTCCCAAGAGTCGTGCTGGGTGTCCCTGGGCTGTCAGCAGAGGAGGCAGCTGGCTGGCTGGAGGCTGTTCCAGGCTGGGACCCATCAGCTGGAGTCATGCCATGAGTGTTATTTTGGCCCTGTTCTGCACATGTGCTTGGGGTCATTTGTTAACAGACGAGCCAGCCTAAGCATGCACTGGCAGTGGGTACACGAGGGAAAATGGAGAGACAGTGGCTTGTCCCAGGTGGGACTTGGCTCCTCTCAAGCCATGAAGGTTCATCTCCTGTGGAGCAGAGGTCTGTCCCTCTCTGCCAAGTGCTGGCCTCATGGGAAAAGTACATTTTCACAGGGAGTCTTGAAAAATTGTTTCATAAATGTTAACCCTGGGAGGGCTGTAGAAGTGTTGGGGTGGACACTTAGAGCATCTGCCTATTAAGAGGGAGGCACAGGTCTGTCTCTCCTAAGGGAGGCACAACTGTGCATGTTTTCCCCAGCAGCTGCCTGAGCGCTGGCCTGGAACAAAAAAGCCCTGGACACATTCTCCCCAGACACGTGTTTGGCACAGCTTGTTCCACTGACCAGCAATCAGCAGCTGCTCGTGTGGCCATGTGGTGCTGGGCTGGGCTGGGCTGTGGGCAGCAGGAGCTTCTTGCCCTCTCTAGTTCAACACACAGGAGCTGCCACACTGATACTTGACTGCCTTTCTGACACCCCAGTGAAATAAATTCAGCAAATGAGACCAGAAGCATCAAGAGAACCTGAAACCTGTGCCTGGTTTAAAAAAAAAATTCCAGATATTTTGATCTTAAAGGGATTACTGCCCTGGGGCTTTTGTACCTCAAGCGATCATTTGACATTGCCTTCATGTCGAGTAGGAAGGATTGGCATTTAATTGAAGTATTTGGGAGTGTTGAGATATTTCTCATTACAGAAGCTGGGGGAACGCCAGCGTCCAGGTGCCAGTTTCGTGTGGGCAGACACAATACTTGTGTGATCTGCTCTGTTGTGCAGTAAAAATGGCAGGGAGTGACTTGCTGGGTATTGCTATTGTTCATTTGCTCGTACAACCAACTTCCATTTTCCCGTAGGAATAGCTAACAGTAGAGAGTCTAATAGGTTTCCAAATGTTTCCCTGCTCTTCAGGGTAAAACTGCTAGGTTTAGACTTAGGTTAAAAGACTCAAGAAATTGCTTCAATAAGCTGAAATTTCTGTTGATAATGAAATCTTGCAGAAACCTTTGCTTCAATCGGCCAATTAAGTTCCTAATCTGAGTAACTCCTCCGGGATTTAAAAGACAAAAGGTCAGGCTGAGATGAAAGTGGTCTCTCCTGATGCTAACAAAACCCTCAGCTCCGTGACTGGCCTGGGACCACTCATAAGCCCAGAACTGGGGAGCACTGAACAGCCAGGGTGCATCAGCACATCCCTGGGAGTGCAAATGCCACTGCTGCCATGTCTTAGGGACCATGGCAATGGGTGTCCCAGCAGAGGTGCTGGCACAGGGGGTGGCACCACCTAATCACCACCTAATAACTGTGTTCTCCTTCAACATCCCTGCTGTGACTCCTGCTTCCTGCCCCCTTTTCATGGCCACATTGTTCAGCAGGTCTGGGTGCCCTCTCCTGGGGAACATCATTCCAACACTAAATTCTCCAGAACTCCCACCTGGGATGGTGAAATCTAAGCCTCGGTCGAGGAAAGCCTGACACGGCGCTGTAAGGCTCAGACGTGGTGTGGGAGGTACCTCCTGCCATGAGAGGAATGATCCCTCTTGGCCCCCAGCAGTGCTGCCTAACCTCTTCTTGCCACAGCCTACTCACATCTTTTCTCTGCTGGCCCAGGACATGCTCAGGTGTTTATTAAAAAGCACTGACAACCCTGCTGGTAGCTGATTCCCTGCAGGAGCTCCAGCACTGAGACCAGTTGGCACAGCGGGATCACGGCTGTGGGAGTGGTCCTTGGTATGAGCTGGCCCCCAGACCAGGGACCACCAACCACCTCAGTGTCTGTGAGAGACTGAAATGTTAAGGCTTAATGACTCAGTTGACCATTTCTAAAAGCAGCAGGGTGTGCTTTGCTGAGCCCAGGGTTGCACCTCCAGCTGAAGGGGAGAATGAGACCTGTTGGGTGTGTGGTGCTGAAACCTCTGATGTGCACAAGCACACTCGGGTGCAGGGGGATGCACACCCACCACTGGAG
Organism: Motacilla alba alba; assembly: GCF_015832195.1. NCBI lineage: Eukaryota > Metazoa > Chordata > Aves > Passeriformes > Motacillidae > Motacilla > Motacilla alba. Next base: position 10,057,983 of record NC_052018.1, read on the forward strand.
GATGACCATGACAAACCAACCTTTGTTTAGGAACTCCCTGATTTTTGAGCCAAATAAGAGAAAAGGCTGATAAGAAGCAGATCCACCCCTCGATGGATCAAGACTGCAACCATCACTTTGTAATAATCAAGTCTCATTGCTGATCCACAGGTGATGATACCTTTCCTCTCTACTCTCTACTCTTATCTTTTTTTTCCTCTGTCTTACTTTTCTTTTTATATTTTCTTAAGTGATGCTTTTATACTTTTGTATTGTTATATTTCTTAGAGAATAACAAAAATGGCTACACACCTCCTTTTGATTGCAACCAAATTGTTCTAAAATAAACATTAAAAAGTAGGTATGTGTATACTAGACATTCAGTGTCATTTCAGTCTAATCAACTCCAAGGGATCTACCAAAAAGGACCATTATAGCATCACTGAAAAAGTCCTTCTGGTGGCTGGCCCCCCAGGCCAGTGCAGGCTGACTTTTCTCAAAGGTCCGAGCCAAGCTTGGGGACTGCAGCTTTGCTGGGGTATTTACTGGAAGATGCAACATGAGGGAAGAGCATGGCAGTTCTCAGAACTCCCTCTTTTCTTGCTATGCTACATGAGTTTCTTACACATATTCAGTCCCAAGGAGGATGCTTTTGAAATAAGTTAATTCCCAAAGTAACCTTAACTTCCCAAAGAATGTTAATAAAATCAGTACGTTCTCAACATAACAAAAGATGACTGGCAAGGACATGCAGAAGAAAGTAAACTCTTCAGCAGCACATGAGCTCAGAAGGAAAGAGCTGTTTCCCATTACAGAGACCATTTCCCATAAATGTTAACTTGGAGCAGTTACTTCAATAGTGCCAGCCAGGCATTTGTTTTTCTCTGTTCAGTTTTGAGTAAATCATGACTAATCGGCCCAGCCTCAATGATAAGTGCACAGAAGGCTCACTGCCCATGTTTTCCACCAGTGTAATTAACTTTTATGGAGTTGCTCCCAATTTGCACCCATTAAGATGCTCTGACACATGACTGCAGATTGGCAGGTTATCACAGAGCTCCTCAGCAGCAGCAAGTGCCCAAGTGTGATGTGAGGCTCTGGCAGCAGAGGCTGGGTATGACATCATGTAGCTCGCAGTGAAAGAGGATACAGCTGCAACACATTGCCTCATATCTCCTGAAGGCTGAAATGTTGGTCCAGACAGCCATGACAACTCCCACTGCACGTGGGAGGAAACGTGTCTGACTGTCTTCCATGCAGAATATGCTTTCCATGATTGCCCCAGGCTATTTTAGGGTGTTGTCTCCACTTACATACAGCAGTGCTGGATCCAGCCCAGCTCCGTGTCCTGCCATGGATACACCAAGTGCTGGAGCCTTATGCTGGCCAGTGACCACCAAGGTCTCCGGCCATTCAGCTGTGTCAGTAGCTCCACACCTGCTGAGGATGTTGGTCTGCAGCCATCAGAGCTGTTTGACACAGGGGGTGGCACGTGGGATTGCTGTGCACCTGCTGGACCTGCACCGTGTGGTGGCACTGCCTCCCCAGAGATCTCCACCACCAAAATCTTCACTCAGCTCCAGCTGCAAATAAGGGCAGGATGTTCCTGCTAAAACCCAGGTGCCCTGCAGCAGCAAATGACAACTCTTGGAAATGACAAAAAGCCACAGAGGGGCAGAAGAAGGGAAGAGTTTCCACCCCTGTTTGAAGTCAGTCAGAAATCAGCTGCTATGGACTTAGCCCACCACTTTGACTCTGCAAAACCTGCTTCCCAGTAGGCTGACCCAGCCCCAGATGATCTCCTCCCAGAGCTTCACCTTGCATGTTGGATACCAAAAAACTGCACTGTCTGTGTGCTGGCCTGCCAGGGACCTTCCATGTTAGGCAAACATCTCATCCAATTTTTAAAAAGAACCTTTTTTTGTTGAGCTGTAACCTAGAGCCAAGGTATATTTAGTGCTTTTTTTTTTCCACCTAGATCAAACAGTGGTTGCTACAAGCTTGGATGCAAAGAGGCAACAAGAGAAGCAGCAGGGGTGGTGAGGAGGGAGCTGGTTAAGCTCCTAGCAAGCAAGGGAATGGTTGATAGAGAAACATTGAACTTTGGAATGTTACTGGTAATTAATAGTTCAAAACCTTCAGCAAAGTAAAATGTTTAAGAATACTGTATGTTTCATGAAGGCTTTATACATGGCATTTTTTCCAGTGGTCCCAAATGTTTAATAAATCGTATTTATCTCCCCTTTAATCTGCCTTTTTGTTCATGAACTAGCTAAGTGAGGTCAGAGGGAAAGAGTGAAAGAGCACTTTTGGCAAAGGGAAGGTTTAAATATGTCACATTTAATAGAAGTAATAAATGCACGAAATCTCAGGATTTATAAAGGGCTTTGTGGACGGAGGTTAATTTGCATCTCTATTGGATATCTTTCCCTAATTATCTTTTTGTTGTTGATGTTCTTACTTCCTTTACCATGTGGATGAGTATTAAGGCATTTTCTCTGCCATTTAGGGAATGGTTGACACAGTTCACTGCAGAGCTGGGACTCTTGAGCACAGATCAGTCATGGAGAGTGCTGCAAGCTCCATGTTATTCCAGGAGTGATTTATTAGGGAGAGATACCCAAAGGGACTTGAACTTCTTTTTCCCTGTTTTTGCACTCACAAATTTGTTATAGCCCACAAGATCACCTAAGCAGAGGCATGCCAGAGGTTATTTGTGAATCCATGGATTGAGTTGAAACACAGGTTAGCGTCAAAAATAATCCTCTGATTTCCAAGGCACCCTTTATCTCTGAAGTATTTGCCAGCACAGCCAGGCCAGGAAAAGTCTCTCTCACATGCAGTCTTTCCAGTGATGGTGCTGTTTTACCACATCTTTTAAAGACTGACACATTTTCCCGTAACATAAGAGGAGTAAGTGCCCAAAGCCTGGAGGAAACAAATGTTACTCCTATCTTCAGGAAGGACAAGAAGCATAACCCAAGAACTACAAGCTGATGAGCTTCAGCTTTATCCTTGGAAAGCCTATTCAGGTACATAAATGACAGGAAAGCCACTAGGAGCAGTCAGCATACTTTCATTAAGGGGAATCCATGCTTGACCAATTTTACAAACTCCTATGAAGAAATGACTGGCCTGGACATGGGGGAAGAGGAGTGGATAGTTTCTAGCTGGATGTCTCCAAGGACTTCAATGCTGTCTCACATTAGATGCCCATAGACAAGCTCTTGATGTGTGGGTGAGTTGAGCAGACAGTAAGGGGGATTGAAAACTGGCTGAACGGCTGGGCCCAGAGGGTGGTGACAAAGTTTAGGTGGAAGCCAGTGACTGGGAGTTTAGGGTCTATACTGGGCCCAGTCCTGTTTGGCATCTTCAGTGAGGTCTGGATGAGGGGGAAGTGTGTACCCTCAGCAAGTCTGCAGATTATACAAAACTGTGAGGAGAGATTGATACCACAGGGCCACACTGCCATCCAGAGACCTCAACAGGTGGGAAAACTGGATCAACAGGAGCCTCATGAAGTTCAACGAGGGCAAATGTGAAGTCCTGCACCTGAGGAGGGACAGCCCCATGCACCAGAATATGCTGGGGAGCGCCCCATTGGAAAGCACCTTGTCAGAAAAGGATCTGGGGGTCCTGCTGGATACCAAGTAGAACACAAGCTAGGAGTGTGCCTTTGTGACAAAGAAGGCAAATAGTACCATGGGCTGCATTAGACAAAGAATTGCCAGCAAGTCAAGCTCCTTCCAGTGTACTCAGCACTTGTGAGGTCACCGCTGGAGTGTTGGGTCCAGGTGTGGGCTTCCCAGTACAAGAGAGACATGGACATACTAGAAAGACTCTGGAAAAAGCTCATGAAAAAGATTGAGGGTTGGAGAATCCCTCCTAGGAGGAAGGGCTGGGACTTTTCAGTGTGGAAAGAAGGTTCAAAGGGAATTTTATCAATGCACATAAATACCTGAAGGGAGGCTGCCCTGAAGTTAGAGCCAGGCTCTTATTGGTGGTTTCCAGCGACAGGACAAGAGGCAATGGGGGCAAACTGAAACACAGAAGGTTCCCTCTGTATAGTAGGACACAATTTTTTACTGTGAGGTTGATTGAGCATTGGCACAGGTTGCCCAGGGAGGTTATGGTGTCTCTACTCTTAGCCCATGGTGGTGGAACAGTCACATATTGAGGTATTGTGATGGCCTCTGTTGAAGGTAATTTCTTATGAACCCATTTTCCCAAAGAGCTGGAAGAAGAGCAGTGAATTCCCACATTACTTGGTGCCCACCAATACTGGAGTATTTCTGTGGAAGCCAAGAGGACTGAGAGTGTAGGACGGAACCTGGGGTTCACCCATCATTTTGGCCATTGTAGCTCCCCAGTGTTACCCAGATTTTTGTCCTCCATGCAAAGGCTATTTGTCATCACAGATCTCTCCACCTTTTACCCAAGCCACCATGGCCTGTCAGCTTGCACTCAAATCCCATGCTGTATATCAGTGTACCTATTTCTGTGGAGAAAGGTGAGCAATTTAATTCATGAATTTGAGCTCATAAGAAAGCAGGAACCCTCACTATCAGATAAAGATTAATGCCAATCCTGTCCCTTTCTCAAAACTCTCTTCTTAGCTGGTCTGACTCCTTGCATGGATGCAGCCTGCATGTTTGAACAAGGAGCAACTGTTTTCCAGGCATCTTTGGCTCCTGCTGTGCTGAGATCTCCATTGTTCTCTGCAGCACTGTGGTGATTGATAGATCGTGCACCCATGCCAGTGCCTGAAGCTCAAAAGCTGAGGATGCTGGGCAGGCTAGAGCTGGTGAGCTGCAGGGACACCAATGAGCTGCTCTTTAGCACCCTTTAGCCATCTAAATCAGGAAAAGGAAGAAGCACAACAATGAACTCTTTCTGAAATACTGAGACCAACAGTTTAAATGCTAGCTGCTACTCAGCAGCAGAATCCACGCTGCAATTTGAACAAATGCACAATCGTCCTCTGGCTCCTCATACTTTGCCACACTGCAGCCCAGAGTCAGCTGTGAGCTAGAGGTGATATTTGGTGTACATGAATGGGAAAATCCTGAGCCCAGACCACCCAAAAGGCCCATCTTGATACCCGCCTGCAACCAGTTTGAGGCACTGTGCTGCTCTCACCACAGTCCCACTGCTGAGCCACGAGGTACAGAGAGGATTCCCCTGCATCTTAATCCCTTCTCAGAGAGGAGCCTGGGGGCAGCTGGATACAGTCTCAGCCTCTCAGTTTGTCAATAGTTAAATAACTTCCCTACCACCCCAACTGAAAGATGTCCAATCAGATACATTTACATAAAATGAATTATTTCTTATGAAAAATAATTAGGAAAAAAAATCTTAACTGGGTTTATTTACTACACAGAATAAAAGCTAAAAGTACTAGTAGTGTATAGTATGATAGATGGACCATATTAAAGCAGTTATATTAATGCTGACAATAGGAAATTACTATTAAGTAGAGATTGATACAATTCACCAATATCAACGCTCATGGGTAGGTCTCTTTCTCTTAACCTTGAGGAAATCCTTGTTGGGCATCCCCAAAACCCAAATATTGTTAAATATGTTGAGATTCATCAGTCTCCTATGTTTTACTATTTTATTGGTAGATTGTTTGAAATAGTGTTAGCTATATTATAATCATACCTTGTATTTTTACATATAAAATTATTATAAAAATCAGTTAGAATTTAGTTAATAATATTAAATGGAACATACTATAGAATTAGCTATTGATTCTGGCAAGAAACACTGTTATAATTTTAATTTATGTACTTCTGGAATCATTCGTGTCCTCATTTGTTGGATTAAGTACCACACTCTTACATATAAAATATATAAAAATGATTACTTATAGAAACCAGATTCTGATTAATAATAATATTATAATAACAGGGTGTAACAATAAATTCAGAATGCCCATCGTGGCTGGGGATTATCCAAACAAGTCATCATACAGTGACATTCTCTATCCTTCTTCACTCTCTCTGGGACAACAGTGTATTTTTCCACATCATGATGTACAGTGATTAATGATTTTAAATTATCCTTTTTCAGTTTTACCAATTGGGGTAGATCCGGATGTTTCTGCAGTTTTTAACCAGGGCAATGTTCATTCCCATAGGTGCTGATGCATGACATCACCACCTCCAAGCTGTAGAGGGACCCTTGTAGGCAGGTACCTCCTGGCCCATCAGATCTGTTGTGTTTGCAAGTCCACACTTCAGCAGCCTCCAGGCTGTTTGACGGATATTATCCACTGGAGTGTTCCAGGTGTTACCATTAGGATGATGACCAGGAGCAGCCATTGGTCTATAAAATAAAACAATATATATCTTGGCAGCTGTGCCGGATAGGATAGGTTAGTTTCCTTCGTTCAGAATGTGGGAATTATCCATTAACTGCTTCTCTCTTGGTGGCCACTGGAGTCTGTAGCCACCCAGGCTAATGGTCCTCAAATGTCCATTACAGTCATAGGTACAATCCCAGCTGGGGGAGTTTGACCTTGACAGGTTGGAACACCTTTAGGTTGTCCTGGAAGGCTTGACCATTGCCATAAGCTTTGATCCATCCTGTGTGGATTGGTTGGGTTTGAGCCTATTAAAATCACTTCCAATCTTCCTTCTGCCACACCTCTTTTCCATTTACCTGCCAAACTATTGTTTTCCATTGACACAACCACTGGCACCAGCCCAGATTGCATGAGAGTCAACATATATTGTCTTTGCTTTCTCTCTTACTGCCAGCAATACAGCTTTCAACATTCCCACTTGTACACTTCCCATTCTTTCTGCTATTGCTTCCATTCCTGTCTGAATGTTAAAAGCAATGGCTCTGTACTTCCATTTACCATCCATGTGTTTGGCTGACACACCAACAAACCAGACATCTTTAACTTCAGTGTCTGAGGCAAATGCAGGAGCATCAAGTACAGGACTAGGTTTATATGGCTGTTGCAAAGCTAGCATATCTGGGATCACAGCTATGTAATTTTACAGGTTTTGTTGTCCCTTCAGTCATATCCATCTGATCCTTGAGACGTGCAAACATTCTGCGTACTGTTGGTCTTTGTGCAATCCCATCTGGTGAAGCACTGCCCTTCTTAATACTGACTGATAGGTTAAAAGGTCCTTGGACTTGCACGTCTTGATGCAGTTGAATTTTTCTACTAGTTTAAGAGCTCAGGTCAGAGATAATAATCCCTTTTCCCAATCAATATATCTCATATCAGTATCCTTCAATCATGTGGAACTCAACTTTAATCATTGTTTGGGTTCATGCGGACTTTTCTGGAACGTATTACAATAAGTCCCACGCTCAGAAAAACCCCATTTAACTATTATATAAACCCCCATTTAACTGGGATGAACAGGACCTAATGCTTGATCTGTTTTTAACTCTTCTATCAGTGTTTGCAAAGCCTGTTTGTGACTGTCAGGCCATTCCCAGGTCTGTTTTTTTCCTCATTAATGTGTGCAATGGTCTTTCTATTAGAAAAAACCCATTAACATTTCTCCAGTATCCTAAAGTACCCACAATCTTTTGAAGTTCCTTTTTAGTATTAGGAGTGGCTATAACATCCAATTTTGTAATTGTTCCATCTGGGATTGCAATCTGACCAGCAACCCACGAGGTTCCTGGGAATTTTACCTCTTTAGAAGGGCGTTGTCATTTAGTAGAAGCATTTCTATCCCCTTGTCGTTTAATTTATTCCATATATCCTGTGCTGTTGTTCTTACTGCATCTCCCTCTTCACCTTCAGTCAACACATCATCAGTGTATTGATAGATTTGTACTCCTTCCAGGATTTTCGTTTGTTGAAGGAGTTCAACTAAAGCATTGTGTGCTGTGGTAGGTGAGTACTTATACCCTTGGGGCAGGCAATCAAAGGTGTATTGTGTTCCCTCACAAGTGAATGCAAATTTGGGTTTGTCTTCTTCCTGAGGCAGAACCATGAAGAACATGTCTTTTATATTAAAAAATGTCATCCATGTATGTGCAGCTGCTTGCAGGGCAGCCGTGAGATTTGCACTATTTGGGACAGCTGCAGTGAGTGTTTCTGTGTTAGCATTAAGTTGTTGATGATCAGTTGTTAAGTGCCAGCTCCCATCTGGTTCTCTTAGCAGCCAAACAGGATTATTTTATGGGGAATGTGTCCTAAATATATTACCCCTTTGTTCTAAATTCTTAATTAATTCATTTACCCTTTCTTTGGCTGTAGGAGGAATAGAGTGCTGCTTGATATTAGTCACAGCAAAAGCAGGTAAAACTGGATAAATTTTTAATAGATTAATTTTTCTCTTTTTTTTCAAGTAAATTTACTATATGGAGTTTTTGTGGGCCCAAATGACCAGACATTCCCGTTCCTTGAAGGATATCACATCCTGAAATGTTTTCTTCATGATCTGCAATTGCAAATGTGTGTGAGGTCATTCATTTTTCCTCAGATAACCATAAACAGACTTTGGCAGAATAACATATAGTAATTTGGCCATTGAACCCTCTTCCTCATAGACAGATTCTTTCTTTTAAAACTGAAGTTTAGTTTTTTAGCATCTCTGGGGATGATCAGAGATAGCTGAGCTCCTGTGTTGCTCCTACAACACTGAGGCATCACCTCTCTGAAGGCAATGTGCAGCAGACATGCAGCAGACACATGCATCTGCAGTCACCTTTATGCCTGGTAGCCCTGAGCGGCTCAGCAAAGCTGCAGTATTCCCTCTTTTCTGCTCCATCCCTTCTGCTTCTCCTCAGGAATACAGCCAAGTCCCATTCCTACCTGAAAGCAAATAAGAACTTATTTTGTAACTCAAAATGCAGAGAGGATTAACTCTTCTCTAATCCTTCTTTTCTAGGAGGGGCTGAATCAGGCAGACTGCAGTTTGACTGCCTTCACCTTGACTAACCCTCTACTTCAACATGCTTTATCCTCTGTTTTGTTTCCTTTTCGCCTCCTGTAAGTTTCTGCTGTTGTCCTGACTTTTCAAATATGCTACCTGCCTTCAAATGGGCCTCATTTCCTCTTCTTAAACTGACTGAACTTTCAATATGGACTTATGAAGCCAAGCTTTATTAACATCACACAGCACAGAACTAAGGGACAGCCTTGATCTCAGTGCATCACCATCAGACACTGGATTCAAGAGAGTGAGGAGCGATTGCCACTCACGCTCAAAAGCAGCAGTCCTGACACACTGGGTGCTAAGTATACAGTCATAGCTGGTCACCTGTGTACTGCCAAGCTCTCTGTGGAGGGAGAGAGCAGAACTTCCAGAGGATAATTAACCTTCTTAAGATATGTATTGTTTTGTTTGTCTTCATTTTCTGTCTTATCTGCCTTCCTAAAATTTTCTGCAGAATTGTGATTTTGTTCATGGTTGGCATTTAAGGTAAAATATCCATGCAAATTAGATTAGTTCTGGATCGTTTGATCCCTTCCCAATTTCTAAGCAAACACTGCCAACCATTTCCAGAAGTGCCAACACCTGATGAAAAAACCACTATCCTTGCTGCTGCAGACTTCTTGTCTCCTGAGATGTAAGCACACAGCCAGCATTATTTTACAGCAGTTAAATAACCTAATTTCACAGGTAATTTACACCAAGGGAAAGCATATCAACAGGTGTTTTAATATCTGGAAATATAATTTCCAGTTTGGAAAAGTGAGATCTTTTGGAAGTGGTATAAGGAAAATGTCATTAATGCAACCAAAGTGCAGTTTACACTGAGTTTTGGGCTCAAATTCATAGAATAAGCAGTTGTGGGACCCAGACCACTTTTGGAGATGACACATAATACCAGGCTGCTGACACTGTTCCATGTGCCCCTGGGTCCAAGGCCTCAACAGCAGCCACACAGGCATGCCTGGCACAAGTGTGCGGCTGTCAGCATTGTTCATCATAGTGCCATGTCTGTGCTCAGGAACTGACCATCCAAGCTGATATTCATCCTCTGCATGAGACTAGTCAGAGATTTTGCTTGGGGAAAAATCCTATTTTCTCTACTTCCTTTGTCCCCTACTCCACAAAACCACCCACAGTCTGTTTGCAGGAATGCTCTAACTCTCAACAGTATGAAGTTATTTCAGGGGAAAAACCTCCCCATGACTCCAGTGGGGTTATAAAGCTGGGAGACAAGGCTCTAGGCTTGTGAGTGGTGGATGTCTTCAGCCTGCTGAGGTTGGAGGGAGGAAGATGAGAAAACAATGGCCTTGTCAGGGCTGGGGGGTAAGAGCCTTTCCCTGTCACCTTAGTAGGAGGTTGTGCTGTCCCCCTGTGATCCATGGGGACAAGGATGGAGAGGCCAACAACAGGGATATCTATTCTGGTAAGGCAATTTGTAGTTTACCTTTAGTTATCTCAGGTGAAAATAAAATGTGTCCCAAGAGGGCACAGCTTTGCCTACCTATTTAATTACTGCACAGGGATGTGCTTCAGGCAGCTCTGTGTCTCTCGCAACAGGTGGTTTTGTGCAGCATCAAAGCGAAATCAGTGACCAAACTCCAACTGTCAGAGCTCTCCAAGAGCCAGCTGCCACCTCTGGATGCAGGGTCATTGCAGTATTGCCTTGCCATGTCCCAGGGGACACACAAACATGGGCCACAGATGAAAGATCTCAGGACACAAGATCACATCAGTCTGGGCTGCACAAAATATCCATCAGCCGAGCCAGGCTGCTGCAATGGACCTACAGCTCCCAACATTTACTGTGCAGGGACAAAGGAGCTATAAATGCTCCATTTAAATTCTGGCCTTGAAAGGCTCTTATTTACATCCAGACAGACGCTGCTGAAACCAACACAAGAGGCACAAAGACACACGGGTGCCTGGCATTTTCCCATGTGACGCTCCAGTTCCCCCCTCAGAATATGGGAAACCCGGTGTCCCATTTACCAGAAATGTCTGGCAGGGCTGAATTGGCCATGACTATTTATGGAAAAGGCCTCACAACTCAAAGCATCCTCCCAAAATGCAGCACACAGAAACCTGCTTGTCCCCAGAATGGGGTGCACTAAGCACAGTGCTAATGAATGCAGACGGCAGAGCTGCCTCTCACCCTGCTAAATTGCCCGTGAAGATGAGTATTTTACTTTCTGGGCTCAGGGAGGCACAGAAGGAAGATGTGACACTTTTCATGCCAAGAAGAAGCCCTGAGCCCCCCTTGTGCACAGACAGCATGCCGGGAGTGGGACTTGTGGTGGTGGGACTGGACTGGATCCCATAAGAGCAACTCAGCTCCTGCCTCGAGATTTGCAGAACAGTCCTTTCAGTTAGTGATTAAACCAGTATCTCTGCAAACTCTGATTGTTTTTTGTTTGCAATTTGCATGGATAGTGGTTTGTTGCCCTTTTTCTTCTAAATTGGTCTTAAAGTGTTCTCTTTGAGAACATCTTACTGAGGTCTTTTTACTGAAATACTTTGTTCTTATCGAACTGATGGACCAGCCTGTCTGATAACAGTTTGATTTTCTCTTATTAATACACCTAACTAAGTATTGCAAACAAAGGGAAGATGGGTGAAGGCACTTCCAAATTGATGAATTTATTGTGCACCTCTTCTGCCTTCAATCTTCAGCTGTTGCAGCACAAAAATTAAGCTTCCCTATGAAATTCAAACATAAGTGTCTACGTTGTTTATGAGACTGTTATCCTCTAAAACGAGGAAGTGATGACTGAAGTTGAAGGAAGGACAGGGTCTCCCTCATACCTCAACAGGATGGAACTCAGATATGAGGAAGAGGTAAGGATCACCACTGAACTTCAAAGCCTAAAAATGCCTAAGTCAGAGAAAGTAAATCGTTTGGCACTTAAACAGGTCAAGCCTTGTAGTAAGAGAGAACAAAAGGGCAGTAGGAACTGGACAAACCATGCCAAATGTGGTTGGAGCAGAGATGCAGGGGTATTGCTGCTGGCAATGCTGGAAGCAGTTGTGATTTACAGCCTCCCCAAGGCACCTCTGCTTGCAGGGACAGGGACACAGGGGATGGCTGGGACAGGAAGAGCACTGGGCTCTCACCTGCCTTTGCACTGCAACCCTGGGCAGGAGCAAGTCCCAGTAATGGCCCAGAGGCTGATATTAGGGAGTGGCACATGCCTGCTTATTTGCAGTTGTACCTCATACCTGGGCAGCCAGATGACTTTTAAAAATGCTGTGCAAGGGACTAGAGACATAGGTGCTCTCTGGTTTTCACTCTGGTCCTTCAGTTGGAGGCTCAGGAGAGGCTGCTTCACCTTGAACTTGGTTTTCTGACCATTGAAAGTGTTCATTTATCAAGACTAGATCCAAGGCTTTGTGCTGCAACATTAATCAAACAGAGGTAAAACCATTGCTGAGAATCAAAAAATGAGCCTGAACTGAAATAGGCTCTTTTTATTTAATGAAAACAGGCTTTTCATGAGATGATCAACCCCCAGTGGCAGGCTGGGGTGGCAAGTGGCCCACCAGATGGGAAATGCCTGGCCCTGGCACCAAAGCCCACTGACACCTCTGGTCTGTGCAGTGCCTGGACCCCCACTAGCAAACATCCCTGTGTGTCCCAGTGGCCTGCACCCACTGCTTCCCAGAAGCCTTTTGAGCATACCTAATCTCCTTAGCCAGGAAGACAGCTGGGTAAGAAGTTATGTGGTTGAGCAGCCCAGAGTGGGAGGTGTCCTGTTCCCCAAGCTGCTGGCAGAGAGCATTGTCCCTAATGACTCCCTGTGGGAAGGAATAGAACATGCTGACCCAGAGCAGGCAGCAGCCAGGACAGCAGTGTCCCTGGAGAAGATTATTTTAGTGTTTTTAAAGCCATTGAGCTTTGGTTGAACTCAGCCAGTACCAAAATTTGATGGGACAAGAAGTGCATCTTGCTGGAAATACAAATTAAACTATTGATGGATTTTCTGCACCCTGAAAAATGCAAAATAATGTATGAACACAAGATCTTCTTATTAAAACCAATCTGGTAAATTTCTTCCACATAGCCAACTTTTTTGCCCCTCCAAAATATTTAATTTCCTATTACCACAAGACAGGAAAGTTTAGCAGTGGTTAGAATAAACTTCCCTGATTCATCTTTAGCTATCCTGGCTGAAGCGTCCTTGCACAGAGAACATGATCTAAATTAGCAAGAAGACATAAGCATGATTTTTTTCCTTCTGAAAGCCTGTGCGCATTCCAAGCAACTTTTAAGAGCGTTTCCAATGCTAGCTTTTAAGAGAGACTTTATCACACTAAGATTAGATGATTAGAGTTTAAAAAGAATCCCTAGACAAGCCTGAAAATTTACAAAAAAAAGGGAAGAAATATATTAGAAGAAGAAGAAGAAAAGATCCATTGTGAATGTGGCAGCATCTGTCAGAGTGATATTCAACACAATCTGATAAAATGCTTCTTCCTTTATCCATTATGATTTGAGAAAAAGAAACCATCCAAAATGAATTGCATGTTCTGGATTAAATGGGCTGGGCAGGAAGTTCTGTTTTTTGTTGCTTAATGTCAGGGATTACCCAGTGTGCATGTGCCCAGCAGAGCCCTTGGCATAAGCCTTGATCACCTTTCAGCAGGAAAGCCTGCTCGCCCCAGCAGTCGCTCTGCCCACGGGGCACAGTGCAGTGTAAAAGTGCACAAGAATAAGCAATTTCAGCATTGTGATACAGGATTCTTGATAGTAGTTTATTGATGGGATCAGATTAGAGACGTAGTGAAGGAGGTGTTTTTGCTGCCTAAGTGAAGGAGGTGTTTTTGCTAATGAAACTCCAGGTAAATCCTGCAAGTGCCTTGGGAAGCCTTCAGGCAAATTTGACTCTGTTCCTGGTACTGCTCTTCTTCTGGGCTCTGTGCAGCAAAGTAAGCAGGTTCATAAACATATACCCAAAGCAGGTAGGTAATGACAGCTCTGTACATTAAAAGGGTCTTTTTAAGGGTGTGTATGGTGTATATATATATATATATATATATAAAAAATAGGAGTAATATATAAATATATAAATATATGTATATATATAGGAGTATATATAAAATAGGAGAATATATATATATATATATATATATATATATATATATATAAGGGTCTTTCTGAGGTATGAGTCTGGCTGGTGCCCAGGACAGACAGTGTCCTGTGGGTGTAGGAACAGAGCTGTGAAAGGCACAGACACTCTTTGATAGTGTAGTCAGGGAGTTTGCATCAAGAGGATTTCACCAGGGCAGGACTGTGAACCTGGGAGTTAAAACATGCTCCTGGTATCTCTCCTGCTTCCAGATCTCTTCTGCTGACATCTGAGTCTTGGAAAAGAAAGCTTCCATTGGGCATGAAGAAAACTTTCAAATAGAAGGGGAGAACATCATCCAGCTGCATCTTCCCATGGTGACCTCCCATGCAGGCACCATCCAACACTTACCTCTTCTTAGCCAGTTTCAAGGCAGGAACAAACATATTTAGACCCTCCCTGGTGAAGTCTTGCCTAACCTGGTCTGTATGATCCCCAGTGCAAGAGGTTCGGGAACTCTCCAGGACCCTCAATCCACAGCTTCAGCACTCTATAGTTAGAAATATTTTCCTAACATCTTGTACAAATATTGTTTGTGGCAGTTTCATCAAACATGTTCTGCCTAGTGCTACCTGCCAGACAGAAAAAGTGCCTTGCTGTCCTCCATCCCACCCTCACTCCTCTCTTTTCCAGAGGAACTTGTCTGCCAATCCCCCTGACTCATAGTTCTTAAACCTCTGTCACAGCTGCCCATCCTGGAGGGCAGCCAACCTTCCTTAAACTGGATTTAGTGCATAAACCCAAGACTCATCAACAAAGAGCAGAGCAAAACCACAGCTCATGATACCAATACAACCCAGAATGCATTTTCCCTTTTATTTAGTGCACTTTCCCTTGTATTTCACATATCGTTTTCTATCTAATAAAAACCTTTGCTTGAGGATGTTTGGGGTGGCATTTGTTTTTTGGTTGGTTGGTTGGTTGGTTGTTTTTTGGGATGGTGTGTTGTTTTGCTGCCTCCTTGGTATTTGCACATTTGAACCCCCCTTCCCAAGTTCAGCATTTCATTTCATTCACCTTCACTGGTTGTGCTTTTTCCCTGACTTGCAGATTACTCTGACCCTGCTGCATACCTCAAACAGATTTGAAAACTTCCCTTGAGAGGCTTCATCCCTCAACAAATGAAAGTGCATCCTTTACTCCACCATGAACTCAAAGTGAGAAAAAATTGACTAAAAACAGTGCAAATTTTTTAGAGAGAAAACTGTTCACAGCTTGCCCTACAGTGCCATATGCCAAGCAGTTCAGTACCCACCTTGCTATGATTTAATCTCTTTCACATTCATTAGATAGTATGTAAGAACATCATCTAGCCAGGACAAAAGCATTTCTCAAGTCATGATGCAACACAGCAGCTACTTTCCCCTGTTCTAGGGACCTGTTACCCTGTCAAAGAAAGGAGTCAGGCTGGACTCATGTGACTTGTTCCTGAAAAATCTACTTCCGTTGTATTTGCATTTTATCCTGCTGGTGCTTATAAAGTAAATAATTCAATAATATCAGAATCCTGATAGGTACCAAAGCATGTCTGACTGGTCTGGCTTCTCTCCATCCACAACCTTCTCCCTTTCCTCCTGTGGTTTGCTCCTCTCTGGCCTGTTGGGATCTCCCCTTCCACCCTCATTTTGCACTCAAAGATGTTTGTTAATGTTTCAAGGAGTGCTTCAGCTGATCCCTCACTTACCCTTGGTTGATTGTCATCTGCCTCTCATGGCTTATCTAATTTCTCTAATTTATGCCTTATATTTAAAACCTTTAACTGATTTAAACATTTCAGCTCTGAAGAAATTCAAGGGAAATACCAAATAATAGTTATTATGCATTGATTTATCAATCTACTGACTCAGGAGAAATATTGGGTATTTTAAGCCCATACTTTCAAAGATACTTTCAAATGCAAATAAACATGAGATTTATTTTGTCTAATGATAGCAATTTATAACCCTGTTTGGAAGATAACATTTTTGTTGCAAAGAGATAATGAAAGATCAAGTTTCAATTTCCTCTTTCTGACTCCTTCAGATGCTACTCTTTATCATTTACAAAGCCAAAATCTACTGTATTTTTGTTTTAAAATTTTAGGGTTTTATCCGAATAGTAATGGAAATTCATAATTTTATTTCGCAAATCACTCAAACTGTTACCATGGAAATAATTCTATATGGAGATGGGTCAAGAGAAAATAATCTCTCAGAGAAGATTGCTACTTGTAAAGCACATAAATTATAATAATTTAATCAAAAGCATAAAGTAGTCAATCTGAAAACCTATGGAAATATAATAATTCAGTTGAACTGCCTGATCTTTCTGTCCTGTGCATATCTTCTCCCCTATTGTTAAAAATCCATTACTAATTAACCTCTAATATGGTTTTCCAGGACACAGCCCAGTTGGCCACTGAAAGTATTTTGCACAGGAGATGAGAAGGGGTTGATGCTGGAGAAAATAAAGAGCATTGTTCTCACTCTTGCTTGTCACTGCAAGATAAATGTGATTTCTGCTGGATATAGAATCCTTTATCTTTATGCCCTACTGTAGTGCTGTGGGAAGGCTTGCAATGCTTAATCCCTTTCTCAGATGTGGCTGCACATCCACTGTGAGTATTTCATCTCCAGGAACCTCATCTCAAGCTCAGTGAAAAAAACCCAAAAAACAACAAGGATCTTTGTAAAGCAAACATTGCTTTTTTGAAGTTCAGTGTAGATGCAGATACCAGCTGAATTGTCAGCTATTTTGGTATTGAAACTGGGTTTTGTGTTAAAGTAAGGAAATCCCATATTAATGTCACCAAGGAAAGACCTGATGATTTTGGTGTAAAACAAATGCATTGCAGATGTTTCGTTTTACTTTGCTTTCATTCTTCCTATTATTTCCCCTGTGAACACTTGTGGTACATCTGCCACATTGCTGTCCATGAGCTGTATTAGCAGAGAATTTCCTATCTCACTGTCTCTTCCCTGGACAGTGTTTCACCTGGGCCCAGCTACATCTGAGATCTCTCAGTGCCCTTCAACCAAGATTGACCAAGGCGTTATGTTTGAAATGAGCTGCAATAAGAGATTGGCAAAAATTCTTCCCATTTCAAAGACAGCTGAAACTAGATGGATTTAGTGAGTGATTTGCTCCTGGCTATCGATCCCTCTCTGCCAGAACTGGGTTAAAATCCAAAGCACCCAAATCCAATGTTATCCTTCAATTCAACTTCTAATGCTTTGTCATTTCAGTTTCCAGGGTGATCCATGAATGTGTGATACCTATTCTCACCTAAAAACTTAGGAGCAAGGTGAAAGGGGAATAAAACTTCAACAAAGATACAAAACACAGAAGAAGAAAAAATACAAAAAATACAGAGTCCCTGGACAGCAGGATTAACCAAAAGGATATGAAAACTTATGATTAGTGTCACTAGGAGAGGAGAAGTGATTTTTCCTTGCAGAAATGACATAGGGGAAAAATATAAACTGAAAAAAAAAAGTAATAACAGAGTTATTGGGCCATTGTTTTCAAAGCTCAGAAGGACAGACTTTTACCTAAAATGGTGATAAGATATTTAGAGAGAGAAATGCAGGAAAATCAGGAAGTCTGTAAGATAAATCTTAAAATAGCTTGTGAAGGCTTCAAGCCTCTTGGTATTGACAAGGTATTAAGTGCAGACAACATCCGCCCAAGGGTGCAAAGGGAAGTGGGGGTGGGATGGAGAGAAGTCCAGCATGTTTTTTTTCCAAGGTCACACGTCCCCCACACTGGGGGCAGACGAGTAAACACAGATGAGTCAAAGGCGCCAGCAGCTGCCAAGACTGTTCAATAGCAGCAGTGGAGAAAATCCCAAAGTTTGCAGAATGTTGGGAAGGGCTGGAGAAGGGAGGCTGCTTGCTACAAGAAGGCAGATCCAGGCTTTCTGCACCCTTGCTCAGCAGCTCCCAGCTCTCCCCATTAAAGGTGTAAGGAACACCAGTAAATCACTTCTAGCAGAGATGTCCAAATGTTGGCAGTGTGAATGTGCTTTGGTCAGCGTGAGTGAGCTCACAAATACACACTTCAGCTTGGGAAATTTCCAAATTTAGGAAAAACCTCAGGCATTTCTTTCTATCTCACTGAAGTCAAAGAAGAAGACACATGTAGTAAGAGTTTTATATGAATTCCCATATTGGATCCAGATTAATTTAGTTGTTGACTTTTCAATCAAAGCATTTCTGAACCAAGCAACAAAGACATTTATTGCTAATGTGAATTTACCACACATTTTCACCTTTTTTTTTCCCAGATGATTACTTATCCTGACATGACAAGTCTGAATACAGATGGTCAGGTTTAATAACAGCTTACCTAAAGGATGCCTTAGTGTTCCTATTTGCCAATTGTTTTTTGCAGAATAATAATAATAATAAATTAATAATAATAGTAAAACCCCCCAATGGTATAGGAAGTTCTATAAGAAATTCAAACCAGTAATGATCTTGTACTAAAATTCTAAACCATCTCTGACCTCTGAATAATTGATTGTTGCCAACAACCAATTTAATAGCTCTAAAGAACAAGTGACGTGGTGGTGATACATCCTTAAATCATTCATATGTCTAACTGAACTTTGTCACATAAAATTCATCATTTCAGGTAAGAAGGCAGCCTTGCCCCCAGAGGCTTTGCATTTTCCGTCCTTATTGACCTACCATTGTAAAGTAGCATCACTGTAAAGAGCATTATTGATTTTCAGGAGGTCTTTAGAAAAGCAGTCTCTTGGCTTCATTCAAAATTGAACAGCTTGTTATAGTGATATGTCTGGAAGAGAGCTAAGATGGTCTGCATTAACCTCCAACTGACTAGAGAAATAGGGGAAAACCATGATAAAATGTCCACAAGTCCAGACTTGGAGTTTCAGACCTAGTCTAGCTTTGACCACCAGCTCTGCAGTATCTCTACAGCTGCTGCCTGTCTGTGGAGGTGCCTGCATTGCATGGGCAACTAGGATTTTACCAGGAATTTTCTGAAGAACCAGAACTTCTTCCTGTAGTGCCTGGATGCGTCAGTTCAGCTGGGTTCAGTCCACTTTACAAGTTAAGGCTCAGCTCTCACATGTATGTGTAAGCTCCCTAAATCTCTTCCAGAACTCAAAGTCAGATGTTGCAGCATATGCCAGCAGTGATGAACAAACCATCATCAAGGCCTGTTGTTGGATGTTCAATTTGGTCATTCCTACTGAGTTTTAGCAACTTCAGGAATTAGGCAGAGCCTGAGGGATAAGTTCTCCATGGCTTTTCAGAGCTATCTGGTGTTTAAACTGCTCTGGTGCAGCATCTGGTACTTATAAGAGACCAGCTGAGCTTGAGTTGGCAATTTGGTCCCTGTGGGACCTGAACTTTCTTGATGTTTATTGTCCTGTCTGATGTATAAGGCCATAGAAATGCTACATAAACCTCAGAGGTAAAGAACAAAGTAAAAGTCTCAGATGGGATTTCTGAAAGTTTTAAAACTTTTTTCCATCAGGCCATTCCCAGCAGGCAGAAAAATCCTGGCTGAAGAGTAAAGGCTCCTGAAATGAATAGCATAAAAAGACATCTTTTATTATCTTGCTTCAAAGTACAGATCATGACCATTAAGTTATTTGGGGCTACAAGTTCCAGACCTCCTTCTCCCCTCCCCTTTCATCTAACCAGGAGAGGAAAAGGCTGTAACACAGCCTTTAACACAGCATTTAGCACAAGGTAATGCATCTCTCTCTAGAACTAATCAGAACCCCTCCAACCCCCCCCAGCAGACCCCCAGGCAGATTATTTCAGCATCTGTGTGATGTGTGCACAATGACAGGCTGAAGACAGAGGTATTTGTCAGCTGTCTCCTTGCTGACCTTTAGATAAGAGGAGTCTTCCCTGCTTCAGGCCATGGGAAAGGAAAAGGTCTGCCCTCAAGACATGCCCAAACTGGGAGCAAGCTGCAGCTTCCAGCTTCCCTTTCCCTGTGTGCCGGGCTTCTTCACCAGCAGTGCTGTGGAGGGTGGGATCAGCCTCCACCCCGTCTGGACAAAGTCATACTGATGTCATTCCTTGGGTGTCTGATGTATAAAGCTAAAAAATGGAAGTGTCTGCTGACCCTGGTCACCTGGGAGGCTCAGCTGAGGTGCCCCAGGCTGCTAGAAACACTCCTATCTGCCAGGAGTGGAGGAAAACACATCTCATCACCCAGAAAGCAGCATCTAAGTGTCTCTCTGCTGTCCCCACAGGCACCTGGAACAATCCTTGTGGACATCCCTCCTGGCATTCCCAGGGACCAGACCCTGGAGTGATGACACATACCCTACTGGACATAGCATGGCTGTAGGACCCTGCTGGATGCCAGGAGGCACACATACACACCTCCTGTGGGTGTCTGTGCCCCAGATCCCAGCCTGCTTTCTGGCATGCCTGCAACCTGAAACACCTCTTGATTCTCCCTCTCCAGAGGGTTGCTCTTTCTCTCTCTCCTGCTGCTTTGAAGTCATGGAATTTGTTGGAAGTTGGCACCTTCAGTGCCTCTGCATCAAATTTGGCTGAAGCTGCTAGGCAAAGGCCTCAGAAAAGGGGTGTCCTGGTCCCACAGGAAGAAAGAGAAAAATAATAACAGGTGTATTGATGCTGCCCAGGAAAAAAATATCCTGACCTGTATGGCACACAGTAATGTGCCTGGAGCAAAGAAGCAAGTTGAGGAGCCAGAAGAGGTCATGTCAATGCTGACACAAAGGTCATGAAGGTCCTTCTCCTTTCCCTTTATGTCCCTTCACCCCAGCTTTGGGGCACATCAGACTGCTCAGCACCCTCATCCAGAAAAGCAAATGAGTGGCTTTCAATGGCATTAGCACTCCAAAATGGCTCAGGCAGACTGTGGTGAAAGCTGGAGTGTGACTCTGCAGGAGCAGATGGTGCTGAGTTACTGAGGCAGAGCTGAGGGCAAGCCCAGAGAACTGATAATTAAAGGGTTAGGGAGCACCACAGCAACTGTGAGAAGCAGGAGGGTACCCAAAGTGCCAGCAGCTCTCTCATGGATGTACACACAAGCATCCCCCCTGGTCCCAAAACCAGTGCTGCTTGCCAAGAGGAACCAAAAAAGTGTTAGACTTTTGGCAGCAGCCAACTCTCCCCTTTAAATGAGTTAAATCAATTCCCTGCTTCAGGTAAGTACAGTCTGATGGGCTCAATAGTGGGAGGAAGGTTACTTATGGAAATACAGAGGAGCAGAGATGAAATATAAATTACCCAGTCTAATATATTAGCATATTTTTGAGTGATGACTGATCATTGCCTTGCAAACAGCTTGCTGCTACCTTCCTCAGCAGCAAACATAAAACATGTGCTGTTTGCTAACGTCATGTTCAGGTTTTTTTGAGCCTCCTGCACTCATATTCGGGAGCAAGCCATGGATCACCTCCACACCTGCATGAGGCTGAGTTGAACTGGTGGTCTCGTGAGGTGACGGCCATCCTCTGAATGCCTCCAGTTGTCCTGCAAGTGAGCAGAGAGGATTCTGCACGCCCTGGATGTGTCAGTGCAGTCCATAACCAGCAAAGGCTGGCTGCCAGCTGGTGCTGCCTGCCTCGGCAGGGCACAGAGGGCCACCAGGCAGCTCCTTGACTACCTGCCTGCTGCTTCCAGCCTCTGGCTGGGCTGGGGCTCGGTCAGGTGAGGCTGATCCAGCAGCACAGCCAACTCCCTCCCACCCTCGGGGCTCAGATTAACACGTGTGACGGGAGAGCAGGTGGAGCTGGGAGCACACAGAGTGCCCGAAGCCGTCCCACTGGCAGCGGTGACTGCCGTGCACCAGCTGCTGTGCCACTCTCCAGGTACTTGTCATCAGGAGGTGACAGGGCCAGGAATGCCAGACAGATGGCCTTGCGCTGGGGCTGGTGGCTCTGCAGCCTCCGTGGCGCTTTTAAGGAAACTAATTGGTGATAAATGTGCCTGCATGTGCCAGCAGTGACAACACAACCCTAAAGCCATCAGCCGGCACCAATGGCTGCTGGAATGAGCCTTCCTGGGTGTTGGAGTGGTCAAAGGGACCACTGGCACCTCCTGGCCCTGCCACTGCCAGAAACACGGTGGGGCAGGATGGAGCAGGAGATTCCCGAAGCTTTCTTTAATAAATGCATGGGATTGCTGGGCACACGCTGGGTGAGATCAGGGCCACGGGGCCCATGTACCATGGCTGTGCCCCCACGCTGCACAGCCAGACCCTGTGTGCGGCCTGGGCATCTTTGTAGTCCAGGACACAGCAGGATTTTGGAGGGAGGAACACTGCCAGTGTCTAGAAGGAGAAAGAAAGGGATGCTTACTGGTTTAGGCTTCTGCACTGCCCTTTGCCTTGGGTCTTCAGAACTGCTGTGTTTGGGATCACTCTGGCCACAGCAATGGCAAGAGCAGAGAGGGCTCTAGTGAACTCTGAGCTGGCACTGCCTACAGGCTGCAAGAGTGTTTGATTTTCTCAGGGTCATCCCCCAAAATGCAGAAGTTAGAAATAGGAGAAAAGATAAAATATCATGGGGGGGTTAATGCAGGAGTGGAGATTTATGTGGGGACATGGAAGTGCAGCTCCTTTGTGGCTGTGCTGGTGCTCCCCAAAAGATCTTCAGGTACACTGCTAAATGTGAGGTGTTTAGAGGCCATTTTTCCCCAAAGCTTTCTCAAACATGCCTCTGGTAAGCCCCAAGGCCAGTGATGGCCACACATGCAGCTGGCAGGTACAGACAGCAATTTGCTGTGGCTGCACCCTTGTCTTCACAACACAAAGGAGGGAAACAGCCCTTGCACAAAAAGAACGCAGCATTTCCACTGGAAGGTGGGACCAAAAGATGTGAGACAGTTTGTGTGTGGCCACAGGCAGCACATTTGAGACAAAAAAGGAAAGCTCTATCAGTGCAACTTTCCCAGACAGACAAGCCATAAATCAGAGCGCCCTTTCCCGTCTCCTGCATCGAGCTTCTCTTTAGCTGCTGCAGTCTCTGCTCATTCATTTCCTCCCCTCCCTCGCCGCTGCTTCTTTCATTACCCACTACAAGACCTATTCATGGACATCCCCTGAAATGTCCCGTTTGTCGAGGGAGTTGCAGCGCTTGCTTTCTCTTCCAGCTACTGGACATTCTGAGCCAGGGGCCCAGTTTTTGGTAATAAACATTCCCTTTGTCAAAAAAAAAAAAAAAAAAAAGAAAAAGCAGAATTAAAGTGCCAGCAAGCAATGTCTGTCTGCTAGACAGGGGGCTGGTCTGGCCTTAGCCAGCTATTGAGATATCTTTGTGCCATGTTGCCATAGCTACCCTCCAGCTAAATAGGGAAAGAGGTCCTTTGTCCCAGATTAAGACCAGCAGACTTTTGGATCAGAGCCTGATGGAGCCTGGGGCAGGAGCTTGTCTGCAGCTGCTGGGACTCTCCTGCATTATTGCTCTGTGTGTATTAGAATGGGGAAAAAAAAAAAAAGAGAAAGGGAATTGTTGGAAATATATTGATTTCATATGCATAGATAGATCTACACATATGTTCATATACTTTATTTTTATATGTATTTACATACACAAAGGAGGCTGTGGAAAGGTACTGACTGAGGGACAGGTTTGCCAGGAAGGAGGTGTAACATGAGTAAAAAAGACTTGAAATAAATACAGCAGGAGCACTTGCAGCACTTGTCACAGCCACCGGGGATAGCAACCAAATCCTTTAAAAGGGGACCACAGGTCCTGACCAAACTGTATTCTGAGCTCAGTGTTCCAGAAATTCACATTAAACCAGCTGGGCCTTGTGCTGTGCAGTGTCAGTGCTGCCCTGCAGGTGCTTGTACATCTGTCTTTGCAAACTCAGATGTGAGTGGATTGGGGCAGTGAAGCATTGACAGGTCAGCAGGGTGGGCACAGAGCTGCAAAACCCCCATGGAGAAACAAGGGGTATTGGCCTAAATGTTAATTATGAAGGGGATTAGTATGCAAGTGATTTTTTTCTGCCACAACTGGATATTTAGCTTGGCACAAGTGAGGCTGGGTGTTCCCACACTGCTCTGAGGTAGCTCTAGCTCTGAGTTTTCTTTCTGCCCATCATCTTAAAATAGCCCCATTTCTTGAGGGTGCTCACGCAGCAGGGAGAATTTCAGACCTCCTGAGGCTGTGATATCTAAGTGACACAGACTACTTAGGGACTGAATTTACATGAATTCAGAGAAAAAGGGCTGAATATGTTGTTTGGATGTTTGGATAACATGCAAACTAATTTTGAAGGAACACACCTGAATGCATGGTAGTAAAAGACAAAATATGATAAAAATAAATCCAGGATTTACCAAGGTCACTTGAGTCAGACTAACTTGATAAGAAAAAAAAAAAAAAGAACAAACAAAGTTCTCCATGGCTTTTTTAGACAAGGGAAATGCTTTAGATCTAATCTGTCTGGACTTCGGCAACACTTCTGATAAAAGAGCCACATGGGAAATCATTGTTTGTGTTGGAAGAAGCAAGGACTGGTATTTGAGCTGAAGGTCTGTCAGGAAACAGCCAAGAACAAACACAACAGGTTCTTCTGAAAGGAAAATGATAGGACCAGGGGGACATAATGGGTGAAATTACTTGGAGCCAGTTTTAGATAGTTTTCTTCTGGAACAAAAAAAAGAAAAAGCTAATGATATTTGCAGACAATACACGGTTGGGAGGCATCGGTGAATCGGGAATAGCAGAAAGGAAAAACACACTGCGTTGGAGAGCTGGATCAGCAGACCTGGAGTGAAGAGTTCAAAGTGCCTGGCATGCACTGAGGCTCTCTCTACACTAATTAATTAAACTGAGCCAGGGCAGGTTTATGAACTGCCCCGTGATCATCGGGGATAAATGTTTATGTGCTTCCTGGCACTGTTTGATGGGGCTGAGCAATTCCCTGCTAGACAATGCCCAGGCATGGTTTGGGGATTAGCAGCGGTCAGGGACAGCTTCCAAGGGGCTGTAGGAATGAGGTCACTCTGGTTTGGAGATTAGGAGAGTCATGGATGTGAGCCATGCCTCACCATCAGGCCCTGGCTCACTGTACTGGCTTGCCATAAATGTGGCCTAAGAAATTACAGAGTTTTATTGGAAAGTAGAGTGTGCTGATCAAACAGGAAATGTGCACCAGACAGCAAATACAGTCACAGCTTGCATCAGGAGAGAGGCTTCTGAAAGCATCCTTTTGCTCCCTTACAATGTTTTCTGAAAAAAAGTGTTTAATCGTGGCCTCCTCTAGCCCAGAGTCATCCCAAATGGATGGCATGCAAGGAAGAAATATTAGGGGAAACAGCAAACATGTCCAGTGAGAAGAAATTGAATGAATTTGGCCAGTTTAGTCTGACAAAACAAAAGCTAAGAAGCAATTAACTTGTGCCGTCTATTAATACATCAAGAAGTTACACACCAGAGGATGAAAAAAAGCCCATGTAAGCTAAAGCCATTGTTGGCACCAGCACAAATGAGTATCTCTAACCCCCAGAGCTCAGCTGTCCCCAAACCCTGTCTGAACACTTAAGCTTTGTCCAGCACATGCTGTCATTCATCCAGCCTCTATGGGTATATCTATGGGTACATCCTCTCTAAGGTAGCCCAGAGGTGCAGGGCCCACCCCAGTATTTCCACAAAATAGCAAGTGCCTGCTCATTGCAGAGGGGTTAAAAGGTCCCTTTCAACCCAAACTATTCTCTGATTCTGTGATTCCATTTATATGCAGCACACAAAGCCTGCAGATAGATGCAAAATACATATCCATGTGAGAGAACTTGGAGAAGGGCCTTTGCATGTCAAAAGGCAGAAAAACTGAATTATTTTGTCTCGCAGTACCTCCTGTGCTCTCACAGCTTCTCAGCGATTTGGGGAGCAGTTGAGAAGCTCCAACTGTTGCAGAGAAGCAAGAGGAGGAGGAGGAGGCGAATGAGGAGGAGGAGGAAAGGCAGCAGTACAGCAGCTGCTCTGTTTCAGTGCTCCTTTGGACACTTGCCTTTCGGCCAAGTCATTCAGCCCCCACATGCAATAGTCATAACTTTGCATAGTTTAGTTTTTATCTGTTATTTAGTCATGACCTGATGACAAAATCAGCAGCACAATTCAAATCCTCCACTAAGAGTATCAGTAGCTCCGAAATGTCCCCTGAGACACAATTTACAAATCCTTCCCACTTCTTAGGCATCAGCTGCAAAGTTTGCATACAGATCCAGGGTTATTTAGATCCAAGAGCTTGAATCCATGTCTAATATTTGCAGTTTGAAGCCCTGTGCATGTGCCAACTTCCCTTTCTCTAAAGCTGCCAATTTGTAGCGTGCTACTGGAATGGATGAAACGAGGGAAGACAAACTGAGGTTCCAGGTCTGGGGCTCAGGTGAAGCAAGTTGCTGTCCTTGTCACTGATGTGTCTCTGACAGGGACAAATAGTTTAAATCCTTCTTTCTATATCCTGGGCCACTATAAGGAAAAATGTTCTTAAGAACACAGGACATTTAGACTGCAATGATTGGAGCCTTACAAATAGTGCCCACAACTATGGAAGTCTTTTAGGCATGATGGATTTCAAAAGCATAAAGACTCCTAAATATTTGGATAGCTTTGGAGGTGAGAACTTGCATATATGTTCATATATGTGCAGATTTCTTCAGCAGTGTATTTGTACCACAAAAGTTGCCCCCTTCACTGGAGGACAGCAGAGAGGCAGCCCATTGTCCTGGCCATCCACAGTGGTGGAATGGATTGCAGAGGCCATGAAGCTGGCATTAAAGCCCTTGGTTTATGCTTTGCCACCACAGTTGGATGCCCAGAGAAGCTGTGGAGCTTCAGTCTTAGGAGACATTCTAAACCTCACAGGAGATGGCCTTGAATGACTTGCTGTAGATGGCCTTGATTTTAGCAGGGGTTTGGACTGGATGATCTCCAGACATCCCTTCCAACCTCAGCTCCTCTGTGACTTTGTGACAGACACTTCCACACACATATATTTGCATCATATATATATATATATATATATATATATATATATATATATATATATATATATATATATATACACACACACATATATGCAACCCCTCACTGCTAGGACACATAGCTGAATTGCAGCAGCTCAGTGAATTACCATCCATCAGCTGATGCCAGTGAAGCTCATGCACTCATCTGCAGAATCTTCAAGTGCAACACAGTGTAAACCTCTTTTATTGAGGTCTAAGATCAGTCACTTTACTTCTCAGCTGATGGGCTGAAAGGTACTCCAGGAGTCTCTGCTCCAGAGATGGGCTGGAAGGGCAAACCTGGCCAGCAGCAGCCCAGGAATAGGCTGGGCTGTCACTTGCTGCCCAGGCTCTGAGCCTTGCATGTATAGATTCAACTACAGCAATCTGTGTTCATTGGAGCTATGAGGAGAGGAGCTGAAGGTTTGTTTAACTTGACCTGATACAGATTCAAACCCATGTAAGGAAACAAGATATAGGCCAGTTCTGCCCCTGCTGGAGCTGCTGGAACATATTTCACCGGTACTTCTTGTAATCCTTCTCCCTAGGCATTTATGTGACAAATTATCTATAAAACTCTCATGAATAAATAACACTTTTTAAGATGTTAAAAAAAAAAGTTTGAGAAATATTACAGTATGTACAAAATACTGTTGCTTATGGTAAAAGCTCCTAATCTGGATTGGCTGCTGATTTTAAGCAAAACAGGAAACAGCTCTTCAAGAAGGTTGCTCCAAAGCAGTGTGATTATCTGGGAGCCAGACTTGTCACTGAGCTCCATCTGCTTTGTATCACACTGAGACTCAAGCCCAGACCTGAACATCACCAGAACTGCAGAGTAGCTGGAGTGGATGGGTAAGGCTGGGCCAACAAGCCCATCAGTTCTCAAGAGTTTTACACATTTGGATGTGGTGTTCTTACAGCTGCATTTCAGACACCACAGCAACAGCCTCCTGAATGCCGTACTGGCTGAGCTGTGGGATGGTACAGTGGCTGGCCTGACCTCTCAGAGGAGAAAGTTTTCTGCTTACAGGATAGTGAAAGGAGACTCTAAGATGGGGTTTCTCTCCTCAGCCAGGAGCCATATGCCCTCTCCTACTGCTTGGCTACCCATGCAGACAAAATTCACTTCATCCCTGACCACTTTTAGTCTGTTCTAGGGACTAGAAATTCTCTGAGGACAGCATATCTACTGCCAGGCTCATACAGTGCCCAGACCCCACAGAATTTGTACTGCAAAAGCAAAGGAAGGTGCTAGCTAGGAATTTGAGCAATATTGCCTGCCTCTAACAAGAAATTTTGCTGGTGCTGTCTGCTGAAAGCCTGTACACATAACCTTCTAGGAGGAGACATTTAGTCAATACACTTGGTGTGGAAAGCAAAATGTAGGTAGGAGCAAGGGATGAAAGCTCTCTTAATCATTGTCATTGATTTTCTGAAATAGCTCCATGTCTGTTCATAAGAAGGATGCAGTGACATTCTTTGTTTATTCAGTGTCTGCTCTGGGTGGGAGGAGATGGCCATGCCAATTAAAAAGTTTAATTAAAGCTGCAACCTTTCTGTTCCAGAGATGGAGGCCTGTCATCTGCCAATTTATTTTCATGAATAAGTCATTAAAGCTGGAGCTGCTGAGGACTTATTCAAACAGCTCATGTTTGCAGTGCATCTTCCCTGCTTGCTGGAAATCATTGCAGGTGCAATATCAAGGCCTTGAGGTGAAACCCAGGAATACAACCCTTTAACAGATCAGAATTACTTTTGTGATGTTTTACTGCTGTGCTGGAATCTCCCAAGAGCAGGGATGTGCTGTTGTAGTCCATGGCAAGATTAATATACCTGCATTTCATGGACATGTCACACCCAATAAATCTTCAGGAGCTCCCAATTCCATTTTCTGCCTTGTTGCTCACTGTGGCTCTTACCTCTGTGGATCATGTTGCTGTATCAGAGTGAAGAGGTGCCCATCACCTCTGAGCCATGCCTGCCTGCCTGCCCAGCTGCCCGGGATGCACCAAGCTCCCCAGTGACAAAACTCAGATGGTCCTATGAAAGAGAAAGTGGAAATGACAGAGTCTGACCTTGTTTTTACTACCTCATAAATTACTGTGTGTTCAGATGAGTAAGTTCAACTCTGAGTTCAGGCTGCTTTGAGCTACCTCTGGAGATTACTTCACACGATCCACATGACTCCTCTCACAGTTGGTAGAGGAACACTAATCTGCAACTTAAAGTATTACTCTTTAGATGCAGGGAGGTGAACCCACAAGCCATTAAAAAAATCATCATTTGTTAGAGATTTGTTAGCTCTTGATGGCTATTCTGCTGTTTTCCAAAGCGATTGAGTCATCTGTGCTGAAAGACAAGGCGCTTTCACCTGGACCAGGTGAGACCTGACTCAGCATTTGGGTGCTGCTCATCATCTCTCTGGATCCTCCAAGCAATCTGTTTCCTTCAGTAACAGGAAGGAAGATCCATTGCACTTCCAAACCAGCCTACAGATGAGGAGAGACTGGCATTAAATAGGGAGTAATGACACAAGAAGTGAAGATGATCTGCTTCCAGGCCAGTCTGGCTTTGTGGGGATTTGCCATGAGCAAATGAGGCAGACACATCACCACTCCAGTGCTGTTGGCTTTTCAGCCTGCTGAATGTCTGCTACACTCTGCAGATGAAAAAAAACCAGTCATTTTTGGAATTGAACAGACCCCAGCACCCTAAAATGTTACTCCAAAGAAATTTAACATGCTTGTAGATGCAGATAAGACCAACTCCATGGGTTTGTGCCAGTATGGATTTGTGCACATATATGTCTGTGCATACAAGTATTTATGCACACTGCATAATACATTAGGAGCCAAAATTCAGTAATGTGGAAGTTGGCCTAATCATTTAATTGAGAGTGATGTTAAGGAAATACTTAAATATTAGAATTATTAAAACTTTAAAACCTTAGGAAAATCAAGTCGGAGGCTGGGAGAGATGTCCACTTTGGTATGAGAGAAAGAACCAGACAGGTGAGGTTTACAAAGCTAATTTTGGGCAGCAACTACAGGACTCCCACAAAAAATAAGTGAAAAGTTACATGGCTGAATCTTTCGGTCTGTTCCTGTTTTTCTCCTTTACAGCTGTATCTGGATCCTTGAGCCTGCTTTGAAAATTTGATCCAAGCATCCAGGCTCTTCAGGGAGCAGCAGAAAGGCTCTGTGTTAGAGGTTGTGTAACAACAGGGTTGGACAGCCAAAATTCAAGCTGATTCAAGCAGGTACAACTAGGAGCAGTGAGGTGAAACTGAAAAAGAGAAGCTGCAGATTAAATGTCAGAGCTGCTTTTTCCAAAGCCAAGGTCTATTAGCCTGGGGGACAACATCCAAAGAGAGTTACGGAATTCCCATTAGTTGGCCCTTTTGAAAGCTTTGCTATACCAATAACACTCAATAATACATTTTTTTTGGAACAAACTTATGCTGGCAGAGAATCAGGAGGTGAATTAATAGATCCTTTTTGGCTCTGATTTTTATAACTGCTTGCATTAAATCCTAATACAAGAGGTTATCTTTATAGCAGGCAATAAAAGGTTTTTCCTGTAGGTCACTACCTGAAAAGTACATGCTGCACATCTTTAAAGTACAGGACATTTTATAATTTCAAGTGGCTGGAGTACCCTATAGCCAGCTTCAAGTTAATATTTTAGCAAGAATCAATGGCATAATTAAAATTTATGGATGTCCCTCGTCAACAGTTCCATGTGACCAAGTTTACAACATGGTCGTACTTGGATAAATCATTTAGTATTTATGGATGGCTCATAAAAAGTCGTGAGGAGGACTTATCCACAAGGGATGATGGAGTAATTACATACTGGTATGGTTTTAAACATAAATGTAATTTGTTATTAGCGCTGTGAACTGAAACATGCGTGACTTAAAGGGACAGCGCTATGTCAATAAAAGCCTCATGATAGGGCCTAGTGTGTGGGGTAGCCAGTCTTACATCTCACCTTCAGAAGGACATTCCCTTTCTCAGCTTTCTGACTTTAGTGGTACGAAATGTCAACACGGGTAAAAAGCCCTAATTGTTAGGACTGTTCTGGAATGGTTTCTTTGTCCCAGTGGAAAATGCCAGTGGATATGGATCTGAGATTGAAGTGCCAACAGATGGCTGTTTTCCCCTGTGGAAGGCTGGTTGCCTCTGAGCAAACCTGATTGCTCATGGGTAAGATCAGGACTGTCTGGTCAACCCTCTTCAATCCCACAGCTAACTTACCTTTTTCTGGGTCAGTCAGAGGAGAAGGATGTGTTTTGTCACACCTTTCCCAGGAGGTCACGCCCTCTTTTCCCCAGCTCATTTCCTGGTGTTGAGTAGCACACAACTTAACCTGGATTAGCCAGGTGAGAACTACATGGGATGGAGAAAATCCACACTACACCCACCCACACCAAAGTATGTCCTCCAAAGAGAGACAGCTTTCATTGCAACTACCCCTGCCAGTGCCTGGAAAAGCAGGTGGATTTGAGGAATGCAGTTGCTTTGCCAATGTTGGTGTTTGTAGGAGAGTGGGACATACTCCCCAGGAGGCACCAATGCCCAAGGAGGTGCGTGGGCTGATTTCCTAGCTCAGCTACCCTCTCTACATGGGAAAACCTGTGTCCCAACCAAAGGCACAAGTTTGACAGGATGGGAGGAAACAAACTCAAGTTGCACCAGAAAAAGTTTAGATATTAGGAACAATTGCATCACTGAAGGAATGGTTGAGTCTTGGAACAGGCTGTCCAGGATAGTGGTGAAATCATCCCTGAAAGTGTTCAAAGGAGGGAGGGGTATGGACGTAGTACTTGGGAATGGATATGGTTTGGTGAGCATGGTGTTGCTGGGCTAATGGTCAGACTTGATAATCTTAGAGACCTTTTCCAAACTTAGCAATTCTGTTATTTTTTGGCTCAAAATGCAGACTTGGTGCAGCTGGACATTGCACCTCATCTTCCAGCCCAGCTCCCCAGGTATTTTACCAATATCCTGCAGCACAGGCAGATGCTGTCTTTGATTCCCATGAGAAATAATCATCCTGCCATGTAATTGTAGAGCAGCAGCTTATTCCTGATTAATGGCAGTATAAATGAATTCTGATAAATCAATGAGGAGAAATTAAAGATGAGCAAGCTGAACATCACTGACACAACTCATTGTCTTCTACTGAGACAAATGCTGTGTGTATCCTGCAAGGCTTTTCTCCACTTTACTCCTACTGCTTTATCGTTGCTTCCCTTAAATAGAAGTTCAGGTCTGATAAATAACAGTTTTGATATCTGCCTATATTCTGATGAGTGTCTTTCTTAAGACACAAGTAAATGAAGATTTTCTCTCTGCTTAATATGCAACCCTGACTCCATATGCTCACAGTGCAAGGATTTTCATGGGGTCACGCTGGCCAAACTGTAATTACAAAGGATTGCAAAACAGGGATAAGATTATGTTGCTGGTCTTGAAGCAATCGAGGAGACAAAGAAAGAATCAGGTTGAAATGGAAAAAAAGCAGGAAGGAGGGAATTAAAGGATGAATAATTAATGTTATAATTTGCTACACTGGAGTAGTCATCTCAATTAATAAAACTGATAATGCAGAACCATAATTTAACAAATTCCTTGTAAAACTGCTGTGCTCCTTGCCTGTCTGTTTCTGGGGGAGAGGGGCTCTGGTTGTTGGTCAAAGCATAAACTGAACACTTGTCAATTCAGTGCTATTGAAAGTGGACAACGCCATCAGGGAGCAGGTATGAAACATCAAGTCTGTCAATTTTTTGAACAAAAAGCATGAAAATGACTGAGCTGTGCAGCCAAGATCTGTGCACGGGCTTTGAAAAGAAGGAGTACCTTGGAGGTCAGGAGGAGCAGGCACAGGATGCTGGGGCTGAACGGGTCTCATCTCCATCCATTGAGGCTGAGTAGAACACTGGTTCCTCTGCAGGCTCCACCAGCCACTGACAGAAAACAAGCTGAGAAAATATGGTCATATTTGGGCTACTTGGGACATAACTTGGAAGCACTAGCAGGCCTTATGTTACAAGTGTAAATAATATCATCAATATTCCAGCATTTTTCATTATTGTGAGGCTTCCTCTCTTTGGGAAAGATACTCGTTCCAAGTATTAGTACTTCAGTAAGACAGCTGGGTCCAGGGCCATGCTGGCCACTGCCTACACCAGCTGGCCAACAGCCTGCAGCCTTGCTATGGTGCACGTCAGTCTATTGAAGGCTACAGATAAACTCATTGTACGATTTATCTGGATTTATTTAAGCACAAAATAACCTGTCACAAGGAGTTTGAGTTTTCGCTGACCTTCGCCTGATACTCAGCTCCAAACCTGGCAGTATGTCAGTATATTTAAATGTGGAGTGTAAACACAACCAGCCTTGCTGTGCTTCCCTTCCAAAAGACTGTTTAGGTTTCAGAAACCAGCCATGAGCTGAAAGAATTTGTTCAACCAAGTCATTGTGTTCCCTTCCTAACTGCTGCTAATCTGCTCAGAGAAGAGGTGCTTTTTTCCCCTGTGTGCTGGAGGTTGCTATATCAAGGCTCAAAGCTGCCTGCAGGGAAAACAATCACTTACGAGCTGAAATACACTGAAAGTGGCATTTTGCCAAACAAAATGCATTGCTACTGTCATGCCAGGGACCCTCTCACTTTGCACATATATAAGCATCCAGGAAGGACTTAATTACAAAGAAGCTCATATTCTTTGGGGGACGTTGAAAGTGTTCTTGGCTGGGTTTTTTTTGTTAACGTCCTCATGAAACTGAATCTTCCCTGGCAGCTTTAAAGCACAGGGCTAGTGGCTTTTCTTTATGTCCCACAAATTCAGTTCAATCTCCAGATATTTCTTGTTCATTTGGAAACATGTTGAGATTGCAATCTGTTTCCAAGGACAACCAGCTCCCCAGTGGCAGATTTACAGGCTCCTCAAAATAACAATACTCGGTTTCACAAAACACTGAGTATGGGGGGGGAAATGGAAGCCCATAAGGAACGTAAAATCCCCAAATTTTAATTTCTCTGTCATTTTTTAGCAAAGACAGGGACATAATATTCATGGATCTGGGGCTTCCCTCACACAGGTGGAGCTTGGGATCTCAGCCAGGTGCTTGAGTGTTTCTTAAAGATGGCACAGCAAGATTTGTCCCAGCACTGCTCCCTCTTGACACCTCAGCCCTTGACCAGCATCCCCCAAAACACTGTTTTTGCCACAGTATTATTAGGACAGTGTATCCCATCAGCAGTATGTTGCTGATGAAGTTGGGAAACATGGTGGTGGCTCAACCTCTTCCATGCAGTGGCACCTCACCCAAGTTCTGACAGCAAGGAAATGGTAACTCTCACTTGACTGATTACTTGGTGGCTTGAAGTGGGGGTGATGTTGGTAGCCACTGAAGAACCCAGCACATTATTTCCCTGCTGACAGGATGGACTCACTCCAGACTGCTCCTCTGCTGATTCAGTATTTGGGCCTTCCTCTTCAGCCATCTTCTTCAGCACTGCCAGGCAGGAGACAGCCCTGAGAGAGGAGCCTGCTGCGCCACCTCACAGGGCTGTGGCAACTTGTGACCATGGAACACCCTGGATAGAAAGGGGAATCCCTTCCCTCATCTGATGCTCATTTGGAGGGCAGGTGAATGGAGCAAAGGATCATTTTCTGTTTTGTGATCTTTTTTGGACATTTTAAAAGAAAAAGGCTGATCAAAAGAGCCTGCAGCAATAGTTAGTGAAACACTTGCTTGAACCATAGCATTTCCAGAGTAATCTTTGCTCTGAATAACAGAAGCAGAGATCTGAAGCCAATCTCTAATTTTCTGAGTGAAGTGTATGCATTCAGGAGTGACAGACACAAAGCTGACTGTGGAGCTGCAACTCTGTATTTCACCAGAACTAATGTCCTTCCACTAAAAACTTCAATTTCAAAAACCTGATGTGCAATGGTTGAAAAATGGGAATTGAAAACTTCTCAAGCAGTTCCATTTTGGATCTTCTGTCTTCCAAACATCGGGATACAGTGATAAACTTGAGGCCTCTTGGTATCATTTGTAATGTCTTAGACGCCTCTGGTTTAGAACAAAAAGCATTCCTGGAGATTAAATAGCAGCACTTTGTCAACATTTTGGAGTTTCCACTCAGTGAGTACAAGGATTAGTACAATGATCCAGCCAGCTCAGTTCATTGCCAATAAGAACATTATAAATACAATACTAACAAGACATTTTTATTTCAACTTTTGACCTCAAGGTAGCAACTGCAGTAAAGCATGAATACAACTGGACATGGCTTGTAATGGAGGCCTGAGTTGTTTTCCAGCTTAATGGCAGCTGATATATGTGTGTTTGCAATATCTCTTGTGGGAATGCATTAAGCAGAGGAGTTAACTAGTGTCAACTGATGATAATGCCTGAGGCTTCCTCTGGGGAGAGCCCTAGAAAGGGGCTGGGTAAACAGCACACAGACTGCAGACACTGTGGCATGTTTGCTGAGGGGACCTTCAGCCGGCAGTGCACAAACAGCCTGGGGAGACTGGGCTCTCCTGAATCAACAGGCCCTTACTCCAGCCAAATGTGAAATTGTTTCTCCTGGATGAGATAAAGGCACTGGCAGAAGTGATGAGTTATTGGGTTAGTTGTCAGCACCAGCTTTGCAAATGCAGCTGAATTCCAGCTGACTCCAGTTAGCCTGGGAAGACTGCACACAGCAGGTAAAAGAGTTGATGAGTCAGGGAAGTATTCTTCATACCTTTTGGAAGAGGTCAAATATGCAGTTTTCACAAGGGGGCCATTCCATTGTACTTTGCCATGTACCATTTTCATCAGTTTATTTTTACCTGACCTTTGTTTCCTTTTATATATTGAAAAGTCTTAAATCTTGGTCTCATTGTGTCTGGAACATAAAGGTCATGTTAACCATTTTCTACCAGGAGAACCTGGCAATAAGCCAGAGAAGCTCCTTGTGGGTGGGCAGGATGGATGTTTGACACATCTTTGTGGGATTCCTGGTTTGCACAAACATTATCAGCGCTTAGCATAGGTCTCAGCTAAGACCAAGGTTCACAAAGATTTGTACACCTATATGTAGTAAGAAATCACACGGTCTCAAAAGAGCTTTGGCCCAAGTCTTCCACATTATTTGGATACTCAGCTCTTGAGTTACATACCAGAGAGATTTAAGGATCTCCCCTGAAGCCTCAGTAGATGACACACAGTTTGACATGGGAATTATGGCTCAGTTTTGCAGCTCGCAAACTGATACAAAGAAATTCAATGGCTTAGGCAAGGTCAAGCAAGAAGTCTCCCCAGCCCTGATCCAGAAATCCAAAATATCAGTTGCTGAGTGTGAGTAATGGCTAGGGAAGGGAGACGTCAGAGGCCAGTGTAGGAAAATAGAGCAAATTAGGATCAGAGCTGTTGAGACTGAGGTGAAAGGAGAAATGGGCTGGGATGAGGGAGATACAGGGAGTAGCTTGGATAAGATGGGAGCTCCTTAGAAGTG
The DNA here is from genome assembly GCF_015832195.1 of Motacilla alba alba. NCBI lineage: Eukaryota > Metazoa > Chordata > Aves > Passeriformes > Motacillidae > Motacilla > Motacilla alba. The sequence goes on from NC_052018.1 coordinate 10,094,485, forward strand.
ATAGAAGGGGTTTGTCTCCAGTCCTGAACTTGCATCCGTCAGAGTGCCTTGCACATACTCCAGAGCAGTGCAGACTTTGACTAAAGCCAGGCACATCTCAGTGGAGGGAGCCCTAGCTAATATAAACCCACACCTTTGTGGTTGTTTCTTTAAGCTTTATTTATGTATATATGTGGTTTTATTTTATAGTTATCTATTACTAATTTTATATTTCATTGTTTGGTTTATAGATTATATGTAAGTTTATGTACTTATTTACATAAACCTTCTTAAGGCAGAAGCAATTTTTAAGTAGAGACAATTTGCTGCTCTGTCCCTTCACACTGGGTACCAACTGAGCCATAGAACAGGTGGGGTAAATCCACCCCAAAGGGCAGGTGGATGGAGCTGAGCTTTTCCTGCACAGACCTGTGATAAGTGCAATCAGCTGGAGCTGACACTGCTTAATCTGGGCAGGCAGGAAGGCCATTTAGCAGCGTGTCCTTGACATGAGTATCTCTACTCTGCAGTTATCACAGAGCCCAGACTCACTGAGTTTCAGGGTGTGCAGTGCAGTTCAGAAGAGGAATCTGAGTCTCTTGGCCTTTCCCTGTGGGAATATGCATGTGCAGAAGGGGGAAGGTGGATCTCACCCTGCTCAGAACATGTATTATTGATCTTGAGCAGGCAGCTTTCTGTGCTGGGTGAGGGCATGCAAAGCTAAGTAAAGTGGATTTCTTTTATTCTGGTTGTTTCTTTTGTGTGGATGTTATTCTGGCAGAAATATTGCTGTGGGTTTATAAATTATATGTGTCCAAGAGGAAGGGCTGGTAAAACCTCCCTTTGTTCTCGTAGCAGTGTTTGCTACAGGAAGATGGATTGGCTGCTCTTTTTGACATGAGCAATGAGGGCAGGATTTTCTCTGGTTATAATTGATCATGTAAGCAGGCAATAGAAGACACTTCTCCAGCAGATCTGTATTCATCCTCTGCAGCTCTGCATTTGTTACTACCTGTAAGTAGAAGCTCTGAGCTGTGCCTGAAGCCATCTCCACAGCCTGTGCAGCCCTGCCTGCCCCCTCCCCGGGCTGCCAAGGCCTCTGGCATGCAGAGGTTAAGTCCACCATTGTATCTCAGGGGTTATTTTTGTGCAGCCTGTTTATCTTCAGTCCCCAGGTCATTAATAAACATCCTTTTTCAAATACTCTAGACATCTGGAATATGGTTTGCTTGTCTTCTGAGACAATGATATCCTTTTAGGCCGGTAAGGGAAGGATGAAGACTAAAGCTCTCCTCCTTTGGAAAAACAGTCGACATTTTCTTCTCTTCTATTCCAATTCATTCACCTGTCAGCTGGGATTGCAGGCTGCTGGAGCATTTAAGCAGGTATTTAACTGCCATGCACATGTACAGACCCACTGGTATCACCTCCCAGTCACCATCACTGCACAATGTGATATTTGCACTCTGAGCACAGGCAGAGCCATTTGGAAAAAAGCAACATCTGCTCCTTTTATATGAGACTAACTACTCATATACTTGCAGCAGGGCAGCAAACCTGGTAATTTTCAGCTCTTTTTACTTCATTTAATATTAGTTTTAAAAATAATCCAGATTTTTTGATTTTTTTTTAAAGAAAAACAGCCAACACAAGAAGCTCTTCAGACGAGAGCTAGGAAAATGCAGGAAAGTTTCATGGTGTGTTCTGCTCATGGGGGTCAGGTGCAGGAATATGGAAGAGCATTTTTTTTCTCTTATTTTTTACTTCTTTTTGAAAATGAACCAAATTCTAGAAGTGTCTTTTTCTATAGGATAACCAGAGAGGGATTTTACAGTTCCTAGTCCATATGGAGTAGGCATCAAGATTTAGATGAAATGCACCCCTCCCCTCCTGGCCTTAAGTGTTGCTGTGCTGTAGCAACTACAGTAATTAGTGGGGGGGTGGGACAAGGCTCCAAGTGCTCCAAACCCTCTGCTATCCCTGGGAAATACAGCTCTGTCTGCTGGCTGTCAGGCAGATCCCACACAGCTCAATGTACACAACTGTTGAGACCAGCCTCTCCTGATGGGTTCCACTCTGCAGGGGAGGTCACAACACTAAACTTAGGTGGAAGATAGAAAAATATTAGCCCCAGGATTTGCAGCCAGAACTTGGGTCTTGGCCTTTCCCCTGTGACTTTGTTGAGACTGGAAACTCCTGTGATGGGAACTCTGTGTCTGCAACCAGCAAGTCATGATCACATCAGGCATGGATTGGGCTGGTGTGGAGCTACTGTCAACATTGTGCCTCAATTTCTACTGGTAGACGCTTTTTCTTGAAACATTTTAATGAGGCCTTTTTGGGCTTGTAACAACCTCTAAGCTACCTGTTTATGACCAGCAGCTAACAGAGCATCTGGCTAATGATCATCTATTGATCATTCATTAACCTCTGCTAAATACCAAGACTGAAACCTCTCATTTGCGTGCTCTGCAGATGTCTGCCATTGTTGCATAATGCCATTCACATGTTTTGCAAAATTAACACACATGTTTTGCAAAATTAACAAGCTTTTTGGCCCCCTCTCCACCCCCTTGGGCCAGGAGTGAATGGAGAAAAGCCCTTTGTGAGCCATCTCCAACTCAGCCCTCCTGGCACAGTGTGGCCACAGAGGAGCGGTGTTTTATAGACATCAGTGGTTGCTTTTCATCACTCCTCTCTGAGAAGACACTCTCTCCCACAGAAGTAAGGCAGGAAAATTGTGCCTGGAGCTGGAGTGGGGTGAGGGGTCAGCAGGCAGCCCCACATGACTCAGGGCTGAGGAATGTGCAACCAGACCCTGCTCCTGGAATGGGCACAGTCCTCCTACACACCACTCTCTGCTCAGCATCCATCCAGCTCCTTCAGGAGGAGCACTCTGGTCACACCTTGGCCAACTGGAGCAGCTCCTGGGGCATGCTGCAGTCCAGAAATGGTTCCTAAGGCTTTCCCAGTGTTATTCCCTAATGTGCGGAGCAAATAGAAGAGGCACTGGGTTTGGGTAGCCTCTTGGTCAGGTTCATACTCCCATCCCAGAACAAGTGATGGATGATGAAGGCTGCAGATGTCTTTGTTGGAAAAGATACAATCAGAGCAGCTATTTCAAGTGGGAACAGTCTGTTATCAGTGGTTTGTAGCTCCAGACAGCCTGGTCTCTCATCCCTTCCAGTCTCACTGAAAGAGGCTTCTGCCACCTCAGTTCCACCAGATTCATTTGCCAGCTGTGTAAAATGACCCAAGTTTAAGTAACCCTGTTGACCTTCTAGAGAAGGGCTGCTCTGTGCTCCCTGCAGAGAAGACATTCCTGGAGATGATGATGTAAGCATTGGCTGGTCAGAAATATGGTCTTTCTTTCCACAGCTTTTTGCCAGATCACATTTTTTTTTACTGTCTCAAAACCAGAGAAATATTATTGAATATTATTCTCTGATAATGCCACAGGGATTGGCTGGTTCTCTTACTCTGTAGGAACTCTTTGTGGCAAATGCTCACATCAATTGCTAACATTAACTCAAGCAGCATGACAGATGATGTAAAAGGAAGTTTTATTACCTTTGATTCTCAGAGGTTCCTCAAAACACCCAGGCTCACCCAAGGCCTCTTTCAAGCTGCACTGTGAAGCAGGGGCTGGTTGAAGCACAGAGTCTGTAGCAGCAGCTGTATGTGCAGGACCAGCTGTGGCTCTCAAGGTGGGAATGGAGGGAGGCTGGCATCACTGATCAGTGCATCACTGAGCACAGAGGGGAGGCGGCTGGTGAGATTTGGAGAGTCAAGGACTGTGATACATCCATTTTTTGTCTGCCATGTCAGTGCTCCTTGAAAAATGTGCATTTAAACCCAGATCATATGTGCACTGGGATCATCCCAAACTAAAACGATCTATATACAATCAGTAGGGGTTTTGTGCCAAAATCCCCATACAACCACAACATGCCTGGCTGGTGCTCCTTACAGCCTCAAGATGCTTTGAGATGCTGCAGTAAATTACCCATGGGCTGCGTGTCCCGTGATGGATCCTGTGCTTGGAGTTCATGTGAAGCACATGGGTGCAGCACAGCCTCCTCTTCTGCCACCTCCTGCTCGGGGTCTGCATCCCTCCTTCAGAGCCTCGCTCTCCTGTCAGGTCCTGTGCTGATTCCAGCCTCCCTGTACAGACACATCACATGCAAGAGGTGCACTTCCAGCCTGGCTGCAGTGCTTGTGACCTGCGACCGCTTCACAACTGGAAAAGGGATTACCAGGAACCTTCTCATTTCCTGTGTATACCTATAGAGGTATATATATCCCCCCATCTGAATAGAAGACACATCTCCACCCCCCCTGTGGGACTAGAAAATTTTTCATTGTTTCTGTTATGTTTCATCTGCTGTGAGCTTGGCTTGCCCAGGATTTATCTCAGTTCATAATGGGTTTACAATGAGAAAACTCCTGACGTGCTATTTTCCAACTACCTAGGCAGGATCTACCACTCTAGAGATGGCAAACGAAGTGCAGGATCTCATTAAAGAGTATGCATTTCTGTGGCATTTGAATAAGAAAAGCCCTTTTGCAAAGGATACATTTGGGTTTAGAGTTCAAAGTCCTGCAGACATCATGGATTAAGGTTTACTGAGCAAAACTGTATTTGCTGGTGACTGCTCAGGTACACGTAGAGGAGACAAGTTTTCACTGGCTTGTTAGGGGAGGAAGTCTCCTCTGTAGAGAAATGAATCATCAAGGCAGGCAGTTTATGGTCCTTTGGGAGTCTGCAATGGCTTTGAATTTTAGGGGAGAATGTAGCCTGATTCCCTAGAGAAATCAATACCCAGTCCCTTTCAGATCTTTGACTGAGGTCTTGACCATTTGCAGTCCTTAAGTATTGCAGGACACCCCTCTCAAGAGCTGCACCATTAATTTAAAGTCTCATTCCCATTTCAGCTTTGCATTCCTGTGTCCCTGGGCTCTGCACTCCTGCTTGGAGCAGCACTGCAGCACAGCCATGCCTTGCAAAGGTGCCACAGCACACCCAGAAATACCACCTGGCTGCATCTCATCCTTGCAGAGAAATTACCTTCTGTGACAAAGTTTCACAGGTTAATATCATCAGAGAAAACCAGCCTGAAAGAGAATTTGAGAGGTCACTATGCAGATCCCTTGCCCCAAGACAAGTTTGACAGTACTGAAACTAATCCTGACAGGTGCTTCTCTAATCTGTCCTCAAAAGAAAAAAAAAAAAAAATGGTGTGAAGATTTCACAGCTTCCCTTGGGCGTCCAACTCCATGCTTCAATATTTTATGTTCAGAAAGTTTTTCATAATTTCTAACTGAAGTCTTTGCTGTATTAAAATCCATAATCTCTGACCCCTTTCCAGGCACAGATGGATTATTCCCTTCCTTTCTAAGGGCACTTTTGCCTTGTTTCAAACATTTATCTCTCCCTGGCAGTCACCTGTTGCCCAGACTGATGTTCCCCAAGTCCTTTGAATCCACAAATCTTATCTTCTGGACCTGAAATCATTCGTGCTGCTTCCCTCTGAAGCTCTTCCAGCTTCTCTTCCTGAAAATGCAGTGACCAAACTGCATATTAGGCCCCAGCTAAGTCCTGATAAATGGCATTGCTCCCTCCACCTGTCATGGGGATCAGTCCTTGAAGAACAAGGTGACCAAGGGATGAGACCATGCAGAGCCGTCCCCACCACCAAGAAGCAGCACACATCCTGCACACTCACCAGAGCTGCAGGTGTGAGCAAATACTGTGAATAAATACCCTCAGCATGTGAGTCACACACACAGGGGCTGTGAGGACCTGTTGGCTGCTGCTGCTACTGATACATCCCCCACCTTGCTCCTTGGCTGTTCAGAGCTAGCAAATTAAAATGAGCACTGAAGCATCTGAGACTGTGCCTAAGCCACAGGAAGCCAGGATTTAGGAGGCTTTTATAATTTTTGCAGAAATTACATTGGCCTGTGGCTGTGTGGGCCTGGAAGATACTAAACAGCTCGCTCTGCAAAGTTCTTTCAGATTCCTTAAGAGGGAACCATGCTCTCATACCCAGCACCAGGCTGAGAAACACAGATTGGTCCTTGTGGGCCCTGAAAAGTCAGTGGGCCCTGCCTGTCTGCCTTGGTACTCCCAAGAGCCTCAAAGCAAAAGCAACAATTATTTACTAGCACTGCCTAATGAAGAGAAGCCCATGTAGCATTGACTAATGCCATCAGAAGATGGTTCTTGCCAGTGAATAAAAGCAAAAAAACGTGCACCAAGTCAGTTTAGTGAACAGATCCACCAGAAGACAACTTTTGTTTCTTTTCCCATGAGACCAGATCTGTTTCTGGTACAACTGCATGAGCCCTAAAATGTCACAGGAAGCCTGATGGGAATGAGGGGGTGGAGCCTGGGCAAGGAAGGTGAGAATTGCCTGCATTGACTGTAACTTAATGCTGACTAGCTTTTGAGATTTGGGTGATTCCCACCTAAACCTCCTGCTATCTCCTCTGAACCTCTTGCCATGTCATCCTGTATAGAAAAATGGGGAGCACGTTTCTACAAGGGATATAAGTGTGTCCTGCATTCCTTTTAAGAATGGTGAACACCTGCAAAAGCCCTGCTCTTCTGACACAGAGGTGCATAGCAAAACAGTATTCCTTTTTGTTTTCAAAGAATTTTAGGATAAAAAAATGCTGTTAATTTCATTTACATTAAAAAAAATCTGTCCAATTTTGTAAAGCATATGCAAAGCGAAAAAATAAAAATACCATGTCAAAAAAGCACATATTTTTGCAGGTGCCTTATTTCAATAATGCAGCAGTCAAGGCCTCAGAGTAGGCAAAATTCCCTTTTAAGGATCTCAATGCTTATGTATTTAAAAACAAAAGAACCCTCACAATTGTGCTTCTTGAACTTCAGTCTTGACTATATTAGTGTAATTAATTTATTAAGCCATGAGAAAATTAATTGCTTAAAAAGTACAGGCTCCATGCTGTCTGTCTATACAGTAATTGCCATTTCATTTGACTGTGTTAATGGACATTTTCTTCCTAAATTTTTACCTAAGAAGGTAAAAAAGCATACTTTTGGTGGAGTGCATCAGGTAGGTATCAGAAAGATTAATTAAGTTTTTACTTTAAACAGTGACTGCCAATGATTTAAGTTCTGAAGCCCTTGAAGTGCTGACTCTGTGCTTAGGTTTCACATGATTTCCTTGGCTCTGCTGCTTTGAAAGTCTGGATGAGAGCCAGTGAGAGATGTTTCTCCTCCCAGTGCTTCGGCATGTGCTCCATCCAGGATCTCCATCCTTATCTGGACAGGATCCAGCCACCAACCTTCCCATCATCACAGGGCAAAGGACAAATACTCAGCCACCTGGCTCATTTCAGGACTTTGGCATGATAATTATGGCATTAGCTGAGGGACACTCTGCAGTGCACTGACCCTAGAAGGGCAGATGGAACCCAAACTTCCCCAAAAGTGGGGAATTTGTAGATCCAGAACTTCAGTCTGTGATGCTGCCTTGCCCTAGGGCATCAAAACCCCATCAGGGCCTTGTATTTTACCTTCTGAATTTCTGCAGCAGCTAAGTGGGAGCTGGCCCAATGCTCTGTTCTTGGTGGAGTTAAGCAGATGGATGTGTAACTCCTGCTTTAGCCCCAAAGTCTGGGAGCCCTCCTGGAGCTCCAGTACCCTGGGGCTAAGGCAGAAGTTACACATCCATCTGCTTGGCTCTCTCAAGACATGGATGCCATAAAACTTCTCAAGCACCCTGAGCACTCAGTAATCAAACCCAAGAGCAGCTGCACTCCCTCCATGAAGAGCTGGCAGAGCTCAGCTCACGACCAGCTCAGGTAACAGCACATGCGGAAGCACTTGTGCTCCAAGGACTAAAGTCCACACTGCATCGCTCCAAGGGTGTGTCTTGAGTCACCTCTCACTGTCACCTATCCCTCTATCCCCTGTGAGGCCAGGATCAGGACCCCCATCTTTTCCTAAATGTTTAATTTCCAGAGATCCTCCTGGAGTAATAATGAACAGCACTAAAATACTACTGCAGACAAGATCTTTTAAATAGTCAGTTTAGGAGAAGCCAGTGAGGGAGAGGGGAGTTGTAGACAGCACCTGCTAAAACAATGACAGGCCTTGCTGACACCTTAAAAACCACTTCTTCAAGAGGAGATGCTGTGGCATGGCTCAAACCACAGCCCACTTTCCTTTAGGTACTATAGGGACATCTTGGCCTGTGACTCTGGCACTTGTTCAACAATTTAATGTGATAATCTGCTTGTCCTAAAAGATCTGCTTGTGAGTGATTGAGAGATTGCCTTTTCTTCGAGTATGTCTGTCCTCTGAAGCCCAACCCATATGTACAGCAGGTAAACAAATGTTTAAAGGTGTTGAGAAGATAAACACACCTTTAAAGGTGGTGTGAATTTCCTAGCTGAAACTGCTCCCAAACAATGTTTTTCCAATGACTCAGGAAAGAACACCATTAATTTCATGTCTCTAAAAATAATCCTGACCCCTGTGTGCTTCTGCTCACTGGCAGCTCTGTGTTTGCAGGGTGGGGTACCACGTGCCTCTCCAACAGCTCTGAGTGTGCACAGGGCAAAGTGCTGCTCCTGTGCACCCAGCTGGCTTCAGTGTGCCACTGCCCTGCCAGCCTTGGTCACAGCTTTTGTCTTTGCTGCAATTTCCCTGTGCTTCCCTTCACAGTTCAGACCTGGACTACACAGCTAATCTTGTGCAGGAGTGGTAGAAAGTGCAGTCATCCAACGGGAGCAATGGTCTATTCCAGCTGGAGAGCCCAAGCAGAAAATTTATGTTGCCTGAGCTACAGCAGCAACTGGATGTTAAAGGCCACTGAACCAAAAGATCTTCTGATCTTTCCCTTACTGTGGTTGGGTTATTTCCTCCTCTCCTTTTCTTCCCTGATTGCTTCACTGTGTATTGCTGGGCAACATTATGCTTGAACATTGCACAACAACATACACGTGGCACAGTGTTGTCATCGAACTGCTGGGATTCTGTACTCAGGCAAAGGGATTTCTGGGTGGTAGGGATACATATCACATCAGTAGTTATATATTCATCAAACTTCACAAGCTGGCCTGGGAATTTCTGATTTCAATGGGTGTATGTTTGTTTTGGGTTTTGGTTTTGTTTTTTTTTTTTCATTGAGACCACTGGAATAACTTGTACTCTATCTTACTTTTTTTAGTTTGGCCTAAGGTAAAACATTGACTTTCCGGCTGGTTTTTTATTACTATTCAAAATTCAGATTAATTAAAAATCTTGCAATTTAGAATCCGACATATCTAAAAACATTGTTGTGGTATTAGAGCATTTCATTTAATCACTGAGTGCTGTATTCATCTCACATGCATTAGATGCCTACAGCAAGGTACCAGTATCTTAGCCAAATTCCTGCTCTCATTTTATAATGAATGGAGACAAATAGGTGTTTTCATGTCATGGTTCATCAGATTTATTTCAGAACCCCATTTTTGAGTAGCCTACTTAAACCTCTCCACTGTCTGTAAGAGCATTCTGGGCAACTGGGACTAGACTCAGGCATCACGTTGCCATAGTACAGCATCCTTGCAGATTCATTATTGTGTCCTTCCCAGTTTCTAGCTTCTACTCCAAAAAGGTCTTCTGTAGGTCTTGTGGCATGTCTGGCCGGTCCTGTCTGGATATCTCAGACTGCCCAGAACTCCTCAAATGGCATGAGGATCCCAGGTTTCAGCTGTGGTTGCTCAGATCACACATTGGCCAGTTGAGTCTGATCACAACATCCAGATAGTCTCAATGCTTAAAATTTTGTTGTAGATGGTGGCAGAACTGTCACCTCTCAGCAATGACCTGCTTTGAGTTAGGACCATCATTAAACTTCATTTCCCCTTGGTTGCACAGTGCTTTATGGGAGTTACAGTTTATGAGACTGCACTTGAATTTGGCTTCAGCATCCAGCCACCATTTCTTGTCATGTCCTTCTCCATTAGATTGAAAAAGCTCTTTAACATTGCAGCCTTTTTATTGACTGTAAATTGAGTTGCCACTAAATCTTCTTTTCCTTTGTAAATCAAACTGATCACTTTAAATCTTTTAACATATTTTTCCAGGTCTACAAAGTACTTTTTAATATTTCTTCTGAATATTGCTCCATTTTGTTAACTCTTTCTAGAAATGCACGTGCTGAGATGCAGGTTTCCTTCTGCCAGGCACCTCAGAGGTACACACACGCAAGTGTGAGTGCATCATTCCAAGCAGTTTTCACACAGTGGGGTGAGACAGGCCTCTCTGGAGGGCAGCACTTCTGGTTTGAATTGGTTTTGCATTAAGTGAACCACCAGTGTCTGTAGGAGGCTGCATCAGTCACAAAGCACAGCGAGCCTGAGAGCACAGGGAGGTAGATGGGAAAAACATGGCAAGAAAAGTCTGCCAGGAAAGTGCCTCAAGATGCAGATCCCTCCCTCAGTCAGACCCCACAGGGGAAATATCAGGAAATTCCAGTGGAGGTTGGACCCCAATTTTCACACACGGTCGGGTTAAACTGAGAGAGCTTTGACTGAGATGTGAGTCAGAGTCTCTAAAAGTGACAAAGGACAGTAAACTTGGATTTGGGGAGTGTTAGTACTAGATAAAAACATGTGATGGAGACCCATTCTTTGCAAATTTTTTGAAAAAAAGATTGCAAAATATTTACAAGAATGTAAAATGCCAACAAGGCCCTAAAGCATTCTGGCAGCTTTTTCTCACCCAAAGTTTGTTGATGTTTAACTTCAGCTGCCCTAAATCTTTTCATCTAAAGCTGCTTTGGTTAACATGGTCCTGTGCTCATGAGCTGCACACATGCTGGTGCTGCCAGTCAGGAAACCAACCCAAAATTTCAGGAGGACAGGAATGAATCATGGGGGAGTCAGGCAGTGAGCAGGAAGAACCTGACCAACAGGCCATTTACAGTGCTTTGAGCCCAAGATCCGTGAACAGAAACAAACAGGAGCTGTGCCATTGCAGGCATGTGTGGTGTGGAGTAACAACACATCCTAGGGAGTGGTTGGAGAGCTTCCCTTCCCTTCCCTTCCCTTCCCTTCCCTTCCCTTCCCTTCCCTTCCCTTCCCTTCCCTTCCCTTCCCTTCCCTTCCCTTCCCTTCCCTTCCCTTCCCTTCCCTTCCCTTCCCTTCCCTTCCCTTCCCTTCCCTTCCCTTCCCTTCCCTTCCCTTCCCGAGTATTCCCAGGGCAATGCCAGTCCCGGGGCTGTCAGTCCTCTGACAGTGCCTGTGCCAGAGCCCAGCCCCCGTGGGGATAAGGTGCACACAGCATTAGCACTTTGGGGGCTGAGCATTAAAATGTGGGGCTGGCTGATGCTGGTGATACAATGAGAGGATGATAATTTTGGTTTATGCCTGTTTTAGCTACAGACTCTCTGTTTGCCATCATGGAGGAAAATACCAATTACCCCCTGCAGGGAGGATAGATTACTTGATGCTGCATCAGTCACTACCACTGCTAGCAGGACAGCACAAACTCATTTCCCAGAGGTCTCCCAACAGCTGTCAGAGAATAATGACTTTCAGTTGCTACTAGCCTACACCAACTCTGAAGTGGTGACCTAGAGGCAAAAAGACTGAGTCACATTACAAATCCCTTCAGCTTTCAGATGTGCCTCAATTTGTTCTCTAACACCAAAAGATTAAATTAATATGGATTATCATTTTTCACAGCACTTCTCATTTGAGCAAAAATTGGTCTAGAGACCAATTTTCAAGAACTCCTTGTCTTTAGGAATTTTTCCTGTGATATATATGAGCACTCTTCCTATCAATACTTTTTATTCTGTTTTAAAGCTTCAGGAATAAAATCTAACCACTCAAAACAAAAGTAAGCTTCCTTAATTGAAAAAAAACAGTGTTTTTACACGGAAGAGAAGGCATATAGATAAAATTACTCAGTAATGTATTATCAAAGAACAAGACTTCTTACTAAAAAGAAGCAGTTGTAATGACATGTCAGGATTTCTAGATTCCCCTCAGATTCTCACATTTCTGCTACTTTTCTGCTACTTTTCTACTTTTCTGCCATTTGTGCTACTTTTTATGTTGCAATTGAACTGAAACATCAATTCCTTGGGTTTGAATTTTATTTTTCATTTCTGTCTGTCCTCAGTGTCTGGGGTCAGACTTGCTTCTCATTTATGCTGCTGTATGGAGAAGTCTCTCTGAAACTGCTGAGACAAAGCAAAAAAAACCGTGAAGAATCAGGTGTCCCAGCTGCATGAAATTAACTCAGGTGTTATTTCCCCAGCAGACAGACTCTGATCATGGCCATGCTATACTTGCACCACTGAAACTGTGGTCAGAGTCTGATAGATTTAGCATACATTGTTCATACCCATAGCAATAGATCATAGTGACAGTGATATTTCTGTCTTGCAGACACAAGAGAGGGCTGTTGAAAGATGAAAAATGAGAAATTTTGTTTCAAAATAATGAAACCATTTACAAACAAGCAGTTTTTACAGGGCAAAAAGTAAACCTAAAAGAGTGTGCTTCCACTATGAAATCTAGATGAAATAAAGGATTAGATGTTTCCATTATATTAACAACTAGTGTTCCAACCAGACTTGGGTTGGAACAAAAGGATGCTTGTTCTTTTTGTGGGTGCAGTTGGCAACTGAGTCTGGTATGGATGAGGAGAGTCATGCACTGATATCAAAGGAACAGCAAAAGTTCACTCAGGAAGCCCTTTGGGTTTAGTATTGCTTGATCTTGCAGTTCTGTCCCCAGTGATTTTCATAATCACCAAATAAGAAGTGAAAACCTTAATCCTTCCAGCAGCACAAATCCACTAGAGGGAAATCAATTTAGAGAAATCTCTATGGAGGTAAATGAGCCATTCTCTTCCTGCATAGTTTGTGAAAAGAGCTGGAGGCACTGACAAAAAATACCTTTCTGCTTCAGGAAGGATAAGAGAAAAGGTCAGAGCAGCCAAATATTAACCAGAAACCATAGTTCTGTTGCAGAAGAAACACCAACAGCCTCCAAGCAGCAACCAAATCATTCACAATTACAGGCAGTGAAGGCAGAAGAGGAGCACCTGAACATCCCCAAGACATTTGGTAGGATTCACTTTTATTCTTTGGCGTGTCTAAAACACAAAATTCTCTTCCTGGGCCAGCTACTGCAGCTTCCTGTGGCTATCCACAGTGCTTCTACACCATCCTAGCTGCTTGTCCTCAGCATTATTCCAACCTGGGCCTCCCAGTGCTCTCCCAAAGGCCTGGTGGGCTCAGGGCAGGACAGTAGCAGTCACTTGAGGGCTACCTCACTGCTTCTGAGGGCAAGAGCGTTTTGTGCCATTCTTTGCCCCTCAGAAGCAGTGCCAAGGGGCACTGGCATTCCCTGGCATTTTAGCTTTCTAGTGCAGACATAGCCTGAGCATCTGCATCAGTGCCAGTCACTTTAGGGGTTCCCTTTACAGCCAGGAGAGAGAAGCAGAAACTTTCAGGGTGTGATATCAGAGCTGTTGCAGACATTAGGATTAGGGGAAATGCATCCTGAAGTGCCTGTATTTTTCCATTTACTATAAAACAACTCCAGACTCTGAGCTCACCGGCAGAAATTTACAGTGTGAACATCTGGAGTTGGTTGGTCAAATCCCACCTTTCCTGTTAAACATTCAAAAACTTTTTCCATAAAGACACCATGACTGAGGACTGCACCTCTAGCACACTTGCAAACAAAGATATTTCCCCTTATTTGTTTACTAAATATTTCAAGTAGAAATTTATTTCTCTAATGAATAAAATAAGGACATATTATGAAATTGCATATTTAAATACAATGCTCAATTTAGAGCTAATGCAAAGCTAGTCAAATAAATGGAAATGTTTGGGTTTTTTTAGCATAACATGGTACAGAAAATAGTTACAGGTGATACTCACTATTAAATAGAGCAAGTTCCCAAAAACTATATTTGTAGGGCAGTCACTGTCTGACAGACAGGTGACCTGCATCACCTGCAGCTTTTCCACTTGACATGAAGCTGGAGTGACACAATAAAAACTGTCTGATCCAATGTGAAACCTTCCTGTAAAAAGGTAACTTATTAAAATGATATGAGCATGATTGAATCAGTTCACTGAATTTTTAGCAGATCAGCATTTTGGATGTCTGACTGCAGAGATTCTTCAAACACATACCTACAACTTTCCTGTATTCCCTGGGATGCTGCCATTTAAACTCTCAATGGTTCAATGAGGGGGAAAACAGACCCAAAACATTTTCAAAGTGCCTTCCTTAATCCCATTTAAAATATACAAAATGACACCAAATTTAGCCTGAAGTACAAATTTAAAACTTGAGTGCTGTAGATAACTGGGTTTCAATAGGTGTAGCTCAGCTAACGCTGCCCTACATTTTATCACCTTCACAACTTTCTTTGTCACAGTCAGCAGTTTAAGCATTCCTGTGGCTAAAGTCTGCTTTACGTGCTGAGTATGGACATGATTCAGTGCTGATTCAGTGAATAATGGTGTTTTGTAACTTGAACCTTTCTCTGATGAATAATTTTCTGTAGGAGTCCTTTAGTGAGGTGAGCAGGGAGTACCACACTATGCAGCTCATGAACCAGTGTGGACTTGATTGCCTTGACAGCAGTCTGTCTCCATGAGGAATGGAGCTGGGAAGGGAGGTTCCCCTTGCTTCTAGTGTCCAGGAAGAGCATGGTGGTGGTGACTGGGAGCACCTCCTCCACTGGCACAACCCAGCTGCAGCTGGGCTTTGTGCTGGGACAACCCGCCCTGTTTTGTGGGTCTACTCCAGCACAGCAGACCCGTCAGTGAGAGAGCCCCCAGCTCATTCCTGAGCATGGGGAATCAATGGCAGATGAAATAAATGTCTGGGCTCAGGGATGGCCTCACTGAGGTTCCAGTTAGATGGTGTTGGATTCCCCTCTGGCACCAGCAGTGACTGTGTATCTTGTTTTCTTTCCAAAGGCAGGAAATCTCCCACCTCAGGATTCTCTTGGACAGGATGGGTGATTCACTTTATGCTCCACTGCCCCTTCCTCAGGCTACAGCTGGGGAGTTTAAATAGAAAATTGTCTCAGACAGATTGAACACTGGGGAAACCCTTTTATGACCCAGAATATGCTCTCCACACAGTATTTGTTTCATAACCAGGGGCCCAGACTTCCTGAGCTCCATCCTCTCTTCCCGCCAGCCTCCACTGCCTGACATCAACAGTGTTTCCTTGCATGCCTGGGATGCTTGAAATCGTTGGGGCTTAACTGGGAAACAGACGGGATTCAGGGAAACAAGGGTGAGATTCAGTTTTCTTTCTGATAGGAAGAATTTGCTGCAGGACACCGCTTTGTTATGCACGAGCTTTGTTTACTCCCCGTTTTGCCAGAGCCCACTTGAGGACTCTGGCTGCTGCAGTCACTGAAGCAGATGTTTCCTGCCCAGATCCTGCTCTGTAAGAGCCGATGAGAGGAGAAGATACTGAGTTAAAAATGCGATTGCTTGATTTTGAGTTGTGTCTGGAAGCAAAAGACCGTAGAGGTAGCAGCACAAATGCTGCCCAGTGGGTGTGAACACCACTGGTGTGGGCACAGAGCTGTTGTGTTCCCTGCAGCACCAAGAGCCCCCAGGCTTTTTGTCAAGCCTTGGGTAGGATCTGCTACACTCCCAGAGGGAGGGTCTCTCTTCTATGGTGCATTCAACTGATATTTTCCCTACATAGCTTACTGAAGCTAGGTCATTTGGGCCATGTCTGATTTAGGGAATATATAGGACCAAGGCGCAAGCCTGGAGGCTTCCATATCAATAGAATATTAGGTCTGTTGCCAGCATGGGTTTTGTCCTCAGACCATCAAACACTCTCATAAGCAGCTGCTGCACAGGGTATGAAAAGTGGACCACCAGGCAGGTTCTCTGTGTCTACCCTACCTGAGGTGGCCTCATGATGTCCCACTCTGCACGATGGAGGGAAGAGCACACCTGGCTGGAGAGAGGATCAGGGCTTGGGAACCTGCACAGGGAGCAGTTATGGCATGAACCTGGGGAGCTGCTGGTGACAACTGACTTATGTCAGAGATGATCAACAACAGTGCTTTAGAAATGACAGAAGCAGATTGGAATTGGCATCCATGGCTGTCATGTCCTGGGAGCAATTTGTCTGGCCAGCAGTGGGTAGGCAGAACACAGCCAGAAAAGAGGTCTCAATTGCTCTTGTATTAAGAATATCTTCCATAAATGCAGATTTCAAACATAAAACATGCAGATGAAAACCAGTCTCTGGAGAGAAACAGACTGGCCTGGCTTCAGCTTTGCATCCTCTGCAGGTTTAATGACTCCTATAACTGCAACAATGAAAGCCGAGTTTTGGCCCTGGCAGCAATGCTGCTGGGGAAAGGTCCAAGGACAAATGCATGTGCAAAAAGCAGGCACTGATCCACACCAGCAAATGGTCTGCAATGACAGTTCCACAAGAAGGTTTCTCAGAGCTAACTGGGAAGACTGATCACTGGGTCAACACAGGTCTAGCAACAGCTCTCTCACTGGGTAGGATTTCTTGGAGCCTGATGGATCTCAGTTCCAGAGAAACCCACTCAGAGTGTGTAAAATGAGCTGCTATTCTCCTTTTCCAGCCAGATTTGTAAAGAGAGGTCTAATCTCTTTAGATTAATTGAGCAAAATCCTCTACCTTTCACAGGTGCAGCAATGCTCTTGCTCCCCCACAGGTACCGTTGACCCCTGCCTGCACACTTCAGAGGACAGTGAAACCAGCCTAAACTGCTTCTAGCAGTCTGAGAAACTTTCCTTCCTCCCCTATAGTTTCTGCCTTGCTCATAGCACCTGGCAGTAACACAGCAACAACTGTTTGGTCAAACCTGCCCAAACCTACATGTGTACTGTCTTACTGGCCTTATCTCAGCTCCAGAACGGATGCTCTGAACCCCAGTCCCCTGCTTCCACCTTGTCACTCTCCTAAGAGGGGAAGAGCAAGCAGCAGGTCAAGTCTAATAATGAGGAAGAGAAACATGCTTAAATAGCCTGGTTCTCTCATGCTGCTCACGCTGCTACCAGCAACAAAATGAGAGGTGTGGGAAACTTGCAGCACTTCTGTTAAGTAAGCAGGACAAAGCAGAGCATATCTCTGTGTGGGAGCCACTTTTCTCTGCTCTGGAAATGTTTTTTAATGTGTCCTGTCTGACCCATGCTCTGATTTTCCTCCTATTGCCTTTCTCCTTACCCTGTCTCCCTTTTCCACTTTCCTCCTCCACCACTGGTGAAAGTATTGTGGAACAGGCTGATATGTGTGGGTCTCTCATGGTTTGTTTTGTCTGAAGTGTCATCTTCCTTTTATCAGTCCATCACAGACATGTTGGCTCTGACTCATCAGCACAGACCCATCAGTCACTGACAGTGCCTTGGGGACTCACACTCAGGTACTGCCAAGGAAGAGTGAGCCTTAGCTGGGTTAATCAGAATTTCGAAACAAACCATTGGGCAAGAGATGACCCAGACAAAATTTTCCATGCAAGCAATGTTTTCCACCATCAGTTTCTCAGATAAAAAGCAGGAATTGCTTTCAAACAGATTGTAGGGCACAGGTCAACAAAAATGAGCTGTTTATAATTTCTGCTGTCAAAACAGTGTATCTACGTAGATCTCAAACAGCCTTGTAATCCATGGTTATCTTTTCCGTGTTTGTTTTCCAGCTGAGACCTTAAATAGCTTCTTAGATCATACCACAGTGCAGTGCACGTGTTCCAGGTCCTGAGTGCTCTCTTTGGTGATTGAACCCATGTCTCACCATCTACCACTCCTCACCAGCCACTCTATTACACATGGGGGTGTTTACAGGCCCAGGGAAGAAAGTCTTGCCCATGGCAACATTCAGTAGCATCCTTGGTAATACTGGTAGTAGGCCAAAGATACCTGTAGTAGGTCTAATGGGTGCCTAGTACTAATTTCTAAAGAAAAGCTATCTCTAGTTTTCTAGCTATCTCTGGTAAAATCCATTCCATGTTTTGGAAAGGTCATTTTACAGGGATAGCTGGCACAGCTCAAATTTCACTAGTCCCAATGAGACCAGGGTGTTGTCCTGGAAGAGGTGGCCATACAAGGTCAGTAACAGGGATCTTGGGAGATCAGTCTGTTCCATCTGCCACAGACTGCCACAGGCATGTCCCTTAATCTCCTTCCCTGAACCTTCCCAGCTCATAAGTAACAATAGCATTATCACTTTCTACTTACCTTGTCTGTGTAGACTGCAGGCAGACTAATGCTATGTATTTCCTCATGGCAAACACAGGAGTGATGCATTAGTGCCCTAACAGAGGCTATAATGGAAGCAAATATGAATAACCTTATGACCTGGGAAACTTGAGATATGCAGGTTTAGGCAGTCAGGCAGGGGATAGCAGTAACCCAGCCTGCAACAGCACTCCCCTCCTTAAAAAGAGGCTCTCCTCCACCCCCCCAGCTGCCCATGCTGGTTCCTGCTTGATCTCATGCAGTTAATTTTCCATTCATCATTTCTTTTCTATCTTGATTGCAACTTCATTTAGGAAACCAAGCTTGATACAACTGTGAAATACATGAGGGCAACTTCTCTGATGGAATATACTGACTCTGCTGAATTGAAGCAGACTATACCTACATACACCAGACAAATCAATGCCCCTTGACTAACATCAACATGTATTAATTTCTCTACCAGGAATGCTAACAGCAAGTTTCGATGTGGTGTAAAGCAAATATTGATCTGTTTGCTTGAAAATCAGATTAGGTTCTGTCCATAGGCAAATATTCCTGCTAGGAAGTAGAGGAAAGGTTGTTTCTCCTTCCCCCTTCTCAAAGGCAGCCAAATCAAATGAAAACAAAAATCTGTTTAATACCTAGCGAGTTTTTAATTTAGGAGAAACCAAACCTAAGGGAAACAGAAGCCCTAGGGAGCTGTCAAATGACTTCTGGTAGTTTTTGTGGCAGGAAGCCACAAAGGTTCATAAGGGCAGCCACCCATTAGTGTCTCTGCTCCTTCTGAATGGGGAGAAAGCGCTCCTGAGGGAAATAAGATCAAACCTCCCATGAGCAGGGGCAAAGGTACTCAAAAAAAATCTGCCTGAGCACAAGCATTTCTCATTTTATTCTTCAGTTTGCACTTCATCTCTGCTGCCTCAAGGTGACCACTCCCAGCAGTGACACGTCCTCCTGGTCTCCCTGTCATGTCTCACATGAAATGAAGACACAGAACCAGAGGACAAGGAGCCCTTCACTTGGCATCACCAGCATCTCTGTCTGCGTGGCAGTCTCCTGCCAGCGGCCAGAAACCCACACCAAGGCCACCTCAAATCTGTCACAAAATGGGTTGCAGGGGCCTCAAGATGCACCAGGGAAGGCTTAGATCTGTTATTAGGAAAAATTTCTTCATGGAAATGGTAGTCAAGCCCCAGAACAGGCTGTCCAGGGCAGTGGTGGAGTCACCATCCCTGGAGGTATTTAAAAACTGTGTAGACGTGGCATTAAGGGACATGGTTTAGTGGGAGACTTGTCAGTGCTGGTTAATGGTTGGACTTGGTGGTCTTAGAGGTCTTTTCCAGCCTGAATGGTTCCATGACTCCATGGTTGCTACAGGATGGAGGGAGAGCTGTGAGCTGCTGGAGGGCACAGGCCATCCCAGCATGCCTCCCCCAGCTGTGACTAATCCCTCGGGTCTGCATAGGGCAAGAGCAGCTCATAAGAACCTGACGAGCTCTTGAAGTGCTTCAAGGGTTGCTGAAGGGAAAAGCTGCTCAGGAACTGGCCAAACACTAAAACTGGCCAGGGAAAAGCTACCTATTGTCTGTGCTTTGTGCTGATTTTGCTCTGCTGTTTATTTCCAGTATAAGGTCTCTTCACTCCTGATGCCACACACCTTTATTTTCTCCTCCACTGGACTGGGGAGGTATCAACTTCTTGGCCTCCTGAGGAGGTGGTTGCCAGTTCCCAATGGCTTCAGGAAACCTCTCCATCATGTCCACATGCCACAGGGAATGCTCTCTCTCCACCTCTGTCCCTCATCACAGCAGCCCAGTGATGGATGGGCAGGCACACATCAAAACCTCCTCAGGAAGGAGTGGGCTACCCACCAGGGGTGATTTCATCCCACTTGACAGGGATGAAAGGCTGATTTAGTATCTAAAAATGAAGTCCTAGGGAATGCAATTAGTTCAAATAGGCTGCTAAATATCTCAGCAGCCTTCAGCTAGCAACAGCAGGTAGCAAGCCACTCTTTTGAACACCTTCCAGGTGATTAAAACAAATCTCTTGCTTTTGCTCTGCTTATTTTCCTTTGCAATATGGAGGAAATCTACCAAAACTGGAGGCAAATTCACAGGCTTAGCTTAGTTATGCAGAGAGAAAAAGTTCAGCTTTATGTCATCTTCTCACTCCAGAACCAAGACACAAGTACAGTCAGAGGTTTGCTATTCAGGGCTACCCCAAGGCTGCTCTGCAGCCACCTGGGTCGGTTCCAGAGGGACTGGTTCCCAAGATTAAAAGCTAGTTAAAATGCAAGCAATTACATTTCAATTATTGAGAAAGCCTCTGAAGAACGTTTCATATTCTCCTCTCTGAGCAAGGACTTGAGGTGCCTATCAGTGTTCTAGTGAGGATCAGGTTTTGCTTTGTGCAGCACCAAGCACAGGGATCTCACCTGAGAAAGAAACAATTGGGCATAACCTGAACAAGCACCATCTTTAATCATATGTTTCCTCTGGTTACTCCATCTCTGCCTGTAGAGAGAGGCACTTGATATAGGGGTAGACTGGATAAGCAAAGGGTTATTTCCTTCATCATTACATCAGGAAAGATGACAATTTCTCATGTGGAAGCTGGCTCAATGAGTACTCTTTTTTCCCTCATCTCCCAGACCACATATTATTTTACAAGCTCACATTATAAAAGGTTAATGGGAGAAGCAAGCACTGACAGTCATTTTCACTCCCCTGGAATGATACACTGCATTGCTGTAATTCAGTTCAGTGTACAGTTTCATATAACAGTAATACCTGCAGAAACTAACTGCTTTCAAAATCTTTTACTTTCTTTTTCACTTTGAGCAAAACTTCTTTTTTTGACTCTCCTTTGGTTGAACTTTGACTTCAATAAACAGCAACATCTGGAATTCAGCAAAACACACCATAAAGGGAATAATATGTCCACAGCAGTTTTGCTGGAAAGGACAAATCCATTTATTACTCAAATGAAAAGTTACGATTGCTAAATGTCAGATGGAATTAGGAAAAAAAATTGAATCCTCTGTGTGTGTCCTTTGTGTCCTTGCCAGCTCAGTGTGCATGGAAAGCTGTCCCTCTGTTATCATTGGTCTTTCTGCTTTTTTCCACTGCTGAAAGCCTGTGAGGACTTTCCTTCTGCAGACACACCAGGTCAATCTTTTACCTTTACGCTGGGGCAGAGCTGCAGCTTTTTCCACCCAAATATGGAAAATACATCAGAGTGTCTGTGATCAGATCATGCTCTAATCAAGTGGCATTCTTCTGGCCTCTTGATCAGACACTCCAGGAAACCCCCAGGGATGCTGGGAACAGCTGAGGATGTGCATCCAGTGGGGTTATGGGGGAATGAAGGCACTGAGCACCTCAGGAAGGGAATGGCAAATGGTATCTCTCTCTCTCTCTCTCTCCCTCCTCCCAGCTGAGCAGCCACCGATGCTCTGTGATGGTGACAGCACAGGACACCTGAGCCCCAGGCACAGTGCTCAGTTACAGACCAGATCCATCTCTCTTTGCTTTGTTTTCCAGTGGGTAGCTCCTGGTTTCTGGCATAAACTCACTTTCTTCAGAGCACATGTTGAGGTCATGAAGTGGCAGCTCCCATAAATCAGCAGAAGGCAAACACATTAATCCAGGAACAGAAGGAGGTATTCAGCTACTTCGGCAATTTTTAGCTTAGAAGACTGGTCCAAGGCTTGAAACACTGCCAGTCTGGAGAATAAACATCACTCTCTGTTCCTTTTCATTTTGTACCAGGAGGTGTTTGGGGTCTTTGCAGCACAAAATCAAACTTAGGAAGGTGAGAGAGAGATTGGATTTATTTGCACAAGGCTGGGGTGGGCTCTGCTTCCACCCCTGCTTCTTCCAAACATCTCATATGTGATTTCAGATGTTTCTGATGGCCAGATCCAACAAGAGGCAAGACCTTCTCAGCCTTAGTGACACTGTTGTGTCTGGGGTCAGACAGGTAACTTTTAAGCATGTGACTCACACCAGCTAGTTCAAAGCTGGGTATCCCTGTCTGTATTTCAGCTAGATTTTGCACACCATTTAACCGAGGGCACATTGGTTTTGGCCCAGACCATGCTGCAGGCAGTGCTGCCATCCTTGAAAGCCCAGGTCTGAGCTATGGGGTGATGCCATTGCTTCTGCTGCCTTTTGCATGCCCTTTCACAGCAGGGGTGATGTGCAGAGCCTCTTATCGCTTGTGAAATCAAAAGCTAAACAGATTCCAGGCAAGGTAATGTGTTAGTAGGCAGCATTTTGGGTAAGCAGCATAATAGTTCATGTAAATAAATGAGAGGTTTTTCCTGTTTATTCTCCTTCCCCATGAAGAAAGCAGAGGTTACATCCATAGTAGCAAACTCATCCTGAAGGTCCAGGTTTGCAGGTTTGAGCCCTGAAACATGATCACAGGTGCTGCTAAATTGGCAGCACTGACATAGCTCAGGGCTGGGCCCCCAGCACAGCCCTTGCAATCCCTGGGAACAGTTTGGGATTTAACAGGGACCAGAGGCTCTTCCCAGTTGGCTGTTTGAATGTGAGCAGCCTGACTGGAGATGCCATTAATGGGCAGAAAAGCTGCCTAGGGCTGGGAAACACCTCCTGGCTGTTTAAATTCCCCAGTGAAGATATACCCTAAAAGTGTATGTGTGTGTATCCTTGGGATAACTGCAACCAAACAGCAGCTCTGCAGGGTAGAAGTGACAAATTCACATAGGCCTGAGTTAGACTAGAAAAAAGGCAACACCTTAGACTGTAGGTAAGAAAAATGACACTAAGTATAAAGTAACCCTCTCCATGAGCAGGAACTACTTAATAGGGTGAGTTACACTTTGGTTAACCACAACAATCCCATCTCCATGGAGTATGGAATATTGTTTTAGCTGCCACAACTACCCATGGCTGGGCTTGTTTAAGACATCATTTCCTGCTGCTGGCACAAGTTCAGTCTCAGCAGAGGGTGGGAAGGAGCCTCCCTTCCCTGGGCCATGCCCACCTCCCACCAGCTCCGGGAATGAGTGCCTGGGAACACAACTTGGTTTCCTCTAGCATGTTATGGCTCTCATCCCTCCAGCTGCACAGGAGAGGGAGCCCAAATTGGCAGCATGTGTTTTTGGCTGCCTGCCTGCTCAGGGGAGGGCTCTGAGCTGGGCAGTGCTTCCTGGACAGCTCTCACTGAGCCGCCCTGACCATCATGTCCCACGGCACATTAGGACTTTCTCTTGCCCATTCCCCTTCCCTCTCACCAGCAGCACTCTCTCCCCATTGCACCACCCATGTGTGAGTTCTGTCAGCAGCAGCTCTGCCCCATCACTCTGTCCCTGCCACCGATGGGGCAAACCAGGGCACTGGGGCCAAGCTTCAGCCTGAGCTCCCTGGCTGCTGGGGAAGCACACACCCCCCAGCCCCCATCTCTCATTTCTTCTGCTTTGACAGATTTCCAGGACTATTCCTGTTGCAGACTGGGGATGCTCCTGGATTTTTGGCAGCTTTTCAGTCGGGGGAGTTGTTTCACACCCGGCTCAAATGATGGGATATGTGTACAGTACCAGGAAAATGTAAATTTTTTATAAAATCCTACATATGAAGACAAGGTTTCACAACAAGAAGGATGGAAATGAGGTGGCTGGCTGCTGCCTGCTCCCATTCTCTAATTTCAGGAATCCTGTTCCTTGCTGGGAAGAAGGAACACATATTTTAGATTTTACTTTAAACTAAAATAGACCTAGGATATAAGTGGGAGCACAAATTGCTCTCAGTGTCCTTCAGAAAACAAATCCGTGAGATTCCAGTGAGAAGTGACGAGGCAGTCCTTCAATTTCCAGTAATAAATGCACAGTCCATATAAACATATGGTGCTACTGGGACAGAGATGCAGCAGATATAAATCTTCAGTGACTGCTTGACTTCACGTTTGGTATGTGCCTTGCATCCACTGACACATCACATCCGGCCAAGGGCCACCATAAATTTTATGAGTTTCACATTCTCTTAATCCTTTTTCTTACAAGAACCCAGAGGAATGCAGCATTTTCCCCAGTACATGCAGTGTTGTTATTTATAACTCTGGACCTATCAGAATGATTTTTGATGGTTTTTTTTCCCCCTGAAATCTTAGAATAGTTAAACCAAGTGAAAAACAAATCATCTTTCATTTCTTTATTTACTGTGTTTAAGTACCCGGGCTGAGAATGTGGAAACTATCCTAATAATGCAGTCTCAGATCATCCTGGATTCTCGTAGACAATTTATCTACGACCAGAAGGACAGCAATCCAGTATCCACTGTGTGATCCATAGGGAGCCGTAACAAGTCTTGTCTCGCAGAAATTAATGTCTGTGTTCAAACACTCTGCATAAATAACAGACCAGACCCATCAATGCCCTAAATTTGCAGAAATTCACCCATCTGCAGTCACTAATCCCATCAGCAGAAAGGCACATGTGCTCTGGGACTGGCAGTGCCACTGTGCCCACAGTGAGACCGGGCAGAGGCACGTGTCTATAATTACCCTGTTCTTCCACACTCACACATTTCCATATCATTCACCTGTTACAGCTGTCACTAAACCAGAGTGGGCTCTTTGCACAAGGAACCTTTGTTTTACTCCTGGCTTGCAGAGAGCTTGGCACCAGAGGAGCCCATCTCTCCAAGGGCGGGCATTGCACTGAGAAGAGCAGCAGTGGTTTGAGTCCTGGCCTCCCTTCTGCTTGCTAACATATCCATGCACGTACACACACACCCCCAGACTCCCCAGGGCCCATTAGCAGCCCCTCAGGAGGCTGGATTCTGACCAAACTTACAACAATCTTATAATGACTAACAAAATTTACCTTGGTAGAAATTGCTGCTGATTTATACATGTGCCAGAAACAGGCTCTGCACAGGCACTGCTGGAGTTAGGTGTGTGTGTTTATCCTTTCCAGGAGATGAAGAACAGAAACAGGAACCTCAAACACAGGCATGGAGGCACCAGGAGCAGTCACTTCCAGTGGCACATTGGGAGAGATCCCTGTGCCAGCCTGCCTAGCTCTTCCCATACACTGTTGGATACTGGTCACACTCCTGCTTCTCCTGTTCCTGGAAGGGGGCCAGGGTGTTCCCAGACCTGCCACACTCCATTGCCATTTATTTCACTTCCAAGGCAGAAGGTTTTTTTCACATCAGGGTTATTTTTGCAGCAGTAGGGATATTTTTCCCCCAGTGACACACTGTGATTTGTTCATTCCCAGAAGAAGTAAGGATCAGGTTTGCCGCAGGTTTCCCTGGGGCAGAAGGGTGTAAACCAGGTGGGAAGAGCTGATGGCTTAAAGAAAATTGGGGAAAAGGCTACATCTCAGTGGCACGTACCAGGCCAGCAAGATGAGACCCTCAGGCTGTGTCTGCCTGATTTTCAGGAAAGGTGAAAGCACTGGAAATTGAAACTGGGCTAGCTGAATGAGGAGGTAGAGCCTCTGGCCATAGCCTTGAGGTATCCTGTGGAGGAAGAGCAAAGATTTCCTACAGCCTAATCCTTCACTCCAGGCACTTCCCAGCAGGGAGATCACACAGCTTCCTCCCCTAGGGCAGAGTGAAAGGCTCCAGTCATGCCAAGATGCCACAGGTGGCTTCACAGGCCATGAAAGTGTCACGAGGTCTCATGGAGGGTTTCACACTCCAACCACTCCACTCCCACCTACCCCCCTGCCAGACACAGACCCCACTGCAGCCATACCTGTAAGGGAGCAAGGTGAGGAGCACCAGCGAGCCCAGGCTCCCCCAGCACCTCTCCAGATCCCCACCCCAGAGCAGAACTGCTAGAAAGGTCCCAGCTCAATGCATGAAAACCAGGCAGCCACAGCCTGAGGGTCTCCTCCTGCTGGCTTGTTTTGTGTCACTGAGGAGCAGCTCCTCATTCACCCCAGCACATCTCAGGAGAAATTCTACCATTTCTGACTAATTAGGAGCAGATGGGATTTACACCACTCAAACTGAGGAATCCCAGCAGCCGAGTTCCCAGTGCTGTAAGAGCGGGTCAGCTATACAGGGAAATATGCAAAATTTCTGGCTGGGAAAGGAAGGTTGAGAAGAAATAAGATCACTTCGTGCTGCATCAGAGCATAAAATAGGATCTTTCTTCTTCCTTTCTCTTGTATGTGAAAAGTTTTAGATGCATTTATCTGTAGGAATATAACTCTGCTTGAATGCCTTCTGCTTTGTCTGTTTCCCAATCTAGGTGGAACAAATTAATTTTAGAAGTCCACAAAGAACCTTTATCAGCTAAAACATCCTCAGTGTTCTGAGATAAAGATTTATTCCAGCAGTTTCAAAACTGCCTTGCTGCCTCTCCCCAGCGTGGGGGTTTCTGAACTCTAAGATTTGGTCATAAATTGTGCAAGTGCTCCCAGCATTTTTAATTAATGTAAAATTTGCATTTTAATGAAGGGGGTGATGGAGCCTTCCAGCAACAGAAACAATTACATATCGACCTGATGAATTAGCAGCAGGATTGCTGCAGTGAGCATGTTTAGATTGGTTTTGATGGATTCAGCTGTGGTGTCCCAGCTCTGCCCACACTGAATGAGCAGAGGTGAAATGCCCTGGAGCAAACGCCAGGAGAAAGCTCCTGGGAGTCCTGCTGATCTGGGCAGCTCACACCAGCTGTCAGCAGATTCACCCACCTCTTGGGATTTGCTCAAGGAGCAGAGAGGGGAATGAGAAAGGAGTTGAGGTGTCTTTCCTTCTTTTTTCCCAGCTCCAGGTCCTGGATGCTCTCCGGGAAGATCCGAGGCTGACCTTACCCTAACACTGGGTATATGAGAGAAGATACTCTGCACTGATTTGTGCTTTTCCAGATTTTCTGCCCTAAGCAGGATCAAATGGCAATTTGGCTCAGTTTCTCAGTTCAAATCAGCATGAGAAACAGAAAGTTATTTCCACCACTTCTACAAACTCTTCATCCTGTAAAGCAATTTTCCCTTTTTCCAAGTGATGATGTCTGCATAGCTGCATTTCAATTTGCAGGGCCTGCTTGAAAATCTCCATTGCTTGGCAGTGCATCAAGAGGACAATTGTTGGAGTGTTTTTTGTCTCAGGGAGCTTGTCTCTGCATGCATTCCTCAGTGCAGGGCCAAGGCACTAGAAAATGTTTTGCATCCAGGAATTATTTATAAAGAAAAGAGGAAGTTTAGGATGACAGGAAACATTAAGACTTTCCAGCCTGTTAAACAGAGGGGAACATAATACAGTTTCCTAGCAGGTCTTGCTGGTTCACAAGATATTTTATACGTTTCCTCTCTCCAGATGCTGTGCAGTAAGTAACAAATGAGTGGTCTGGAAGTGTTTTATTTTGTTGGTTTGTTTGTTTTTTTTTTCATTTATACAAGGATAAATAAAATGTCAGTCAATCTGAGAATTCATTTCAGATCATCTCAATGCAAATTCAGTCTTATTTTTTTGACCACTGTTCTCCCCACACATCAACCCCAACAAGAGCATGAGTTGTACTTATGCCCAAGTCCTTAGGAACAGCAGAGCAGATGTGGTGTCACAGGTGGCTCTGGATCAATATACCTGACTGCCTCTATCTTATCATGAAGTTAAACACAGGGAACAGGATCTCCCCAAGTACTGGTTCATCTCCTGACCACTGGCTACCAGAATAGAAGGGGACAGAACCAGCAAGGGCAGTTGAAGCAGAACATTTAATTTTCACATCACAGCAGGGGAGCTTTTTGGTAAATCTCCTAAAATGACACCAGAGTGAGGTTTATGCTGTAACTTCTGGAAGCAAGAGAATCAGGCAGATTTAGCCAACCACAGGAATGGAGTTTTCCCATTTGGGAAAGGTCTTTGAGAAGACCTTTAACTCCTGGCTGTACTGCATTTGCTAAAAACTGAGCTCCTCTTAGTCTAAATAGCAGCTCTCCCCACCCTCATTTCTGTGGTCTTGACCTTGTGTGCAGCCTGTGTGGTTATGCTGGTATTATCTGATTCATTCCTCTGTGCTTTCGCTGCCTTGTCTGCTCACTCACCCCTTGTTTTTCCACTGCTGGGGCAGAGGTGCATTACTTTCTGTTGTTATTGTGCTGTCAAATGCCATCTTGAGCAAACCTGCCTGCCACGTGTAATCTGTACCTCGCAAATCCTGCCTAAAGAGGGATTTGCACAGCAAGGAAGAGTGTGCAAGGAAGGCAGCATGGGCACATGCAAACAGAAGAGCGCCCCTGAACTGCAGCCACATCATTACAGAAAGGGAGGCAGCTGGCTTGGGGGTTTATATTATGCTTAAATCTCACATTAGGTGCTTGAGTGTCGACTCTTTATTTTGGGATCTGGATCTAGAGCATCCTTGGTCAGTACTTGGTGCTCACTTTTTCCGTTCTTCTTGTTCTATTCATATGGGCAAAGAACATTTTCCTACTTTATATCTGTCAGGTCTCACTAATTTCTCCACTCAGCAGTTCTCATTTTATTTCTCCTCTTCCCTGCCTCTGACACAGCTATATCTATTTGTCATCTTTTATTTTCTTTCTTTCACTGAACCTCATTTGCTGTCTGCTTACCCTAGCATTGCCCTTCCCTGTGTATTTTCGTCTTTGGAACACCATTTCTGGGTAGTTTTAGTATCTGTGCCTTAAAGAAATCCATCTTTTCCACTCTCCAGGCTCTGAGCTCCTCAGACCAGGCAACTTTGTTAGTCACTTTAATTCTTCAAAATCCACCCCTTTGAATACTGGCAGCCCTGGCAAAGGATATACTTATGTTTATTCTTCATGCAGCATAAATTAGACCCACTCACAGTCATGCAAGCTGAGGCCATTTCCTAAAGCTACTTTTTTCTCAGCCACAGCATGACCAACATTAGATACTGAAAATCAGAAGAGTAAATGTCTCCATTCTGGTCATTAGTCAATTAAATCCAAAACAGACACCAAGAAATAGTGCAGCTTCTTAAGTCCTAATGTAGTCCCTGTGATTGCAATTTAGAAAAAAGAAAAATAAAGGGAAAGGAAAAAATTCCTGCCTGTCCTCCTGAGAAGCAGCAGATGCTCTGAAGATGAAAGCAAATCCTTCAGTCCAACCTGCAGATTTATAAATTTCAGTGAGTTTATTATATTATTTGCTACTTGACCCTGTTACCCCCCATTGGTCTCAAATGTCAGGTGCCTCTAAAATTGAGGAGTTCTTCAAATCTCAAAACTAATTATGCTATCGGGTCCTTGAACTTATTCTGTCCTCATGGGCTGCACAAAAAACCCACAAGACAATTTATTACTGCACATTTCTTGGCATTAGAGGGTTCTTTGAAATCTTGTAGAGATTTTTCATTTTGGCAGTGTTGGGCAACTTATTTCTTACAATAGACAATAAATTAATGTGAAAATCACTGATTTCTGCAAAGACCTGATCATTGTTTTCCACCTTTGTTCTTGAGGATTTGAAGAAACATTTAAGGTGATGGACACTCACAAAATGATACCTAAAAACTCACTAAGGAGAACATGTATAAAGTATAATTTTAAAATTATCTGCTTTCCTGAAGAGTCAAGGGAGGACAGTTTTGTGAAATGTTATAAATATGTGTGCCCCTCACATATAAAATCCAACTGTGAAAAAGACATCCCATAATAGCCACTAGTGCAAAAGATAATATGATCTACTTATCATGCATATAATGTGGTTTTTTGGCTTATAAAAAATGTGCTACATTTAGAGGAGCAATTCTACTCAGGGGCTGAAGTTGGCTTTCAACCTGTGAACCCCTACCAACAATAAAACTTCTTCGGGATAAACTCTTCACTTATTTAATGTTATATCACTCTATACATTCAGACTTAGAATTCACCATTAGCCTTTATGAGAAGAATGGCTATTTTTAATCAAAAGTAAGGAAAAGTCACCATCCAATCTTGTTACCTGATGAAAAGGGGACAACAAAGATGTAAGACATTTTGTGAAACAGTAGATTTGCCCCTTAATATGAAGTTTCAGTCATTTCAGTGCATTCATCATAAGATACATGAGATAACATTGATCTGCTTGAATTTTGTCTGGTTTTTTTTTGGTTGTAGACATATTTATCTTGCTGTCATATACACAAATCCTTTTCCTTCCTGGTGAGACATAGAGAAATGCCCAGGTTCAAAATTTTTGACATTTCTGTGGAACTCTTACTACTGTCTTTTGACATTTCTCTCCCAAAAACTCATTAATGTAGAGCCTGCAGCTCAGCTTCTTCTCAGTAAATAACCCTTGGCTGGAAAGGACTGCCTTTCTCACTTGCATACAGGCCAGCCCAGCAGTCTGTGCAACCTCTCTGGATAGCCTGCTCCAGGGCTCCACTGTCCTTGGGGGGAAACCTCTTCTCCATGTGTTTGAACCTCTCAGGAACATTTGGTGACCGCTGTTTCTCTTCTTGCTGCTGCACACCCTCAAAAAGAGGATAGCTCTGCCTCCTCCAGCAGACACTGGCAGGCTGACATCAGGCTTCCCAGTTTTTATTTTTCCCAGACTGAAAACCCCCACACCCCTTAGTGTCTCACAGGGCAAGTTCTCATGGCACTGGGGACACTTAAGTGCAAAATGCTCCATGGCCATGCTCCTAAGGAATCTTCCAGAAAGCTTCAAATCCCAAATTTGCTTAAAATGAAGAATTGTTTGAACGCAGGACCCTGAAATATTATTTTTTTATTACTAAATCACATAATATTCAGGTTATATGGCAACGTGTGCAAGCTATTTTTGTTGGTAGGTATCAATAATGGTTAATAACAAAAGCTGACATATCCCACTGTGAAATATGTTTGAGCTGGAAAAATTAGGTTTTCCAGGTTTATATGTATTTCTCAAGGTCTCAAAGGTCTCAAAAACAAAATATATTTGCTTTAAAGTTAAAAACTGGAATTAAAAAGAATTTCAAACAAATATTGTAACTCAAATTTGTGCAAAAAGTGCACAATAAGTGCAAAAAGCAAGTCAGTTTTTGGTTACCATTAATGTAGGAGCATTTTTCCCCCTCTAATAGCAAACAACTTCCTTGGGGGAAAAAAGATTCTAATGCACTTTTGTGAATAATATTCATGGCAATAAAAGGTGGGGGTTTTTCTAGCTAGCTTGTACAGAACACATGATCACTCCCACTGCATGTCATAAATTTGCACAGTGGAGCACTCTTGGCAGTCTTTTGATGGGACCATTTTTTAAATTATAATAAGTAGATCTCCTCAGCCTCTCCTCCAGTCTTGTCATAAATCTATCACACCAGCCCCTGGCTTTCCATTTCAGCCCACACACACCTGCCTCATCCCCTTATCCTTTCTCCAACATTCTTTATTTGTGCATAGCAGCTTCTCTCAGGAGGATCTCACAGCTTGGGTGTGCAGCTCGGCTTCCCATGCAGCAGGGTAAGTGCCAGCGAGGTTGTGCTGGCCAAATGTTGTGAGAAGCAGCACAACTTGCACAAAAAACTCTTCTTCAGGTGAGGTCCCCATGGCAAGGAAGTTGTCCTGAAAGAAGGAGCAGAGGCTGTTGAAGCAGCTGGTGTTCCTCAACCTTGCCCAAGACAGGAATGCAAGACCAAGATCATAACCTTGTGCAGATCTGGCAGGAGTTTCAGCACTTTCTTTCCACATTTGAACTGGAGGCTGCAACCCTTTCACTGCCATGCTCCTTTTGGATCAAAACAGAGCCCACCCCCCATTCCTTCTCCAAATTCACCTTGCAAATTTCTTACAATATTATATGTTCCTTTTCCTGAGTCTGGACGCACCATGCTATAGGAACAATAAATTGTGTAGCTCTCATACTGAGGTGCCCGAACTGAACTGACAACCCTCAGAGCAGAACCATGGCCCTGTACCTCTTTTAATCACCATGCCTTCTTTGGGGCATGGCTAAAACTTCTGCCATCAGAAGTCACATTCAGAAATGTTTCATTTTCTGAGGGTTGCTCTCACACCTCCAGCACAGCTGACACCACAGTCCTGTGTAAACTCCTGCCTCCCCAGCCTTGTCACATCCCAGCCTTCCTGGCTCCCACAGCCACAGCCTTTGTGCTGCTCCATCGCGGAGCCCAGCTGTGCCACAACTGCACCTCCAGCTCCCACAAATTTTCTGCAGCAGATTCAAGACCTGGAGAGTTGTAGTACCTACTGCCTCACCCTCTCATGCCCCAGCTTAGCCAATTCTCTGCAGAGCCACATCTGCTGGGCCCCAGGAGCTGCAGCCCTGCAGAGTGTCCAAACCATGTCCCACACATGGCCAAGCCCCGCAGGCAGATCCATGAGGGCAGTTCTGTGGCACTGTGGCCTCTTTGTGCTAACAATCCACGTGCCAACTGCAGCCCTTTGACACAACCAAGCAGCCACCATTATTCACCTGCACCCAGAGACCAAAGGAACTTTGCAGGAAACTCATCCTCTCCCTGGGAATAATGCAGAAACTCATCCTGTCCCTCGGAACCATGCAGTGGAGGCCTTCAGTGAGGGCTTCAATGTGAGAGTGAACAATGTGCAGCAGACTCCTGCCTCTTGCCACTGCCTTTGCCCAGGCACATCACCCAACATCCTTGAGACTCTTTGTGAATGATCCTAGACAAGGCACCTCAGCTGATCATGAACCCAGTGCACTGACCCTGTGGCAGAAAATGAGCAAGAAACCCAACTCTTGACAAGCCCATGAGTTCACTCTGAGCCCTTCGTGGGAGTCGTTCCTCTAGACTGCAACAGAGCATCTCCTCTGCCCTGGCTCAGGCTCCCACAGCATCAGAGGTGAAGCACATCCTCAAGCAGCTTCTCTCCGTTCGCTGTTCTGGGAGTCCCAGACAGCTGGCTCTAACACAGGCAGCAGCTCTGCAGATGTCCATGCTCAGACATTTGGCTTCCCTGCTCTGGGCCAGCTGCTGGTGAGAATCAAATCCCTGTTCCTTCCCATCCCTTCAGCGTTTCTAGAGCTGCCTGAAGGAGAACACTGAAGCTTTTCTCCTGAAAGGAGGCATCCAGGACTGGGCTCCAGCTCTGTGCTAAGTCCTCCAGAGCTGCTTTTCCCTTGCTTCTCCTGCTTCTGCACCACACTGGGACAAGGAGAAGTGACAGTGCTCCAAAGGGGAGGCTTCCTTCAGAGGTGGAGTCAATACCCTGTTCAGAAAAGTCAAAAGGCTGTCTAAATTACCAAGCGCTTTTTTAGAACTCCATGGCCTTGGGATTGGGAGAGGAGATGAGGAGGATACTTTTGTGCCACTCTCCTCATTTTCCAGCTCCCTAGGTTGTTCATGAGAACAACGTGAATCCTAAGCTTTAGATTTTCACCAGGAAAAATTAGCATTTTTTAATACTAGAATTTTCCATGCAATTAGGTAAATACTTCACTTTGAAAATCAAGTTTGGGTCACCTGCTGCATCCTGCAGGTGGCCATAGCTCAACACTTTGATTTTTGTGTGGTGCCTTTCGACAGCCATGGGGCTGGTCTCCCCTGATCCCTTCACATGCCTCCCCATTTGAATCCACATCCTCTAGGAATGTGTTTCTCATATTGCAGTGCTTTGGCCTCGGAGTGTTTATTTGAACAGACAGCTACAGCTGGGGATTTTTGTTTCTGCCCAGACTTTGAACAGCTGTTTGCAGTTCCACCCAGCCCAGCTCCCACCCTCTGGTGGGAAGCACGTCAGGCTGGGAGGAACAAAATAGCAGCAACCCTCGGGGTGCCATGGATCTGCAGTGGGAGCGGGACACAGCTGGGCCGGGCGGAGCAAGGTCAGCAGGGAACCAGCTGGTGAACTGGACAGGCCAAGTGTGGAGCTCCCTGACTGTCATCCATGAAAAATGGAGGCTTTTTATGACACAAATGGAAGATGACCCTGGCTGGAGAAGGGCTGACAACATGGGAAGCAGTTTTGTGCTGCTCCTCTTCTCTGCGTGGGTCAGGCCCAGGGGAGGGTCACCGAGGTGGATGTGCTCTTGTTACCCAGATATGTTCATGGCATTTGTAGACGGGCATTGAGCACAGATGATGGCATCAGTGTAAGAAATTTTTACCACTTGGAACTAAAGAGTCCCAGGAGACTCTGCAAAATACAAACTGTGCTCTTCCAAGGATGTGGCTTATTACTGGCTAACCCCAATGGTTGAGCTGCCAGGAAACAGTCCTGCTCTTCCACTGTCCCATCCCTGCAACCTTCTTCTCCCTCCTCATCAGTTTTGCTGAGGGACACTGGAAGTTTTGTGGAATGGCTTTTCTAATCTGACTGGAAAATAGGTTTAGCTCAGGTTTTAAGGTTTTTGGCTGGGGTGATTTTCAAGCCTGATCACTGACCTGGCCTGATATACTGAGCAGGCACAAGGGCACTGAGCTGATCCAAGGAATGGAGTTTAAAACATATGAAAAGAGAACCAGTCTGTGCAAACAAGGTCAAGGATCAGACAAGATCTCATGGTTACAACCGGGCACAGCTGCTTTTTCCATACAATGCCTCACAGTCTGTCAGTTTGCTGATGATGCTGCTGCTGCAGCAGAGGTTCACTCTGCAGGAGAGGACTTTCTCTTGGAGAACCATCTTGCAGGCAAGCCTGAGCCTGGACTTTGTTCTTTTTCTGGAGAAATGTAAAATCTGAATTGTTCTGAAGGGAGTGGGAAGATCACCTGAATTTCTTGCAAACATCAAGAATTTTTCCCTCTGTCCAAAAAAACAGTAGAAGAAATTCAAAACGTCTCTGTGGTTAAGCAGAAGGCTGCAGTAACACATCTTCAGAGTGAGCTGTTGTTCAGATGCTGTCCTTATCATGGAAAAAAATCAACAATGGTTTTCTCTCCTCTCCCACCTGCCCAACAGGTCTTCAAGGAGAGGAGAGAAAACACACACAGGATCAACATTTTGTGTTGCAAAGAGCATGGTGATTTGAATCCTGAAATTTCATGTCTTCACAAAAGTATTGTTGTCTCAAAACTACTATTTTGCTAAGATGTAATTTTTAAATTCTGTGATATCCAACACTGCAATGAAAAACAAATCAAAAATCCCACTTCAAAAAAAAAAAAAAAAAAAAGGTTTTATTCTGAAATTATGTTGAAGCCAGACCCATCTACATAATGTGAATCTTCTCTTTTGCAGTAAAATTTCAGGCTAAATGAACATGGCTTTACAGTGTATTTTCATAGCAAGTGACTCTTTAAAATGCAAAATAATTTCCTGGCATGTTACACACCAAAACTCAGGAATGTGGGAAATCCAGCTCAGGAGCAAGCTGAGAGTGTGCCTACTTGGGTTCTTTGTTAATTAAGATGGATTAAGTCTTTGCTGTGGACTGGAGATTTCTCAAAGGTGGGGCAGCAAGGTGTTGTCTCTGGTGAGATTAGGAAATCTCTATTTTCGTTTCCACTGCTAAATACCCCAGACAATATAAATGTGCAGAATGTGATCTGGTAAAAGCTTTCAGTCTCAGCTGAGGCTTTGCATTCCAGCTGTCAAGTTTTCACTTGTTTACCTTGGAGCCTGGCTTCAAGGGATACGATGGAAGAGATAATTGGAGTGGAGTCCCTGCCAGCAAGAGAAAAAAAAAATGTTTCAATAAAAAGTATTTTATTCTGCTATGGATACTTATATGAACAAATGGCACCCTTGGGTACAAACCAGAAATAATCCTAAGCATTTCTCTCCTTCCCTCTCTCCCCAAACCTCCCCTGCAGCAGGTTTCATACCACACACAACATCACTGCACACAGATTTCTATCAGTGTTTCACTGCAATGGGCCCCAGGAGCTTTCAGAGCCAGGATTGCTGTGCTGTCCAAAGGCACTGTGGAACAGGAGTTCAGGAGCTGAAACTGAGCAGGGCCTGGGGGTGTCCCTCTCACAGGCACATGCCTCTCCTCCTCATTTTCCCTGGACATTGCCATTGCATCCTTGCCCTGGGGAAAGGCTGAGCCCTAGGGCTGCCCCAAGGATGTACCTGACACCAGCCCCCAGCCCTTGCCCACCCCCTGCATCAGGGGGGTTTGCTTCTGTGATTTGTCCAGTGCAGAGATAAGGATAAACCCTGAAACTCTAATAGGACCTCACACTTTGAACTCTGCTTCCCTCCCTGTAGCAACCCAAATCTGGCTTTCAAGAGATAAACGGTTTCCAGGTTGTCCAGGCCCAACCTTTGAAAACATGCTCAAAATCAACTAACCTTCTTATATATTAATAGCACCTCTCTTAACCTTCTGGAGGAAGTACGGTGTTTACGTGCTGACCCTGTTGTCAGAAAGCCAGAAACCCAAAGTCTGACTGCAATAGAAAGTCACAGGGAAAATATCCCAAAGCTCTGTATGGCTCATACTGAATTTTGCTGCACAGCCCGGCCTCCCTGTGCCCCCTTGGCAGCTAAGTCTGTAAATTAGATAAACTATTTGAACTGGCCCTTCAAATCAACTAACTAGCTCTATAGCAAGTCATTCAATTAGCATGGCAGATGAGAAAACCCTGTCACTGCACATTTTCATTATTACCTCCTAAGGGAACTTGAACTCCAGTGAAGATGTGGCCAGTTAAACCAGCAACTGAAAGCCCACATGAGCATCTCATGTATCACAGCCGTGATGGGAACTGGGATGCTGGGAGTGGTGAGCAGCACCCCCAGCCAAACTGGTTTTGTCATCTCCAGCTGGGAGCTGCTGCCTCTGTGCCAGACAAGCTACTGGAGTATGGCTCCATGCCCAGTCCTGGACTGCAGGACGAAGGATGTCCCTGGGGCTAAAGCTGTGCACATGGTAGGACCAGCTCCTGACTTGGGGAGTGACAATGCACGACCTCTCCACACCCCAACAGCATTTTGGAGCTGGCAATGGCTCTCCTGCACCTGCAGGGGTGATGGGTCAGTCAGCTGTGGCCAAAAAGGTGATGAATTTCCAGTCTGCTCAGCTCCCTCACCCCGCTCCCTGCAGGAGCACCGAGGCCGGCACAGGCAGCCCTGGTTTAGAAAGGTTTGAGACGCTGTGGCCTTTGCCATCGTGATTGCTGTGGTGTCATTTGAAAGTCTGATCTGTCCTCCCCGGCCAGGTCCTGCATGGGCCAGGAAGTCTGCCCTTGATGACTTTGTGGGAAGCCAGAACCCACCACTTCTGCCTGGATCCTCATCTTTCTTTGTCTGCTTTCTTGTTCCAAAGCATTGCATTTAACTTTGCAAAGTTAACCCTTTAGGTTTCTCTTTTGAACATGATTCTGCAAGCAGTGTCTTCACTGATAAATTCATGTATGAATTTCCAGTTCTTTTACAGCTATCCTTCTTACCTTGTCCTAGCAGGAAGAATAAATAATGACACTAATATCATCATGCCCTTCTTAAGTGATAAATGACTTTTACATCAAGTATGCAAAGATCTGGGGAATGCACAGGCCAGTGTCCCACTGCACATTGCAAAACAATGACAAAAATGAACTAAAGGCTCCTCTTTTTCACCAACTATCCAAGTCAACAAAAAGTTTCCTTAATTAGGCTGTTTGGTTTGATGTTTGTTTCTTAGCAGGAGGAAGTTAAAAAAAATAAGGCCCTGAACACCAATGGTGAGTATAAATTTTGTTTTTCTTAATGTTGCTGTTATTTTCCGGCCACATTTTTTACTCTTGAACACTTCCTGTGCAGGATTTCCACCAGACTTCTTACGTGTTCTTGCCCCAATGTGCAGCTATGTTCATCCTTCACTGAAGACAGATACTCTCACACAGAGACAATCTGGTTTTTTAAATGCATATGGTGCTGTTAGCAAAAGCACATCTGGATGATCTTGAGGGAGTTATTCATCAAAGGCCTAATTCAATATTTCAGAAATGCTGTAAATTCCTTTTTATTTCAGATTTTAATATTCAATAGGCAGGGTCTGCTGCCAGTGACGTGTCCATAAATGCTGAATTGACCCCTCCGTGCTGCTTTGATTTCACAGATTTGCTGGAACATGGTGTTTGTGTACACAGTGGAAAAGAGTGTCAAAGCACTTTGATTTATGCCAGATTTTTACTGCTCTCATTAATGCCATGCTGTGGCTTCCCCTCTGGAATGACTGGGAGCTGATGGTGCTATGGGCTCCTTTGGAAGGATCCTAATGTCCCACCATGGGTTCTCCCAGGACTAGGAAGGGGCAGTTGGCTTTCTTAGATCCCAGCCCAAACTGTAAGAACTACCACAGAGTCTCCTCTTTGCTCTTTTTGGGCCATAATTTGGGATATGAGGCTTGGAAGAGTGCAATGTTTCTCAAAATTCCTTCAAAGTCAAGCCCAGTGTGAGGCACTCCCAGAAAGCACTTCAAATAAGAAAAGCATGAGCTTTAAGTGTGTCAAAATAGCCCTTCTCCAAGAACTGCAACAAAAAAATAACTCCTACTGCTGGCTGGTGCTGAGCAGACTCAGCAGGAAAGGCACAAAAATGCAGAGTCCCTGGTGACACCTGAAGGGACTTGCCAGGGTGCTGCCCGCACCAGGCTGGCTCCTGAGCAACAAAGAGCCTGTCAGCTCACTGCTGCTCAGAAACCCGAAATGGGAAACTCCAAACAAGCACAAAGCAGCAAAGCAGTGAAGAAGAAAGCTCCTTCCTGCTTGATCCAAACAGAGCCAGTTGTTGGTGAGCCCAAAGGCACAACAGAAATGCCACCGAGGCCGGATTATCTGTGCATAAATCCCACGAAGCAGGGGGCATTCCTGCATGGTGCTGGGGGCTGCTTGGCCTGCTCAGCCACCAAAGTGCCTGCCAGGGTTCTGAACACACTTTGCTTCAGCAAAATGGCTTGACCCATCCCAAGGCTGAGCCCCAAGCCTGGCATGGTGCTGTGCCAGCCAGGCTCCCTGAACCCTCATGGGGGTGGTAACAAAAGCCACCTGCTCTTAGGGGAGAAAGATGAAACTACAAGTTCAGAAGATGTAAGAGCTTGAGTAGGGAGGGTAAGCCTTTTTAAGTGATCAGATTAGACAGAAGCAATATTAGTAAAAGGCCAGATACTGGTAGATTTAAGGCTACTGTGTGAAGACTTGTTGATTTGAATGGGTGCAAGGGAGAGCCCTGAAGCAGCAGGGTTTGAGGAGACTCTCCAGGCTTAGACTCTGATGCTTAAGGCTTTCAGGTGGTCTTTAGGCAAGGATGGGAGGCTGGACCACATCCTCTCCATGTGTCCTTTCCAACCTGAATTATTCCCTGGGTCCATGAACATGGTCTAAATGTGCAGAAGAACTTCCTAAAGTTTCTAAAGTTGAGAAACTGATGGGTTAAGAAATGCATGTTTACTGTGTCTTCTGGTGAGTGTCCTTTGCTGAGGCTGGAAATATCTCAGTTCAGTTGCTGGCACTGCCTCAGACTTTCTGGGTGATCCTGAACATAAAAACAGTTGGACTAGGTGTCCCAGGAACACAGCATCCTTTCTTTGCCAGGAGCCAAAACAGGTGCTGGGTAAACTGCTGAACCACTAATGTCTATGCTGCACTTTTAGTGCCCAAATGTTCAGGGATGAAAGCAATACTCTCTTCCTTCTGCTCTTTGCCTGTCTCTGGAGCCGAGCCCTGTTCTGTCTCTGTGTTTTTAAGTGATCCAGCACAAGAAGACCCAAGTCTCACCAAGCCCTTGCTGCACTCAGCTGCAAACTCCTCTCTCCTCTGATTGCCCACAGGCACAGCACCATGAAAACATTGCCTTCTGTCACTTAATCTGTCACTGAAGAGCAAACCCTGGAGGATAAATTCAAAGACTGCTTGCTCTTTTTTTTTTTTTTTATGCAATCCAGAAACATGTTTCCACTTCTCTTTGGTTTTGAAGATGGTTTTACAAAGAGAGCTAGCACACAAGCCAGGCAGCGGTTTCCTCTTTGCAGGTGCATAATGTCAATCACACCCTCCTGCCTGAGCTTTGTCCTCCTGCCTGGCCTGCTGACAGTGTGGGATGTGCTGAGGATGGGAAAAGGATGGGACATGAGATAATAAATCCTCTGGCACAGCTCAGCTGCCCTCATTGCAGAGTGCCTGTGCCAGGCAAAGTGCAAAACTCTTCTTCCACCAGAGCCCTGCAGAGACAGGGGTTACTTTGTTGTGATTTAGAGAATCCAAAGGTTTGTGCCAAACCCTAAACCAAACACTTGTGTTGTCACTGATACCATTGCAGGAGCGAGCCAGAGGCATCAAGCAGTAAATTCAAGAGAATTAAAACCATCTGCTGCCCAGGACTGCCAGCCCGCATCTCCCTGCAGAGTCTTTTGAGGCAAGCAGTTTCAATATCCAAGTTACATTTCCTTGAAAGCCACCTAAACCAGCCAGCAATGCTGTCCCTCTTGCACACAGCAGGAGATAAAAGCCAACTGGAGCAACAATTTTACTGGAAATTCTAGATCTTTCTAGGACACTTCAAGAAAGTCTTGAGTTGGAAGGGACTTTAAAGACCATCTAGCTCCAAACTGCTTGCCATGAGCAGGGACATAACCCACTAGATCAGGCTGCTCAGGGCCCCATCTAACCTGGCCCTCTAGATCTTTGCAGAGCAGTCAGATACATGTTCATGACCAGTGAATGCAGACACAGGTGTATACACACATCTTTTGGCTGGATCCGTGTTCTCACATTGGTTGAACGCTTGTCCTAAGGAATCTCCCATCTAAACAGGCATCCATGTGAGTCTAATTTTCACAGCCCAGTGAGCAATGCTCTGGATTCCGCATCTGGGATTCCAAAAGTGAACAAAATGTGACCAGAGACAGTGATAGCACATTTCCTTACAAAGGGATGGGAAACAGGTCTGATTTATTATTTATAATCAAGAGGCAAACACCATCAAGGGGGCAATAAGATAATTTTTCAGTGGACTGCCTAAAGCTGAAAGAGGTGTCCTCTCAGTCTCTTTAAATTCCTGTGAGCTGAAATTGCCCCCATCTTAGCAGCAGTTTTCTCCAGAAGCAGGCTAGTGCTCTCAGTGCCTTTTGCCAATAGCAGCTATAACTACATTAAAAGGATGATTTGCAGAAGCAGAAGGAAGAGAACATGTGCAGAGCAGTGTTACACAACATTGAAGGAGTCTGCACACTTCTGTTGTTCCAGCAAACCTCTTACAAGGAGACTCACATGCTCCTATTTTCTCTCTGTACTTTGGAGATAAGACAATTTTGAATTCTTTTGTGTGATTATCTCCTAGATGCAGAACTTTGACTAATTGCAGCCATTCAAGGGGAGCTCCACGACCCCAAAACAATCCTCTGCTATGAATGGCTATTGTGATCCCATCAAAACAATGGCACGGGATGTCACACATCCCTTCCTGAGCTTCAGAGGGATGCTCAAATGCAAGAACTTAAAAAGGAAACAACATTTCTATGAAGTGGAAGTGACTGCAGTGTGTGCTGCCACTTCTCTTGGTGTTTGTGTAAGTACATTTACCTCCAAATGCCGTCCTTTCTCCCCAAGCCTGAGCTGTAATTAGAATTCTACCTTTAAATCTGAATGCAATTTGTAGGCTTATTAGGGCATCCAGCAGCAGTAATGGCAGTAATTACAAACGTGCTCAGTGTTCAGAACTAAAGAAAAATACACTAAAGATGAAAAATGCGATCACTCAAGAATTCTTTTGAAACAACACAGGCAGAAACGGGCAAGTTTGCATGGCTATAAATATCACCAGCACAGAGCTTATATTATTTAGGGCACGTGTGTGATGAGGGCTCTTCTGAAAGACGCTGGGCAGCGATAAAGCTTGAGAGCATAAGCAACCTGGGAAATATCAAAATATTATAATCTGCTTTGGAGACACACTGCTTTTCTTTATGGCTTGCAAAAATATACTGGAGATTCCAGCTGCACTCTGCTGCAGGAGCGCCTGTTTATGGCAAAGGGAGAGGGGGAGTGCACGGGGAAGTATTGCTAAAGGAGTTGGCAATGGATCAGCACGAGCAACTTGGTAGCAAGTTACTTTAATGGCATTGTATATCCTGTCCTGAGAGTCATGGTGAAACCTCTCAGGGAACAGTTTGTAATAACCATCTTGCAGTCATTCCACATGTATCATCAGGATCCAAACACATGCAGCGTGGACACAAGACAAACTGGTAGGGATCTTGGTAGTCACAAGTTGTTCCTTGGGTCCTTAGGAGAAATTCTGCTTGAATTTGGCAATGTCTTGAACACAAACTGTTCCCAATAAGCCATCAGGAGACCTAAATTTCTCTGTTTTTCTCATCTGTCCTCCAAAGAGCAGGAGGACAAACTGAATATGTCTAAACAACAAAGTATTGTAGCTCATCTCCTAATTTTATCATTTTTAATTTATCCATTAACCATTTCTCTGAGTAGCTCCTCTCAGACACTAATAAACTTTTATCATAATAAAACTGGGAGGTTTCCCTTTTTTTCAACCTGTGAAATGACGTATGAGAAGGTAGAATTTCTCCGATATTTTTATTTAACCCCAAGCTGCTCCTTTCTCCAGTTATCACACCATACAAGCCCAAGCTGTGCACCCAAGAGGTGTCTGACTCCAGGCACTTGGTCTCAGCACCTGCACTACCACAAGGAACAAGCCATGTTGTGGGACTTCTGCAGTTCTTCCCTTGCTGCCTGGGGAAACAAGGTCCTAAGCTGAAAATGTGACAGATGGTGTTGGTGGTTGATGAAATTAAACCACAACCTTGTTCTGCAGAGCCAGGCAGAAATCTAACATGTCCCTGCACCGTGGACAAGTCAAAATTAAATGTTTTCCACCTCAAACAGCACAGTGGTACTTCTCCAATGCTGTTAGCAGTTTAGGCGTAGAGGTCAGAGGTAAGAGAAGTGTTTCTTGTGACACACAACCGTTTCACATGGTTGAAGCAGGAGCACAAAGTGCCACTGAAACAGCACTCATCTCATGGCCCTGCTCTGAGCACTGATGCTGGAAGAGCTCTATCCAAGCTCACAGGGCAGCTGCTGCAGAGCCAAGGCTCCAGGTATGGGTTAGATGGAAAAGACATGGGATCCACCCAGATTATCCTCTGCAGTCCCCTAAAGGCTGCTTGGAAGGTTGCATCAGCTGTCTCTGCAGGCAGCAAGCCTGGAGGAAAGTCCCC
Source organism: Motacilla alba alba (assembly GCF_015832195.1). Classification (NCBI taxonomy): domain Eukaryota; kingdom Metazoa; phylum Chordata; class Aves; order Passeriformes; family Motacillidae; genus Motacilla; species Motacilla alba. The sequence continues at coordinate 10,137,758 of NC_052018.1, forward strand.
TGCTTGAACACACCTGGCAGGTTAGTGATTCCCAGCCCACAGGAGGGTCTCAGGCCATCCCTTGTGTCCCTGGGAAGTGTGGATTCCAGTGGGCTAGGAAGCCCTTGTGTGCAGAGCTGGCCTTAGAGCCTGAATGGTGTCCCAGCTACTCTCCTTAAAAGTGGCATTAGGCTCAATTTGGTTCCCTAACCAGCAGTGCCCAGGGCAATTAAGGCACCCTTTGGCCTTTGCTTCCTTACTGCTGCAAACTCTGTGCCTATCTCCATTTTGGCTTGTTAAGGGCATCCCACATGGCACAGAGTGTCTGTATTTCTGCTCAGAAACCAGACTGACAATACTCAAATCCTCACTTTTTAAAAAATATTGGCATCCACAACACAAGCTCAAACTTACAAGATAGATTGCCTGTCAGTTCATGTTTCTGTATGCAGGATCCAGTGCATGTGGATGAAGATATAAATACACATGCCCAAGCTTATACAAACATTTGACCAGGAGAGCAGCAGCTCTTGCCAGTGGTTTCTGAATCTCATTTTCTAAATATACCTTGCCCCATTCACGGGAGGAACACGGTTTGGCACCTCCCAAGGGGAAACACAGATGTTTGGCTCCCAATCCCTGGAATTTCTTGAACTTCTGAGTACAAAAGGTGAGAGGTCAGAGGTTGAGCAGCACTATTTATTTTGACTCATTTTCTACCAATTGTTCAAAACCACGCACAGATAGGCATTTCAAGACCCATGGGGTCTGCCTGCATAGCATGGCAAATTCCAGTCATTCCTCCAGGCTGATGGGGGCTATTCAAGCCCCACTGAGGTAAAGTGGATCCACCAGCCCTCAGTCTGCTGAACAATGACCTGTTCCAGACAGACCATCCCATCCCCATGGCACCAGTCCTATGCTCCATGGGGAAGAAATCCCAGGCCTCAGGAACTGTCTCACCTGCCAGAAAGCTGGATGCCCCACAGAGACAGCCCCAGGGAGGATGTCCAAAAGATTTCTTCCTTTTCAAGCAGGACCTCAAGAGAGAGAAGGAGAGAGGAGACACTTGCTGGACCTCAAATATTCCTTTTTATCATGCATATAGACTTCAATTTACTTAAATTAAAGGGGGTGGTGAGGGCACTGGAAAAGGTTGCCCAGAGGAGCTGCGAATGGCCCATCCCTGGAAGTTCAAAGCAAGGCTGGATGTGGCCCTGAGCAACCTGATCTGGTGGAAGATGTCCATGCCCATGGCTCCATCACCACGAACTAGGTCATCTTCAAAGTCCTTCCCAACCCAAACCATCCTGTGATTCTGTAGATTTCAGGAAAAAAAAGTCTGCAGCACATCCACAAAGTAGAAGGTGGTTTTTAGAACTAGGTCCTCAGGCTTCAGGCAAAAAAACCCTGCAGCCCTAACAAAAGAGCTAGGATCAGCACTGTCCCTTCTTGTGTCACTCTCCTAAGGGCAGGTAGCTGTTCCCGTGAGGATGGGGACTGTCCCATAGCTATTTTCCCCAGCCCAAGCAGTTAGACACGTGGTTATCAGAGAGCATTCCAGGCTTGGGCAGTCACTGGGATGGGCACCCAAAAGCTGCTCTTCTCTGATTTGCCCTAACCCAAATGGAGGAGCAGCCTCCAGCTGCCCTGAGTGCTTTCTGTGCCACCAGAGGATCTACACTCACCATAGGTGGTGAGCATGGGTGAGCATGGGGCAGTTTCATCCAAAAAAAAAAAAAGAAATAAAAAAGCCTAGAATTTTCTCCAGCTGCTTTTTCTGTAAATATATTCTGTACTGAAAACTAAACACTGCAGGAACAACTGCAAGGATTCTCTAAACAGCAGCTCAGGGTGGCATGATCGCTGTCCCTGACATTATTGCTGCTTAAATAATGGGAAAATACATCACAAATGCTGGCTCATCTCTCCATCCTGCTCCCATGTCATCTGCAAGGGCCATACTTGACCAATACTTGTCACATGAAAATGTCCCCAGTTGGGAGAAAAATTCCTGCCACAGAGGTGGCACTCACTCTGCACTACTTTCAGGTACTTCTGTGGTGAAAAGAGAGAGATCTGAGACATCTGCATCCTCCAGTCTGTCCTGCTCACCCAAAGGCTTTTGAGACCAGAGGGGTTCATGCATCAGCTGCAGCCTTCCCTTATGCTAGCTCTGAATCACCATCTGGCACTGGGTGGTTTCCAGCACCTGGGAAACATGAATATGGATCAATGCAGGCTTTCTTCATCCCCTTCCCCCTGTCCCTGCCTTGGGCATGCTCTGTGCTTACATCTGCAGCTTCAAGGGCTGCAAATACCAATAAAGATGTAAGCAAATGAAAGTTTCAGCCTGCATTCTCATTGAATGCAAACAAGATGTTTTTAGAAACAGTCCTATTTCATTCACTTATATGTTCTCTGCTGATTTAACCTCTCACAGAAGTTTTTTGGGTTGAGACGAAGTGGTAACATTTCATTCTGGTATCTCCTCCCATTTTCTCCCCAGTCCCCAAGACGGTCTCAAATGCACTGTCATCCAGCTTCCTACTGCAACAGGTAGAAAATCTGTTCAGAAGTTGCAGCAAGAGGACAATCTCCTCTGTGGTCATTCCTGCCATGCCTGCTCCAGGTCAGCACCACCAGGGCAAGCCAATCTACCTAACCTGGGCTCCTACAGCAAATACTGAAGTGATCTCAGGGCATGCTGCAATCCAAACAAGTCTCCATGTGAGAGTTAAAGCAATGCTGTGTCTTAACCACTGAATTAACATTTTAAAATTTACATGTACCCAGGTCTCTATTTTTTTCCTGTATTTCTACAGTACCTAGCACAGCAGCGCTCTGGTTCATCCATGATGTTCCCAGGCATGGTCCCAAAACAAGCAAGAAGTTGCAAATCAGCAATCTGAGTCACCCACTAAAATGAAGAGGAGTGTGGCTGTGTTTTCATTGGAGCAGAAGCACTCTCTGTATCATTTCCAGATCAAGAAGCAAACTCCAGGAGGTCCAAATTCTTTGGCCTGGCTACCAGACCTCACCGGGCTGACTGTAGGGGCACAGTACAGCTGGGTTAATAGTCACCATTCCTGTAAGAAGTTTAGTCACACAGTGCTGCTGATGACCCCCTCCCACAGCAGCAGCAGCCCTGTGAGGGTGTAGCTGGCACACCATCAGTCAGCAGGACCCTGCAGCAGGCAGTGCTGGTGAAACTCCCTGCAGACAGCAGGGAAAGGCTGTGAACAATGCTTTGAGGCCATGCTGCTCATGATACCCATGTCTGGAAATAAATAACCAACCATTTGCACCTCCAGTTTGTCTTCGCTTAAACGGTCCATCCCTCCTTACCACTGTACAAATTAATTTGGACCCTGACCCAGTGAAGACATTCAGACACGTGCTCCAGCTCAGCCACTGGTCCTGCTGGAGCAGAGAGATAGGGTAATGGCAGGACAGGTTCATCCCTGTGTATTTTCCTATGGATAGTAACCACTTTTGCAGGAGGATGGTGTCCCCAGCTCGATTTATCCCTGGGAGAGAGCTGTGCAATCTCTGCTCTCCTATGTCCTCAGTGCATCCTCCTTGTCCCTGCTACCTGTCTTGGCAATGCTGGCAGACTTGTGGACTAGGCTGGATCTGCCCCAAAGTGCTGGTGTGGTCTTGCTGTGGTTTAACCCCAGCTGGCAACTCAGCCCCACACAGCCACTTGCTCACTCCCCCTGCCAGTGTGATGGGGGAGGGTAAAATTGAGATAAAGACAGTTTGGTAAGCAAAGCAAAAGCTGCACACACAAGCAAAGCAAAACAAGGAATCAGTTTACCCCTTCCCATGGGCAGGCTGGTGTTTAGCCATCACCAGGAGAGCAGGGCTCCATCACACCTGACTGTGACTTGTGAAGGTGAACACCATCATTCCAAATGTCCCATCCTTCCTCCTGCTCACCCCACTTTACATCCTGACATGATGCACATGCTGTGGAATATCCCTGGGTCAGATGTCCTGGCTATGTCTCCTCCCAGCTCCTTGTGCACCCCTTGCTGGTGGGGGAAGATGAGGAGCAGAAAAATCCTTGAGGCTGTGTAAACCCTACTCATCAATAACAAAAACATCCCTGAGTTATCAGCACTGTTTCCAGCACAAATCCAAAACACAGCCCCATACCAGCTACTGTGAAGAAAATGAACTTTACCCCAGCCCAAACCAGCACAGGTCTCTACCCAGGGCTGTTTGCCACTGCTCTTTCATGCCCACAGGGCTGTGCAAAGGCAGTGGATGGGGTAGGCTACAGCCCAAATCTGAGAAGGTTGTGTCCTTTGTGAGTTTGGTTAGATGGAGTGTCACAAATCCAACAGTTTGCAAATGCCACCAGCAAAAGAACAAGGACAGGTTTTTCTGGCCCACTCCCAAGTGAAAAGTGGAGGCAGGGGCATGAAGTAAACAGACAAAAGGCCTCAGTTGAAATCAAGGATGCTCCATCCCTCAGAACAGCTTTCCACCTCTGAATAGATGATGTCCAAGTGCAAATATGGTCCTGCTCAGGGACAGATGATAAGGATTGATGCCATAAGCAAAGAAACAAGATCTTAAATCTCTTGATACAAGTGTGGGAAGCCACTCAGAGAAGCTAGAAATCATGCAAAATGATGGGGGCTATGAACTCAGGATCTTAGATCTGGTCTGCTGGTATTGCTGTCATAACTCCAATCTTAGCACATCATCTGTTTAAGGAGATAGGAAGGGGGAAGGAGTGCAGGGGTGCTGTTATGTATCAAGTGTACATACCACTGCCAGCAGCCTGTCACTGGACAATGAAGAGCGTGGTGATGGAGCCACGGAGTCAGTGCATGCGGCTGTGGAATGAAAGGGAAAGCAGTGAGGGCTCTTCTCTGGACCACCAGGACTGGGGAGCAGGAGAGCAAAATGTCTGCACCAACCCTCAAACTGCCAGAAAAGATGCAAGGGAGAAGCTGTGATCCCCAGCTGGGGCTGAGGGTGGCTGCTGGCAGTCAGACATCTCTGTGTTTATATTCCAGCTGCCTCCTGTGGAAAGTGCACAGAGTCTGGCATTTCAGAGCAAATGTAAAACAGCAGGGACTTTGATTCACAGCTAGGATTTATCTAGGTACTGCCTGTAGTCTTTGTGGTAAAGCTCAGATTTTACAGTTCACTGCCCCAGGTTGTGATTCATTGTGAGAGAGGCCATTAAAAAGAGATTTACAGAAGATATGAGAGAACTGCCCAAATTATCCACTAAAGCTAAGCAGAGTAATTTCTCTCCAGCCAGAATTAAACACCTTATCCTGGTCAGTCCTTTTTTCTTGCAGAAGAAAGATGCACAGATGAACATTGTGCAGCCAGACAGTTCCTATACCAATAACGTGAGCAGGGAGAGGTCTGGGCCTTGGCCCTGGTGCTTCACACACCCCTGGATCATCCTGCAGAACTCTTAGCACAGACTCTAGAGCGGCTTAACCCAACAAGAGTCTCCCCAGAGAGCAGTCTCCTCATTTGGAAAGGAAGAGACATCATCCTCATAGAAATAAGTTGGGCCATGATGCATACATCACAATAAGCAAACAGGGAGCTTGCTGGTTTATTTATTCATTAAATAATGAGCACAGGTACAGGTACAACATCAGACACTGCAGATCTGAATTAGGTTCCTCTAGACTCACATCTTTCATCACTATGGAGGGTGCAAACTATATGATGTGGAGAGATAGGACACACTTTGTCTCTGCTGCTGAAGGAGTTCTAGTCTTACAAAAGCAGTACACATTTATTGAAGCAGACACTGAACATCTTATCCACTGACCCTTAGACTCATAGCACTTGGTACATTATAGCTATTGCTGGCCCAAAGAAGAATAAATTGTTTCATATAAAGTGAAAGGTCCACAAAACCCCAGCATTTAGAAAGCCCCACTCCAGCATCAGACAGTCTGATTTCTAGGATGTTCTCAAGGGCTGCCTGAGAGACCTGCCTTTACCTCCTTCATCCCCAGACAATGACCCTGTTCCGAATCCTGTAGGCACATGCTGGCATTTGGCACTTCCTTACCCTGGCACTGTTCGCCTCACACTTCACCCATGCCCAGGAGACCTCGTTCTCCTTACACCAGACTCAGTGTCACCCAGCTTGAGGCAGGCAGCTATCTTTGTGCCATGCACATCCCAAAGAAGTCCAAAAGAGCTGTAGCAGCATTGCTGTCCCATTACATCATTGCACAGGGACACAGGATCATTTTCATATGATGTACTACTAGCTAAAATAGTAATATGAACCCCTTGCTTCATGTACTGAGGAATTTAGTCGAGACAGAGTGAAGCTGCTAGACTGAACTGCATGGCATCTCTGACTGGACCATGACTGAAGGACTCAAGTATGTGTCCCTGAGGCAGACCCGTGGCTCTGTTGGTTGGGAGGTTGTTGGGTTTTTTGGGGGTTTTTTTTTTTTCCAGTAATATAATCTTCAACCCAGATATAGATGCACAGATAGTGTGGATCACATGAAAATGAGGAGGCTTGAGGAGTCACAAAGGGTAGACAACACTTAGAAAATCCTAGCTGCTGTAAACACATCAGGAAAGGGAGAGGGAGGGAGAGGTTGTGCCTGTGGGAGGGGGGCACAGCTGAAAATACTCCCAAGGCCCATATCTTGACCTTTACAGGAGTTGAATCTTTGATCTCCACAGAGAACTCTCACAAGCCCTGCAAGTACAGCCAAACATCAGCTCACAGACATGCACAAAGCTGTGCCTTCTCCCTCCCTCATTCCCACAGGGGAATATCCCTTCACAGCTCCTCATTTAGGGTCAGTTCTTTATTTGTCAACTTGAGTGCTTTTCAATCTTTTCACAGATTTATTATTATTTATTATTAGCAATTTCCATCAATAACACAATAAATGGTCATACATTTATATTCTTATAAATGTGGGTTCAGCAGGACAGAGGGTGCTGACCTCTCAACAGTCAGGAAGGGATGCCAGCCACCCTCCCAGGTGACAAGGACACACAGATCCCTTTCCCTCCTATTCAGGCAGAGCTCATTCTGCCCCCAGGCTGTGCTGTTAGACTGGACAAGAACCCCAGAATTTACCTCCCTCAGTTTTCTGAAATAGGAGTTAGCTTCAAATCTACCCCCAAATAAGTCTTGTTTTTCAGACAAGAGATCTGGGACATGTAGAAATTAAGACCTGATTAGGCAAGTGGAATCAGTTTGAGGAGTCTAAATACTCCATCATCCTCTCTTGGCAAATGTTTGTATCCCAGATTCTTGGCTTACTTTTCAGTTTGCTTTCTCAAGAACTGCATTTTATTTAGGATTAATATGTGTTGGCATTGTACTTCCACCAATCCTACCTAACCTGCAAACTTTCTTTCCACATCTTTAACAGTAACCCTACACAGAATCCCAGAATAGCAGAAACATGGAATCTGCTGGTTTGGAAGGGACCCACAAGGATCATTGAGTCCAATGCCTGGCCCAGCACAGGACAGCTCCCAGAGTCACATCATGTGCCCAGGACTATTTCATTCCTGTCTATCCTACCAGATAAATAACTGCAATGTCTTGCACATATTCCAGGGAAGGGTAAGACTTCACTGGGAAATAAATGTCAGTCTACAAAGGAGAAAATGTAAGCTTTGTTTAATTTCTGTCTCATTACAAGGGCTGTGTCCTGGCTCTCAGGAACATGAACTACAGCCGAGTCGATTTTATTGTCAGTGAGTAATGGACAATCCAGCTGACTTGCCAGGAAGCACGGTCCCGGGGCTGTGTGGTACACAGCTTCCAGGAAAAAAGGGCCATATTTGTAAACAGAAAGCAACACCACTCATTGTTATGAAAGGCAATTCCCTATCTGAGAAGTGATGGAGCAAAGCCACCAAGCCCTCTTTAAAGGGAACAAGTCTCCCAAACAGGAAGTTCTTAAGGCATGACAACGTCTGGATAAGAGGATAACAAGTACATATATACCTTCCTGCCATTATGCTGAATGAAAAAACTAGTGAGTATTTCATGCCTGTGGAAAGTCTGACACTGTGCAAGCACTTTTGCTCTGCAAAACGTGGAACCAGGCCAGCAGGGACCTACTGAATTCCACTCCACAGGGAGGGTTTGCCTCTCAGCTGCCCTGTGCTCACTGGCACAGTGGTGATGCTGTCCACCCAGCAGGAGGGGCTTCAAGCCAAGCAGAAGCAGTGTGTCTCCTGGGTATCAGCACTCAGTGGTCAGTTCACTTAACAAAAGAGAGCACAGACTCTTCATGCTGCTCAGAAGTCCACAGAAGAGCCAGAGGGGCAGATGTAAAATGGCAAAATGCTGACTTCTGCCAAATCCAGAGCAAAACTCCCACTGGTTTCAATTGACTCAGTTATTTATCCTTGGATTTCAAGGATGAGACCACTGAACATCTTGTCTAAAACTCCCATGAGCAACCACAGTTCAACTCATCCCCCCCAAATCTGCTCGTGACCCACAGCAGTGGTCCCCAGCTCCCTCTGTCCCTGGGCCACACCGGAGCAAGTCAGTTGGGGGAACAACACATCTCTCACTCCTCACAGCCTCAGGCCTGTGTTTTTATTTACAAGACAACATAGGCAGTGTTGTGTTTTGCATGACAAAGAGACCTGCTCATCATGGATGGAAGGTGGCTGGTCTCAGAGACATCCCTTAGGAAGCAGTCTAGACCTGCTTTGAATGTTTCAGGTAGCAAGGAGCCCATGCATGCCCTCAAAGTTCATTCTGTGGTTGACTGTCCTCCTTCACGTGCATTCATGGGATCTGTAGTGTTTTCCTTCCCCCTGGCTGCTCCTGGGAGCATGTGGTTTGGGTACTAATGCTGCATGCTGGCACCAAGGTGCATTACACAGGGAAAAATATGCAGCCCTCCATAAGCAGATTAGGAAACACAAACACCGAGAAGTGAAGAACAGACTGGGAAAAGAACTCTTATCCAAAAAACACCCAGGGAAAGAACCAAGGCCTCCTCTTGGTGAGAAAACTAGGGAAGACATGGGATTTAAAAGTGAAACTGTTGGGAGACTCTGTTACTTTGCACCATTGAAGTGATAGTGTTCCCTCACTTCTGACAGGCCTGTCATGGTCCTGTTTGTAGCCAAGCTCAGTTCTGTATGAACATCAAAATACGTCTCTTTTCCAAGTCAGCTGCATAGTGCACACAGCATCATCTGTTAATTCAAGCACATCTGGATTGTTCAATGTTTTCATGGTCTTATGGGTCTTGTTATACACGAGCAAGGTGCCTGGAGCCCACCAATGTACCGGGCACCACAACAAAAAAAACCATTGCAGCCTGAGGTGGGGTGGAAGCTTCAGGAGAACTCATCAGCCAGCAGCTGGTCCCCACAGCTGCCACACTCTCCAGGGCTCCTCCACATCTGCAGATGTTAAAATCATTGCAAAGTGTGCCTGCGCTGTGATCTTGCTAAGTTACCTCAGTCCTCTGAGCGCACTCTATCCAAAGCATCCTCAACTCTCAATCTGCATCTGGATGTTTTTCTGGGTTAATGAGTGTGAGCAAACCCCACACACTACTCCTACCTCCTCCAAATCTCTACTTTCTTCCTCCCTCTTCTCCTTTCTGCTTTTCTCTCTAGCTTGTCCCTTTGACCTTATTTTATTTTCATTACTCTGCAGTGTTTAAATATCCCTAGCAAAACCTGAGCACTACAAAAAATAAATCAAATGCAAAAAGAAGACAGAAATATTTAATACATAAACAGCTGGTTTGTAGGAATCCTGATGTCATTACTTCAAGAGAATAAAGGAGTATAAATCCTAATGGAAGTCTCCCACTCAGTTGTAAAACATGCTGCTGTATTTACACTAAAATAATCATCAGACAAACAATTATGTGGATTTTTTTCCCAGAAAATTCCATCCTGAATTTGTTCTTAGAGATGAAGTTGTTCATAGCCTTTTACCACCCCCCTCTTTGAAGCCTGCTATTTTAGGATTGTTCCACTCCTTTTTTGCTTCTCTCCCCATAAAACTGGAATTACTTTAGCCCACAGGGTTACTTCATAAAGCCTCCTTCTCAGCATATGAACCCAATTTTATATTTTCAGGCTTAAAAATAAAGGTCTGCCAAAAACTCCCAACCAAACAAAAAAGATGTTCTAAAGAGGGAGGAGAGAAAGCTCCAGCATCCATTGTTTCAGCCTTGGCTATCTCCACCATATTCAGCAGAGTCACATCCATTTTCCTGTGAGGGATGTGTAATCTCTGGATGGATCTGCTTAGTAAAGATTTAGTATTGAATGGGTGATGCCTGAAAGAATAGGGCTGTGACTGTAGTGTGTTGCCCAGGGATGCCTGCTCATTAAGCTGCCCGGAATAAACAATGTATGCATGCAAATTAGAAAACTCTTGGGGAAAAAAGCCACTTACATAGTAATGGCCTAGCTCTCAGAAAATCTGTTCTGTAAAATTAGTTGTTTGTGGAAGACTGCACTTTACTTTCATACTTTCTATTAAGTGTGTAAAAATATATTAATGACTTTTTGCAAGTTATATTGGGCAACATTTGCAGTCGATGTGGTCTCTCAGTAGCTGTATTAAATGTACAGACATTGTTTTAACACAGGTTGTTAGCTGGAACAAAGGGTCAACATAAACCTTCTGGAACAAGCAATCTGAAATTAATTTGAGGCTGTCTTCCACATGAGAAATTGTTTCAGCCATTCCCTAATATCATCTTCCCTCTCCAGACCAAGATTCTGCAAAGAGAATGGGGTTTGTATGTGAGATAGGTGTCCAGACTTCAAAAGCAGGGAAAATATGTCTCAAAACCAGAGCAAATGTACCTTCCAAAACTTTGGTTTTGGCACGATCCCTCCAATTCCATGTGGGACTTGGGAGCTTTGTTTCTTTTTTTTCTCCCCACTGGGTTACCAGTTCAGCATTTTTGACTTGGTTTCCCTCTACCTTGGGCAAAGCCAGGAAAACAGAAACTGCCCCCTAAAAAGGGACAAACACAGCCCCACTATTTACCCCTACACTTCTACTCTGTACTTTCTTTTACCCATAGACAGTAAAAATGAGAAAATTCATAGCAGGCCTAAGTTTGGCTGAAATCAAACACCAGTTTTCAAAAGGCTTTTGGATCCAGAGAGAAATGCCCACAGAGCTGCAGAATACATTGGGTTTGACTGACAGCTAAGTTTTCTCCCTACTTTTCTGTCTGGCTGTGCAACCAAGAAATCAACTATTCCAGACAAATTTCCAGTGCAGAACCTCTTTACAACCCTTCTGGATATGATGTCACTGGGGAACAACCTGACGGTTTCCAAAAAAAATTCGGATTCCTGCCTGATGGCACAATAACAGTGGTAGAAGCTTTAAGACTCACAATAAGTACTGGGAGAGCAGGGATAAATGATGACTGGCATCAAAGTCAGAAATCATATCTTCTGGCTTTCTCCTGGTTTACATCTATCATATGGTATTTTATCTTCCTGGCAAATAATTTATGGTAAGGATTTTGGAAATGAGTGCTTTTGGAAATGTGGTCTTCTAAGTGAAAATGTAAGCATGCCAATAAATGACTTGATCTTCAAATGTATTCAACAGCCTATGGCTCCTTCAGAAATCAGAGCTGTGGAGTGCTCAGTGCTTTAAAAATGAGTCTCATTTTCTCTTGTGCTCAGCTTTGGATAAAAGACTTATTTTAATGTTCAGAAAAGGAGGATTTGCTCATACTGCATAATCAATCTGTAATCCTTAGAGCTTCTAAACAAGAAGTACTGCTGTTAATTCCCTTATTCTGGTGTGATTTTGAAGGTGTTCAGTGGAATAAATTGGAAATGCAACTTGGAACTTTTTTTAATATGCTTTGAGGAAACAGGATCCAGATGACAATTGATGTGACATACTTGTCACCTGCAGCGGAAAAGCCCCGCCGAGAGGGAAGCCATAAGGCTTCTCCCCGTGCCCACAGCATCCTACGCAATTTGTGGTACAACAAAAAAGGCTTTGCAGCCGTGTATTTATTTGTCTTGCTTAGTGCCCTTTGTGCTACTCCCACACATTGGACTTTAAAGCTTTCTTTGAAAGTTTTATTATCTTTCGCATTTCGCAGCCCTCAGAGGCACTGCTGTTGCAGGGTGTTCTGGGGAACGGGTGGCAAAGCGCTCTTTGTTTCTGCTGAGGGAAGACCCCGAAGGCCACTAAAGCTGCTCAGCAATGTTTCCTTTTAAGGACGAGCTGAGGGAGGCATCCTGCTTTCATCCTTAAATCTTACCAGATGAGAGGGAAGCTGGTGCTGAGGACCAGGCAATGATGACCTGTGCTGAGTTTCCCCAGTTAGTGGAGATGCAGCCAGTGGACAGGCATTGCCAGGGCACTGAGAGCCAGGGGCTGAGCTCTGTCCTGCAGCTCTCTGTGGCTCTTCCTCAGCATCTCCCCCGTAGAGCAGAACTGATCATCTCACTGGATCGGCTGGCAGGCTGCCCAGCCAGCTCTGCCATCGCTGGGGACAAATCAAATACTGCTGACATTGTCTCAGGTCCACGTGCATGAGAAAGCAAAGCTTTTCCCAACCCCTCTTGCCATAGCCCTTTCCCTACTGGGATCACTGCCATGTCTTATTTAGAGATTCCCTCTTTCCAAGCAGGAAAGATTTGAAACTGCATTTGAAAGAGGGCATATTTAGGCGCTTATTTCTTTCTTGCTGGAAAATTTTTTTAGTGATTGTGTTGTAGGAAAGTTGTTTTCACAGGCATAAATGCTGTGCAAGGAAATACTTCCTAATATGAAAATATGGCCAAACTATCTCAAAAGCACATGGCTTGAGTGCAGGACTATGCAATGCCGAAAATTAATCATGCTGACCTGAACTTCCACTGTAAAAGCAAACTGTGTCACATTAACATTTTCAGCCCAAGAAATAAATATATATACTGCAGCACTGAAAATAAATCAGACTCTAGCAATAAACAACCATCACATTTCCTGTAGGGAGTGAAAAAAACCCAAACAAAACCACAGGGAGCTGTATGGGAGAGAAAAGGGGCAAGAGAGAGATGGAGAGAGTTTTTACAAGGCTATGTGGTGACAAGAGAAAAAACAAGAGTTTTAAGTTGAAAGAGGGTAGGTTAAATTGGATATAGGCAAGAAATTATTTACTGTGAAGGTGGTGAGGCGCAGGAATAAGTTGCCAGAGAAGCTGTGGGTGTCTTATCCCTGGAAGTGTTCAAGACCAGGTTGGATGGGGCCCTGAGCAACCTGGTCCAGTGGAAGCTGTCCCAGCCCATGGCAGGGGGGGGTTGGAACAAGATGATCTTCAAAAATCCCTTCTAACCCAAACCATCCTGTGATTCTAGAAGGCTAATATGGAAAATGGTATCAGTGCAAAATATTGTTCTGTGTGGGCCATCACCCCTCAGTCCATGTAGACTCTTGCTCACCAGGGTCTCTAAAACAGCACACCAAATTTGTATGAATTTGAGGATGGTCACCAGAAGCAGCAGCTTGGTGATGTCTGGTGATCCCTCTTCTCCAGAGGGTTACCTGTAGTCTCCTAAGCACAGACTGATCTGTGAGCAAAGCTCTGCTCTCCCCCATGGGCTTCACTCTTTTCACAGCTCCCAAGTTCACACCTGATCTCTCTGTTGGTTGCCTGGCTGGACCCAAATACTTGCACTCCTACTGATATGAAACCAAGATCCAGCAAGAGAGTGGGACTCTGGGAACATCAGGGTGAGGGTAAAGGTATTTCAGCCCTGCCTCCATGATGGGGTATCTTATTCTTATCTGCCTCTTGTACCCCACAGCTGTCTCTTCTTCATCACCTCTCTCCATGTAGCTGGCTGCTCTCCTGATTCCTTCTCATGCCTCCGTTTCTCTTCCCTTCTCTGGCTCAGTCAGTACATGCTTCAGTTCTGATTCAGCTTCTGCCCCTGCCTCTATGATCAGCAGCTCCTTCCCTGGTAATTTTTCTTCCTGTGGATCAATCGTCTAATTCAAGATACACCTCAAAATATTCAGCTGTCTGACATCCCCTCCATAGCCTCCTCAAAGCCCTGTTTCAGCTCCAGGATCTTCTTCAGCTCTGTCTCCCAGCTGCCTCTTGTCTCCCACAGGTTCCTCAGAGGCTATTTTCCACCTAGAGTTTCCATTATAAATATTAGCCAGGAAAATCTGCCTCCCACAGCCAGGCATCTTTGCTCTCTCTGCCTTTAAATGACTTTCACTGCTTTCAGAATTGCCTTTATCTCCTTCCTCGGATCTACTAAAACATATCAGGCTTTCTCTACAAACTTTAGGCAAAATAACAACCGTCTTCCCAAGTCAAGGCCTCCAGCAATCATTTTGTGTTTGGATTTTTAAGAGTTTTGCCTGAATCAATCTTGTTTTGAAATAGTAATGATAACAGCTTGCAAAGTACATACATTTACATACCTCACTTCATTCAAATTAAGTGGCAAAGATAAGAATCTCCAGCAAATTAATTCTGCTAATGTTCTAAATTGTGAATTTCCATCAAAGCTGAAAACCAAACCAACTCAGCTAAATTGCTGGCTCTTGTTACACTTTAAGTGATCTAAAAGCATGCATCAATAAGCAAAGCAACTTCACTTTGTGCAGCTGAGCTCCAGACTGATTTGCTGCTTTCCAGAATTGTCTGATAAAAAAAGCCACAGTCAGCTCCAGCTAATAAGAGAAAATCAATCCAGAGCCAAAGAGCAATAAAAATGTTGTAGCAAGTTCAGAACATTTTGTCACAGCTAAAACTGGTTTCCTACGAACCATCTGAAATCATATGGACTGCAAAGCCTTGCAGTTGGCAACTGTTAAAATAGCAAACACTCTAATGATTGCAGAAGCTAGCAAGAAAATCCACTTTTTGTCCCAGGATGAGGGACAGTGATGAGGTGAAGAGTAAGAGATGTTACACAAAGGGTTTGGAAATTAATTTATTACTCAGTACTCTGGGTCACTTGAAACCCAGTAGTTCAGCTGGAGAACCTTTGGAGCATTTAGACAATCTGTGTTTTAATTTGGATAATTTAAAACTGGACTGTAACTTTTGAGACAAACAGAGACTTACAGATCAAAGATAAAAGTGGTGTGGAAAACTAAGAGCAAATAAAAGTGAAAGGTCTGAAAACAACTGGGATGCTTTGTTCCCAGCATTCCCACACTGCCACAGTGGCCGGGTACCCCACAGGCTCTTATTTGGATTTCTAAATATAATTTACCCTGCTGCAACTAAATCCCAGGAGTGCATGGGGAGAGAGAAGGGCAGTGTTTACAGACTTATAGATGCAAGATTCCTATGGGGATTGTGGATTCACTGTGGATATCCCTACCTTTCCAGTGGCCAGGGCAATTCCCATCAGATGGCTCTTAGAGCCCAGGACAGAGGGTAGAGGGGATAACACCAAGGGCTGCAAGCAAATAAACCAGCTACAGAAGGAGCAGAGCTGCCTGTGACAGTATTTTTTCTGTCCTGGGAAGCTGGGGCTGATGATGTCAAGTGCAACCTCTAATGAAGAGATGCCCGTATGTCAGGGCATCTAGCACAGCCACAGCCTGGCTGCTGCTCTCCAGAGACCAAGGCCATTTCCTCAGCTCCCAGTCTGCCCATCTGCCCCCTCTAAACCAGCAAGGAGTCAAGTCTCTTGCTTCAGCAACTGAGAGGCTAAAATGTGTCCTACAAAGCAAAGCAGTCCCTGACCTTTTTTTTAAAGAACTTCTTGTATTTCCACTGCTGGCGGAAGCCAGAGCCCTGTGTTTGGCCACAAACAGGCTTCCCACGAGCAGCTGTGCTCAGAGCATCCACCCACACAGCTCCAAAAGGAAGGGCCTTGGGAGGGAGCAAGCCTCTTGGTCTCCACCAACTCTTTTCACACAGATCAATGAACAGTCATTGAACAGAAATGTCTTTTCATCCTCAGCAGTCGAGGCCATGCTCTGGCCTGTGACCCATCCCCTCCCAGCCGGACTCGAGGAGAACCCGGGATTTATGATAAAAGGCTGCTTCCCTCTTTGTGCTTCTCCCTGTGGCACCACACAGCTTGAGCAATGTTTCAAATTGTTTTAAAGCAGGTCCCTGCTTCTATTTTTACAGGAATGTCTCAGCTCTGTGAATTTTGGTGTCCTCTGCATATGGTGTGAATCGTCCTCCACAGGCAGCAAGGGGAATTAAGCAAACAGGGGAAACATGATAAATATCTTCATGCAATGTACACGGGAATGGTTTTCTGTGGATAAAGCAGCTCTGGTTCTGTGCCATCACACTGGTGAGTGCATCTCCCACACACGGTGTGGTGAGGCTCCAAATGTGCTCTCTGTCACCCTGACAGAGCATTCGTCTGCTGTGCTCCACCTCATTCCCATGGGCAGACTGTACATTTTACAGATTGCACATTTAATTGATTGTACTATGCACATTTCATTCCTTGCTGATCATACAAGCTAACTACCTTGATAGGTAGTTATATATTTTAAGTATTTGAATATTTTACTTGGCATCTGCTGAGAAGAAATCAAGTGCTGTCCTCCCTGAATGCTGTGGGTAACCCTTCCTTCCCCTGAGCTTCAGAAATGACTTCCTAGCACTGTCAGACCTACATATCACTTATTTTCTCCACATGATATTTTTTTGTCAATGTGAAATGATCACACTTCCTTTACCCTGTTGCTCATTCAGGTAGCTCACCCTTGGTGGAATAATCTATATTTCACAATGGTTTTGCAAAATGGTTGCTCTGCTTTTGCTCCAGAGCCCTCTGTTCTACTGTGATAAAATTGTGGAAGTAGTGAGAAAGGAAGCTGCAGGGAGCAGTCTGATGGCTTTTACACACACAGGCACCACTTTTATATGAATTATAATGCAATTTAACAGTTGCAAGATCACACAGAATTTTTTCAGTGCTATTAAATAAGCAGTGATTTTATACTGAAGCACAGGCGAGAGATTGAGCCCACAGGTACAGCTAAAAAAGTGGCATATTAGGAGAGGCTGGGCTTGTGCCTAGGCTATTTGGTCTCTCCCTAATTATCAGGTCAAGTTATTCAGGCAGACCAAGCTTTATCTTCATGGAAAGTTTCTGAGCAGACACTCAAACAGTGACAAAAAGGAACAAATATACTATCAGCAGTGAGTTTGTTCTAAGAATAAAACAGGCATGATTTTGGGGAAAGCAGACTGTGAAACACCATAGATACAACCAGGAAGAGCCACAGCAGTAAAAGAACCCAAGAAAATTTAAAATTTAATGCTGATTGTGTGCATCATGATAACTACACTCAACCCCACCCCTGCTGTGAAACGATGGGAGACACAGAGCTGACAGAGAGGAAACAACAGGGAGGCAATAAGGGAAGGGAAGAGCAGCTTCCCAAATCCCACAACTCCATGCATGACTCAGTCTTTCATGAAGCCCTAAATCCATCATTTCTGGAGAGAAATGAAGATTGTAACATTGCTACATCACTCACTCCCAGGCACTGCCTGCTGCCCTGCTCAGCTTGGTGTGCACGGACATCGGGGCACGGCCGTGCCAGCTCTGCCCATGGGTGCAGCATGGGGTCATGTCTGTGCCTGCCATTGCAACATGCAGCTCTTCTGCCAGCCAGCACCCCGCAGCATATGCACAGCACAGAGCAATTATGCTTACTGGTGGCAGGGCTTCCTCCCCAAAATTAGATTCTTATTGATTATGGTAACTAAAGCAGCCTTACAAGGAAAGCGCTTTGGCATTTGTGCTCTTCTGGCACTATTATTTGTCAGAAAATTAATGGCATCCCTGGCTTTGCTTTCCAGATGGACATTGTAAGTGTCTTCAGGCTCCCCCCTGAATTTCCCTTCTGCTGCTCGTTGTTCACAGCTGTGTTGAGCAAAGCCTGGCAGGCTGGAGCTCAGCAGACAACCGGAACAAGGAGAGAAAAGTTACTGAGTTTCAGCTTGTGTCAAAATGTTTATTCACTTCATACAAAGCTGATGCTCTTTCATAATATATAAACATGCTGTTGCTAAAACTTTAATGGGCATAATTATGGCTCTTTGAAAATTCTAATTATATGGATTATTAGGAAATAACTTAAGAGCTTGGATAAGATCAGGGGATTTGGATGGGTTAACAGTGATGCAACCTCTGTGCCTATAACTCTGTAAATTAATCATTTTCCATAGTTTATGTATACATTCCACTTTTCCACTTAATATGATACTGCAGGCAATATGTTTCACGTATTTCACATCCTGCCTTGCTCAGTCCCTCTAGCTCTGGCCCTGTGCCTGCTCAGGATTGTCACTGTCTCTCAGCAAACCCCCTTGTTGTAACCCTTACAGATGCCATGGTCCCAGCCAGACCCCCAGCCCTCAAATCCTTGTCCAGGCTGCTAATTTTGAGGTTTTTGGCTTACTCTTCTCTCATACAAGTAAGGTGTAATTTCTTTTTTAAAATACCCACCTCGAGGATTTTTCTGAGAGATGATTTACAGGTTTGTGTTTTCCTGTTTCAGATTTTATGTGTTTTGTAATCAGCTCTGGGTGATAGCAAGAGCCAGAGCTGCAGAGGAGTGAAGCTACAAATCCAGTCTTGCTCATTGACATTTGCCTTAAATGGGTTATTACTCTTCCTCTTGGACATTATGGGATGAAACCAGGAATTGAATTATTGAATACTGTGAGATATCATCTTGCCAGTATTATAGACTTATTATAATACTTGCTCTGAAATGTTAATCTGCTACTAATAAAATTGCTGACTCCTTGTATTAGCCATTGTTCTCAGGCTGGGGCAGCATAGACCAAATTTCCACCTAAAAATTTGGTACCCTTTTTGCACCATGAATTTGTCTCACAAACAGACCCAGCCCTATAACTGGGAGGCTTTTTTCTTTTGGATTGGTCAAAATGTATTACAAATGGAGACAATGCAGATTTCAGGAACAGTGGTCTGACTGCAGACTGCCATTTCTTTTTCTGCATGTAAAAATGCAGTTAATGTTTATTTTGTACAGACTCTCTGTGTGGAGCTGAGTGAGGAAGCAGACTCTGGGTGCTGTGCACAATCACTGCTGCTGCCAGACCCCACCACCCATGTCAAGTTGTCCCTACAAACATGCTAACCCTCTCACTCTGCAGATGAGGTTTTGGAGAGGAGAGAAGGATGCTGTATTGCCTCATGCCTCAGGAGAGGGGAAATAGCTCAACAGGCTCCATTAGGTGCTGCTGGTTTGGCAGCCAGCAGCACCCACGTGGACATCAAGATCTACATGAGCAAAGTCTCCCTCCAGCCTCTGGAGAGGCTCAGCAGAAGTGCCTGGGATGAGAGGTCTGTGCCAGATCACCCTCCAACCCTGCTGTCCTGGCCTGGACAGCCAGATGAGTGGGAATCCATGTTCAGAAACCTTCCTTGACCTTCCTTGTCCTTGACCTTCCCACTCTGCCAATGCCCCCTGAGGTTTGTCAGCTGACCTACAAACCAAAGTAGTCCCAGCTGATGGGATTCTTTATGCAGACACAAGCAACAGTGTTATGTGAGCATTGCAAAGGCTCTCTCTGACTTTTTTTGGGAGTTATAAATTAATCACCAGAGTTTAATTTAATTAAGTTTTTGCGAAGACAGAGGAAATTTCAGCCCATGAAACATTCTTGGTATAAAAAGCCATCAGCTTTTATTGTGCATGGAAGATTACTTGTATAGGTATGTTTCTAAGATGTAAGAAGCTTGTGTGTTTAAGAAACCCATTCAGGACAGTCCTGGAAAGGAAGCAAGGAGGAAAGATGTCAGAGGGGTTATAGCAATTTCCCAAGCACAACACAAGAGGTTTCAGGTGTCCATGAGGTAAAAGTTGATGTCTGGGCCACTTGCCAGCAGCGTCACCGGCTGCACATTCTTTGCAAAGGAAAAATCCCATGAAAGGTCATCACAGCAAGAGAGGCTGAGGGAGGCTGGACAGAGCATCCCCCAGAAAACATGGGATCAATAACCCTGTCTGTTATGATTCCAAATCCAATCAACAGGGCAGCCCCTGTCACTGCCACCCTTCCATGCTATGCTTTAAGTGATTGCAAGCATTTCAAAGATTTTCATTTCCAAAAGTATTACATAAATAATTCTGGGATTTGAAATGTTCTTTAACACTTTAAGACAAAAAACTGAAAAATCCCCCCCTTCAGTAATTGTCCATTCTTTGTCCTTACATAAAATACATCAAGCAAAGAACATTTGGGGTAAAGTCAGCAAGGCTTTTAAACTGCCTATTTTTTTATTGAAACATTTGTTACAAGTATCAGTGATCAAATACATCCATCAGTATGGATAAACCAAAATAAATGTCCAAGTTGAGCCTTCAAATATCCTGAGCACACTGTTTCTTTCTACTCATGATGATGAATTTGGTTCTGAGTTTTTCAACATTAAAGTGCTAGTGACAGAACTGGATGAGTAATTCATAAGGAATAATTTCCTCATTAATCCAGCCATTTTCTGCTCTCTTATTTTTCATGAGGAGATTGTAATATTCTCACATTCATTCCTTCCTTGAATGTCTTCATCAAATAAGCTCATCACTTTATTAACTGCTTGTAGCCCTGCCTGGATCCCACTGGAGCAAGACTCAGGATGTGTTCAGGGGCAACAGCAATCTCCAGAGGAAAAAAGGTATAAAGATGGGGACCCCTTGTCTCAGAGAAGGGGGGATTAGGAGACAAGTGGTTGAAGGAAACAAAATAATACAAGGGTAAAATGCTGAAAAGGCTGTTATTTTTCCTCTTATAACATAAGAAAGAAGAGTATTCAATGAAATTGCAAGCCAGAAACTACACAATGTGAAAAAAAAGGCAAAAAGCCCCAAAACAAAACCAAAAAGCCCTCAAAAAATTACAACGTTGGAATCTACTTCACAAGACAGTAACAGTGCCAAGAGCTTAGCACAATTCAAAGGAGGATTAGACATTTATTTGGATAATGGGAATAATGGATCTGAGAAAACGACTTTAAAAGCAATATAAACCCTTTTGTTTCAGGGCATTGCCAAGTCTTGCAAGGTCAATTCCTCACAAGTGTTTGCATTTGAAATTCAGAATATGAAGGTCTTGTTCTCTTGTGGTGTAAGGACACAGATTGCACAGGGTATTTCTGCTCCTTGCTGGGATAGGTGGAAACAAGCTGGGTGCACAGTTTCTACACACAGCCTTATCAATTTATTTTGTTTCAGCACTATCTGCAGCAGCACCACTTACCCCAGTGTTCCAGGGGTGGGGTGGGCAGCCAGGTCATGATGTGGATTGCAGGCTCTATTGCAAGAGGACATTTCTAGAGGCCACTTTCAGAAGCAAACCCTGCTCTGTGGCAACAGCTGTGGCTGCAGGGCAAGATGAAGGCAATTCCCATTTGCAAAGGACCAGGGAAGGAGGAGGGCTGGCACCTGTGGCTTTGCTAGGAGTTAGGGGCAGCACTTGGAAAGAGATGGAGAGACCAGAGAGAACCATCCCCTTCCAGCCTTAGTCAGCTCAAAGCATTCAGAGTTTGTATCAGATAATGAAGGAGAAACAACTCAAAAAGGCACCAAGAGGTCCCCTTCCCATTTCAACTCATAAATGTTTTGGATGTTAATGCATTCAGTAGCACATTTCCTCATTTTTGATACCCAGGGTTTTGCAGCACCAAGAAAAATTGAAGCTTTTTATGGGCGGGGAGCTGAAGATGTTTTCCATATCCTGTTTTGTTAGATTCCAAACCTCTAGAAAGCAACCATCAGAATTTTGTCCTTTAGATTCACCACATTTATGAATCTTTCCCTCTCTTCTTCATAGCACCCTCATGTCCTTTATGGGATGTGATTTGGGGGAAGTTAGGCATTTAATCAGCTTAGGCATTAAATAGGCCCTGACACAAGAGCCTGGGCAATGCTTCCACAGTTCCAGCTCCTTCCAGACCTGCTGTGAAAAATAATCTCATGTTCTGTAATGAGAACAGTAAATTACAGGAAAGCATGCAAAGTAAAATGGCCATGAATCTTCCACGCTCCACGATGAGACCCCCACTAATTAGAAAGGTGAGAGAGGCTTTTCCTGGAGCACAGCCAGAATTGAGCCTGCATCACCATTTCACAAAGTTCCTTAGTGGTTCATGTCACTGGGTTTCCATTTCTCCAGGGTATTTCAATCCTCCCAGAGAGGCTGGATCTGGCCGTGTTCTGCTGATGCTCATTAAGTGATGTCAGCCAAGGCCATGGCTCAGGATTCCTCAGGGGAATTTTTCCTGTTCTGGTTTCACTATAAATAAGTGAATAACATTGTCAATGCAAGGCTCCTAACCATCTGGACTCCAAGCACAGTTTTGACTAATCTGTTTCTTTCTCAATAATTTTGTTGGATATATCCAGTCCTGTGCCTCTGGGTACCCACAGGCACTCAGAGGCTCAGGTGCAACTGTGCCCCATCCTGAGAACAAATGGCATAGCCTGGCCCCCACCATGTTATTAAACTCTCCTGACCTCCCAAGCTGCATGGCTACTTCCAGGCAAGCCCATGGGAGTGGCCTCTGACCCAAGCCTGAAGTCCCTGAGATGCTGCCAAGGAACCTTTGCCCAGCACTGGTTACTATGAGGCAGATTCCTGGGAAAAAAATAATAAGGACTGTACAGGCTACTGGCTGGCTCTAACAGGCAACTGAATGCCATATGGGAGGATAAAGTCTCACTTTAAAAGTCCCCATTTTCTCTGGGGCAAGGAGCACAGTTTGTTCTGGTTTGTTACTAAAAAAAAAAAAAAAAAAAAAAAAAAAAAAAAAAGCAGAACAGAGAAAATTATTTTAGGAGAGTGTGATTTCCCACTCTGTTCATCACACCCTATCCTGGCTGGTCCATCCATCTCATGTGAGGCTGTTTAACACTTTGTATTGTTACATCTCAGGTGCCATCCACCTGTGGGAACTCAAAAGAAACCCCATAATATTAACTCAGCCTTTGACCAACACAGAGTATCGAGTCACTGGTGGGGAGTAAATATCCCTCCTGGTAGCCAGAGGTAACATTCATTTTCTCCATCAGCCTCTCAGTGCACAAACACTGTCTGTCACTAGGAACTGATCTTAGAAATCTCTCACAAAGAACATCCTAGACAGTAATGTAGTTTCAGGAATATTAAAAAAATAATCACTTCTGTAATTTTCAGTCAGCTCAATTATGTTTAAATAGTACTGTCCACACACAAAATAAAACCAGAAATCTCTGAATCTCTGCCAGCTATCACTGTCTTCTGTCTTCTTCTTTTTTTTTTTTTTTTCTTTAAAGAGGAGCTGCTACATCCGGCTTCCTTCTAGTCCTTCTCTTTCCCTTCTTAAGTAATGGCACTGCACTTTGTGGAACACACCCCCTGCTAGACCACCTAGCTGAGTCAGAGAGCCAAACCACCCAGAGACCAGGGGAATTACCAGGAAGATGGCTAAAGCCTCTTACCAAAATAGTCCAATTGACGTGATGCCAAGAGCACAGGCTCCACATCAGGGGCAGACAGCAACATGGGATTCTCATACCAGTGGGAATCCACCATCAGCTCATGGTCCAGCCTCGCACCACGAGCAGGAGGAGCCATCACAGTTTAGACTATTGACTACCAAGTCCATCAATCTACTTGTGGTGGAGAGAGAGGGGGAAAGCTCATTTTAAGGTACTGCCTGCATAGAGAGCATGGGATTACAGCTCCCAACACCATGAAAGCCCACAAAGCTCCTCTGCTCCCTCTCAGTGACTCAGGCTACAGGGAGAGGAGGCATGAGTATTGTTGTAGGACACTGGTGAGTATCTGTGCTGTTATCTTAAGAGTTCAGGCTGGGACAAATCAATCAGTCTGACTTGGTACCTTTGGTTCCTTCTACCAGAAATTAAGGGCCAAGCTGAAAGAAAAGATTTGTGTTTTGTAGCAGACATAGTGCTCGCAGCCCGGGCACTCCATGCATGCAAATAAATATACTGTATGTAGTAATCATGGATGCTTTGGCAGACACCTTCTCTGAAGTTCTTGAAATGTGTGTGCCAGGAGCCAAACATGCATCCTCAATTCTAAATCTCAGGGTGTGCCTTGGAAAGGTTGCTAGTCCTACTCAACACACTGGTTTGATGCACATTCAGAATAAACTATGTTATTTGTAAAGGATGTGATAGACCCAGTGTGAACACTTGGAGGTGTGAGGTACAGCATTCTAGTAAAATAAAAATGCCAGGGCACCAGACTGGACATAGGAATTCAATTTTCTATTGGCAGAATTTTCTTTCAATTTTCTTTTGTCTGCATCTACTACTGTCTCCCACAGAGTGCTCAGGAGATAGCAAAAAGCAGGAATCATTCCCAAAAGCAGCATGGTTAGAGCCACACAGCTCTGGAGGTGAGGAGAGGTCCATAGCTTAGATCAGGGCAGCCAAGCCAGCCTAACTCAGGGCAGGGGCCAGGTTCTGACAGGGCTTGACTAGTGTGGATGAAGCCAAAGTCCCCTGGATACCAGAATTTGGTTTCTCTCGGGCTTGCTTTTAGAACTTTAAGACTAAGAAGGGAAAATGTTTTCCTCTGTCACTTCATCCAGCCTCTCTGCTCACTGCCAATGCCATCTGCAACAGCCCAGTGGTCTGCGCTGCTGTAACATTTGTGTTTGCTTGCAGAAAAAAACATGCCCTCCTTGAACATTCAAAACACCTTGCAAACACCTCCAGTGGATTACAGACCATAAAGCAGTGCCTGCAAGGATTAAAGGGAGGGCATCAGCAAGGGACCATCATCCTTGGATGCACCTACATTCACAATCCTTCCCATTCCCTTTGCTGTGAGCAGAGAAGTGCTGAGATCCTCAAAGGTTTGAAAAACATGCTTAAATGCTTGGAGCAACTGGGATTCGTATGCTTTCTTCATCTGAATTCCTTCCATTTGCCTGATTAGCTGCTCCAATCAGAGAGAAAAGAGATGCAGTCAGATATCATCCTGTCTCCTGCGCTTCCCAGGCACTGACTTAAGGTAGACAATGGGGGCATCTCTGCTCCTCACAGCTGGCATCTGAGCTGGGAAAAAGGATGGTGGGGAGAAGGGAAGAGCTGTCACACACAAGCATGTGTGTGCACAGACACAAGAACAGCAGACAGTGAGTGACCTTTGGGAAAGAGCACAGAGGAGCTTTGTTGTTCTTCCATATCAGAACTCAACATGTAAAACAAGGGGATTTTACATTCATTTTCATTCATAAGTATCTGCTATACAGAGCGTAATTAAGGCCCCTCTGTTTCCAGATCAGTGAAAATATGTAACCTGTATATAAATGCTTTCTCTACAAGCTGAAAGCCAAAATGATGTTATTGAAGTCTGCTTAAAAAACAAGTAAATTTTAAACCTGGAGCCATCTCAGAAATAACATCTAACTATAAACAAAGCAATGTGGAAACACAGCTTTGAGAAAACATGGCCCTGCTTCTCATTTAAACAGACATATTTATTGGTGGTAAGACATAATGCATTTCAATCTCAGCTGAATAACTCACCTCAAAGGTTTTGAAAGAGACAGAAATCTATTTTGAAAATACATTTCCTTGTGTAAGCATAAATGATGTCCAATTTACATTTTTCAAGTATGTCATCTTTTCTGAACAGAAAAGCACATTAAAAGGTGAAGGCAGAAGTCTGCAAACTCCCAAGATGTGTTTTATTTGTGACCCTAATAAACATAAATAAAGCAAGGCAGCATCTAAGAAAATTAAGAGCTAGACAGAAATGTAGAGTAAAGTCTGACAGCAACACAACACAATATTAAGAATTCTTTATGCCTAAAAGTGAGTTTTGGGAGGTTTCAGTGATTTGCAGTGTAATATGCTTTAGTAATTCAGCCCAAAGAGGAGAGAGGAATTAGGGCTACTGGATTCATTCGCCAGGAAGAGAAATCTTCTTGGTTTTTGATATCACAAAAAAAAATACATAACTGACATCAAGGCATCATCCTTAAAGAAGACCCAGCATATGGATTCTGATCTGAGCAACTTCAGCCTTCCAGGAGACCTCAGTTTTTACTGCCTTTACCTGCAGTACTGAGTATCACCAGGAAAAACAGAGATCCTCTTCACCATCTGAAAACAGCTGAGATGCATTTTCACTTCCTTGTGACATTTAGTCATCTTTCCTTGTTTGATTTTCATTTATTTTACATGCAATGGGGGCTGAATTTCAAAGCAGGTGGTAGCCTCACGGGCTGGGGAGGGGTTTTCCTGGGAAGAGGGGTTCTGCAGGGCCGGGCAGCCTCCAGCCCACGTTGGCAGCTTGCAAGGATGAAGCTGAAGCAGCTTTCCTCCTGCAGGGCTCACCTGCTCACAGATGGCTCTAGGCTAGGATTTTACCATTTACATGTGGCATTACAACTTCATAGTTGATATCTGACGGTCAGCTGCTGGAAGCAGCACCAGCACCTCCCCAGCCATTTCCTGAGGGAGGAAGTGACAAACCTGACACTGTGGCAGCTTCCAGTGTGGCAGTGTGGGCACAGCTCTGTTACACAACAGATCCAGCACTTCCGATGGGATGGGAGGCAGGGGGCCCAGGCATCCTCAGCCTCCTCTGCCAAACCCATCTCTGCATTTATTTATTACTAGTGCCCAGCAGTCCCCTGTAATACTAGAGGTGACATTTTGGAAAGGAACATGTGAGAGGATGAGATGCTGGCACAAAAGCTGGGACACACTTCCTCCTGCATTGCACTGGAGAATCTGGACCCCCATGCTCCTGTGTCTGCTGATGCAAATGTACCAGGCAGGACAGGCAGGAACCGTGGCTTGCCCATCTCTCAACTCTCTCAGTGACACCCATGAGCCATTTGTTACCTGAACTATTTTTGCTGTTTGCTAAGATTCGGTGAGGAGCACAATAAACATGAAACATAACAACTAGGCCAAGTCAGTTCCTCACAGCAAATATTATCAAGTATTTGACACTTTGAATGTGAAGAAAAAAATAACTTATTGAAAGCAGATATGTTGAATAAGAGCCCTGAAACGCAGCTCTAAGCACGGAGGTGTCCACGGACATGTCCCCATTCCTCCATCCCTCTGTCCTTCCATCCCTCCTTCCCTTTTTCCCTCCTCTCCCTGTTTCACTGAGGATGAATTGCACCACCCATGCACCATTGCCTCTTTTTTCAGCAGATCCCATCCTTTGGCACTTCTTCCATGCAGCCATTCAGGAGCCATGAGTTTGCTGGCTCTGTGCTGGCCTCCAGTGAGCACAGCATCTGAGAGCAAAGCCTACACACTTTTTGTAAATTTAGGTTCTAATCATGCTGTGGCTTGATTCCCTGTTTGCAAAATGAGCATATTAATCCTTCCTTTATCCCACTGTTTATCAGCCTTGACTTACAAGATTGTAAATTCTCGCTGGCAGGGTAGTCTGTTAGAATGTGTGCTTGCTTCAACAGAGCCTTGAAACCCCTAGGAGTTTCTAAATGCTGCTGTTCATGTATTATCATATTATTCATCCTGATTAATTTCTGGGTTGTATCTTTAAGCAAAGACTGCTGTTTCCCGAACCTTAACTTCAGAGTCCACGAGCCAGATTTATCCCTGCTGTCGTGCCATTAAGTTACATTACTGTTAATAATTCCTTGCTCTGAACACACTGGCTTGTACTACCCCATTTTGTGCTCCTTCTACAAGTGATAAAGGATAGCTCTGAGGAATTTTCATTGCAAAAGAAATCAATTCTCAGCTCGCAGGGGAAGATAGCAAGGGCCATATAAGGTGATCTCACACCACCACCACTCCCTTTAACAAGACTGTAATTTTTTTGCAAGCTGTACATCTGGATGCCAGCTTTCCAAGCACTGGGGTTGATCTATCAAACACTGCAAAACAATCCATCTTTAAAATGAATGATGGTGCAAATTGTTCTCAGAAAAGAAATCTATCAAAAAAAGAAGAATATAAATTAAAGACTGGACACGTTGGCAGAGGAGGAATGCTATATGGTTTACATCAAGTTAATCCACTGCCAAAACTTTCTCTGACTTATACGCTAAAATGGCAACCCTAGACTAAAGGTAAAAGGGGCACATTGCCAACACAGAGCCTGTTTCTGCAGAGGCTCTGCACTTGCCTAACTCCCTGTGTGCTCCTAGGCTGCTTTGGGCAAGAGCTTCTTTCCCCACCGGCACCGTGGAGGTGCTGCTGTACCGCCCAGCAGCCAGAGAAGGAAGAGCTGCCCAGCTGGATGCCCGGGAGCCAGAAGGAGGAGTTTAGTGACTGATGGCATCTCCTCCTCACCCAGCAGGCCTGGACCCTAGCTCAGCCTTGCTCCCAGCTACTGGTGGCTTATGAAGGCAGGGAGGGCTGTCCTGGAGGCCCCCTGGGTCCCAGCACCTCCACCACAACATTGACAAGTCTCAGCTGAGAGGCTCAGCCCCAGCCCTGGTGCAGTGACTGCGGTCCTGCTCACATGCCTATGGGATCCCAGACTTGATCCTGGGCAGTGTGCTGCTCACTAGCAGTGAAATCATGAACAGCTACCAACCTGTCCCTGCCGTGACTCTTTCGGCCACTAATCAGGCTCTACCCACTGGAAGGGGGCTCGGAGCCAGCCATGCAAGGTCCTGCACCAGCAGCTCCTGCAGCAAGGAGCTTCACACTGGAGAGGACAGGGAACCCTGTGGATGGCTATGGAGGGTTCAATGGGAACCTTTGGCCCTTGGGATAGGAACACAGCAGGACTTGTTCCTTAGTGTAGTTACAGACAATATGCAGTGCACAGCTGAGACCCCTTCCTCTTTCAGGGACAGGGGGGCTTGGGGGTCTTTTAATACTGTCCATTACACACAAAAATTTGATTGCACGAACACTGAAACTGCAGCATCAGGCACTCATGAGTTGAGAACTGCCAGAAATAGGATTGCTAATCTATCCTTTATTTAGTCTACTTTTGCATGTGTTCTTGATAAGGTCTTTAATTACAGGATCTCATGTTTGCAGTTGTGTTACAAAACAAACACAAGGAAGCCCAAATCAAGCTGTACAACAGCTCAAACAAGGGTTTTGCTCATTTCCCAGTTCTTAGTGTGACTGAGACCAGCATTTTTGGTCATTAAATTCTCATTTGCAAACCTGTTGTGCTCCTCCTCCAGTTCTGCTACGCAGCCCTTTTGCTGATATAATGGTAACCAAAGCTATTAGGAGTGCTGGGAAGAGCTATCAGAAGCCACATGTGGATTTGTCAGCCCCTATTACAGGCTGAACAAGGTCCCAGCTAATTGATGAGACAAAGCAATTTCTGTGATTGAAAGTCTATATAGAGATAAAGCACTGCATTATTATCAGGTGCAGCTTTGATTTTTCTTTAATTACTAAACTAACTTTGGAAGGAGGAGGGGGAGTATTTATCCCACATAAGGCAAAGAAAACCAAAGAGTATACTTGGCAGAGACACACTGTATTTGTCTGGGATGAAAAACAGGACATATCTGCTGGTAGACAGCTATCCAGGGAGGTATTTTTCCCCTGCTGCACTGTTTCTCTTGGCAGCACAATGTGCTAACTTTAGAAGCGTCTGAATGCCTTTGCTAAACTATTAGCACAAAATAAGCTCCTTTGTGTTTCACCCATTCATGCCTCTTAATTTATGTTCTGGCATCACTTTTCCTTGTATTGTGCAAGTCAAGAGTCTGCACATGGGGCCAAAATGTGTTTGTGCACAGGCGGCAATCAGGACAAGCGCCCCTCAAGTCGATACAACCGCGCCAGAAGGCCAGACCCCACCGTGTCTCTTACTTACAATGAAATTCACACATGCCTCCCTTGAAATCTTGCTCAGAAAGTAACAGTGCACCTTCCCCTGCCTTGGGGTTGATGACAGATTGACCAAAACCAGGACCAAGCCGTGGTGTATGGGGCCAGAGCCGTGCTCCCCACTGTCTGGGCTCCCTGTTTGCCCCGTGCTGGCAGAGCCAGAGGCCACCATGAAGTCCATGAGCAGAGCCAACACATGCCTAAAGTGAAGTGATCCTTCTTCTTTTGATTAGTGTCTGTGTTACAGTAATGTGTTTTATTGCCTGGGAAAGAGACAATAAAAAAAATCTGCAGCAATAAATAATGTGAAACAGGATATTCAAGAACAATAATCCAAAGCACTGCATGAAGTGAGGGCCTTTCCCTTTAAACACTGCACACTGCAAGTTCCCTGGGGCATCAAAAACCCATTCTTTCATGTTCTTTATGGAACTAAGGGAATTGCTGGTGCTTGACCTATCAAGAAAATATTTTTTAAAAGGTGATACTGAGCCAAAAATCTAATGCTCTGAAGCTTGACTGACACAGCTTGCAGAAACAGCTGCAGCCCAGGAAGTTCAAAACTTCACTTTTCCAAACCTAGAGTAATTCACCGCCTTCCCAATGAAACGGATAGGGATGCAGAAGTGCTTTAGGTGCATTTACTTCTGGGGAAGAAGTGTACTGTTCAAGTCCCCTGAAGGCAGCTCCCAGGATTGTCCCTGAGGCAGGTTGCTGAGTGCTGGGATGGGAGCTCACCTGAAAATCTGGGCTGCTGGAAAAGGCATGGCCAAACCCCAGGTAAACAGGCTGCTGATGCCTGTCTGGGACCCTTTTTACAGATGGGGAGCAAATAAAAGGAAAAGTCCCTTTAACAGGAGCCTCCAACTTCCTTTGCTCAACCCATCCTTGTCCAAACCAAGCTGCAGCTCTACCAGTTTGGAGGCCTGAGTTGGGCTTGGGGTCTTAGAGTTGTAGCTGCCTGACCCTGCTGCCCCCACACTTTCAGGGACAGCAAGGGGTGACTGATGTCATTGAAGACACCAAAGTGGCATCCCCAGAGAGCTGAGCTCTGACACTGAGGTTTTCTCTCGCTCACACACGTGTCCTGAGGCTGCACAGCTGCCAGAAACCATATGCTGAAAAGACACTCCTCCTTTTTCTCAGATTTCAAGCCCTAGAAATAGGTACTCTTCGTCCTTAACTGTGCCTTGTTCTACCCCCTTCACAAGAAGATGCTCCTGCAACATCTGTGAAGAGCTGCAGCTCCAAAGCAAAGCTCAGCTCACACAGGCAGCTCAGACCACAGATAACTGGGAAAGAGGGAAAGAAGGAAGGAAAGCAAGCACCAGCGCACCAAGTCTTGTTTCAGCCTTCCAACACAGGCCAAAACAGACAGGATGATGGCAAAGCTGGCAGGTAAAAGTTAAATAAAGGTACCTGCCAGCTGGAGGGTGAATGTGATGCTAAGAAAACATGGCTAAGTGCAACACATGAAGTGGCCCAATGGAAAACAAAAAAAGCATCTACATTATCTCTTTTTGAACTGTTTATAGCATGGTCTAATCACAGTCCTATTAAGGTCAGTGGACAAATTCCAGGTAGCCAGGGCTGAAGCTGGCTTTGGCTCCATATCTTGGCTCCACAGCTTTATTCAGGGATATTAATAAATATGTTTCATGGTGTGTAATGGGTAAAAGCACCACTGCTGCCCCTTGGCTGCACAGTTCAGAACAAGGAGAAGGCTCAACAGCCCTGGAGCAGAAAGGCAGCTCTGTCTGCTACAGGAACACATCACTTGATTCAGATGCAAACTCTCTAATTTATGCAGACAGACATACTTGTACACAGACAAACACGCCGGGTTTTCATCCCAGTGTATGGATGAGTGGGCTAATGAAAAGAGATGACATCTTTCTCTTACACACACGCAGTCACCTACACAAAACCATGCTAAAAATATTTTGTAAAGGCAGCAGTCAAGTACACTAAATAGGGAACAGCAGAATTAAGACTGCCTATTCATTTTGATACAGTTCTAAGAATTAAAGTTAAGCAATAATTGTATTGTCCTCAGTGTTACATTAACAATTCCTGCTCTATTTGTTATGAAAGTACGTGCCTTGTATTAAAAATATCTTCTTTTTTTTTTTTTTTTTCCAATCCAAAGTCTTGGGGGGAAAAAACAGGAAACAAAATCCAAGTCTTTATTTGTAAAAGTTTTTGGAGAGTTTTCTCAGGAAAAGCAAAAGCAAAAACACTGAGATTAGGAAATGTCAGAGTTAGGGCTGCCCAAACATGGAGACACTTCTGATTTACTCACATGTCCATCTCCAAATAAAGTGAACCAAAAGTGCACAGCCAGCCCTGGCTTTTGAATGACTAACTCTGCAGCCTCAGGGGAAGTCTTTTAACCAAAGACATCTACGCATTTGAATTCCAGGGGAGATTCCCCTATTCATTTTTCTAAAAGGAAGATGAACCCTGTGCCAGGGTGCTTCCCCCACCTGAGTAACTGGCAGTGGTTCAAGCTGCCACCCCCATCTAAGAACAGCCTGAAGGAGGAGACGCTTCAGCCACACTTGGTGAATAAGCTCTTACATCCTCTCCTTCACATCCATTCCACACTTGAGCTGTTCTGTCCTTTGCCCCCAAAATGTCCCAGTTCCAGGCTTGTCACATAATTTCTTTACTCACTGAAGTCCCAGGATCCCCATCCTGCCAGCCATATCCCTATTTCTCTCCTTCCCACGAATCTCATTGCTCAGCCATTCTCAGTTCCCCATTTCCAGCCACTCTGCTATGCATTTCCAGTTCTCCCTTATTTTCCACCCTTTCTATCCCTCATGTCTCACCACCCCATTCATCTCCCTCTGTTTCTCTTTCAATTTAGTTCAGGCAGCAACATCCCTCCTGCCTGGGCTCAGTGGGATTCAGGGACAAGGTGAGGCCAAGCCCTGTGGTCTCAGTGCTCTGCCATTGCCAGGATGGTCCTGAATCTCCTTGCACTGGATCTGTGCAGATACACCACTCAGAGTGCAAATTTAAAAGTTCAAGTGAGTCATCGCTGAGCGTGAGAAAATAAGAATTTTTCCTAAAACTTGACACCAAGGCAGATTTTAGTGACTACTGGAATTTGAGGGAAGGAGTAAAAACACATGCTGGACATGGGATCTACCTGTGCCACGCATACTCTCCCCATTCAAAAGTAGTGACCTTCCCATCTTTGGTACAGTCAAGCAAATAATTTAGAATCTTGGTTGTTTCAGGAATGATTCAACAGTAACAGTTTTTTACATCTCTGTAGCATATCTTAACCAAGGCTTTTGGACATGGCTTGTAAGCCTCTGACAACTCTATTCTCCCAAAGGGCAGGAGAAGGATGGATAAACAGATGGAGAATGATGAACAAACCGTCTGTGCACCCACAGCAACCCACCAGCTCCTCGGGTAGCCTGCAAGGACCCTCTGGGCAGCTCCCCAGGGGTGGGATCTTTCCAGATTACACCTTAACAGTCACCACATCTAATAAATGGTGTGAAATAGAGGGCGTGTTCCATGCTTATTGCCACACAATTAATTATTTTACCTAAGCACAGCACAAAAGCACATTCTTAATGCAATGCTGAGACATGCATCTCCTCCTTCAGAATAGAACAACCGTTTATTTTCTCGCAGGAATAAACACAAATGCTTGTCTTCCCTGACATAATTCCCTCCCTTAGCTAAGCCAGGATCACCCACAGGACTTCTCCCCAGAAAAACCTGATCCTTCCTTCCTGCATTCATGGATTCTGCTCAAAGAGATTCTCATACAGCTCTTTATGAGCTGGCTTCTAGATAATATCTGTTCTGTTCCATGCCTATTTTTCTTGCTGAAAGATAGGAAAATTTTGCTCTTTTTAAATTTTTTTTTATTTTTTTTATTATCCTCTGGATATATATATCATCATTTGAACATATTCATCATCACTAAATATTCTATTGGAACTTGCAGACATGAACCATAATGACATAAACTCAGTCTGTGTCTGGAAAGGACAGAGTGAGTAATTTATCAGAAAACAGGTGGGAAAAAAAGGTGCCTTTGTGCTTTCCAGTGTCTAGAAGATACCCAGAACTCCATTTCTAATCATATCATAAAGGTAAAAGTCATAAGGACTTGAAAGACAGCACTGAGTCTTCCCAGACTACCTACCTACACTGATTTTACCACTTGGACCTGAAGAGCCTGAACAACATGTTTTGGTTATTACAGAGAACTTCACCAAAACAGGCAGGTGTTGGCATGATTTTAGGGCTGCAGGTAAAATTCTCAGAGGAAAAGTTGTGTTCCATCTGCCAGCCTGTCTTCCCAGTTTATTTATTTGTGTAGACATAACTAAGGAAGTTTACATAAAGACCATGAAATGCTGCTGGGAGGAAATTCAGTAACATAAATTGGCTCTCAGTGAATGCCAAGACAGAAGGTGGGCAGAAAGGGACTTCTGTTGATGTGTGATGAATTTTGGGGGCTGGTGAACCACAGAATTAGGATCCCAACCAAGGATTTTCTGAATTTTTATAATTGTAAAACTGAATCCCAGTGTCCTATAAGGTGTTTGCACCGTTTTTATTCAGGTCCTTTATGAAGTATAGAGAAACATTTCTATTCTATTCACACATCAATTGGTTCATATTGTACAGCAACAAATAAGTTTGTGATTCTTCCTGTCATCCCACAAGTCTGGGTTGACACATTCACATCTAAGATTTCTCAAGATAAGATATATGTCCACATTTCCAGGAAGTCTGCAGCAACCATGGTGGGAACACCAACCTGCTCCTTCCGGTTGGCCTGAACACAGTTCATGATGACTCTACACCTCAAACAGCTACAGGCACATCATGCAAGTCCACTGCTCCCAGAATTACCAGCTTACTGTACCTGTAGTGTACATCCAATGCCCAGATGTGCAGTAAACCCATCGAGGAGTGGGACCTATGGCTGAGGCCCACTGCCACAGGGCTGCAGTGGCACAGTAAAGTGCACTGCTTTCCAAAAGCACCAGACTTGTGCACACACCATGGCCAACAAGAAGGTTTCTGGACACATGGCAGCCCAGATAGATCTATTGCCTTTTAACTCCAAACTGGTCACTTAACATCTGGAAACTCTGGACAAGTACAGAAAATACTCAAGACTTTCTGGGTAAGGCTTCGGTCAAAAAAGTGATTATGCCAGTGAAGTGAGCAGAACATCATGACTAAATTTCAATTTGACACCAAGATCCACTGGTGTGTTCTGCCTGCATCACAGGCTGATGCACATAAGCTGTGGGTAAATGACTGGGTGCATAGTTTATAAACACTTTTCTTATTCTTTGTGAAAGAAAATGTTGTTTGAATGCATATTGTCAGTGAAGCAGAATTACTTGTGCTCAGTCTTTTGACTGTCACCTATGACAGATCTACAGGAAAACATCCTTTTAACTAAACATGTGACTGTTGGGCATATTTGATGACAATATATTTCAAAATGATCAAAGTCAGCTGTCAGAGAAATTAGATTAGTCATTATTAGTCTTCAGTAGTTCCCATGAGAACCTTGAACAGTTGGTGGCTCTTCTTAAAAGATTACAGTAAGCCTTGTAATGTGTCGTGATGAAAGTGGTAAAGATTTGGAGTCAAGGGCAGACTGCTGTCTTTATTTCTGAAAGTAGATGGTTTCTAATTGAGACTTTTAATTGTACTGAATTTTATCAGTTGGTGATACAGAAAACATTGAAAAAGGACTTACATCTTTCCGTGAACTGCTGGAAATGGTATTTTAAATTAATTCCTCTGAAAGAATCTGGTTCCTAGCAGCCAGTGTCAATGCCAACAGATATTCTTATTTCCACACCATTTCTCCTTGTTCTCCTACTAATGCCAAGATGAGAAATGATGCTGATATGTGCTCACAGGACTAATTATTACACACTAGATCCTACAGTCTTATCAGAGAAGTTGAAACAAAATTGGCAGTATAATATCCATGACCTAAAAATAAAGATGGGGAATTTCAAAGCAAAATTAGATGAGGTTTTAGCCATCATGACTGCTGGTGTGCAATATAATAAAAAATTATTCACTGACTTTTTTATTCCTTTCACAACTGTAAACTTCTATGATGTGTAACACAGTGGGTAAAAATGGAAATCCTATAAATTCAAATAATAAAGGATATCACTTAAGTAATATTTAATCCAAAGAGGTATTCAGATAATCTAGAATATCTGAGAACAATGATTTCTTCAAAGCATTAGAAAAGATTTCTCTTTGAAATGGCTTGTTTGAAGTCTTTAGCACAGACATAAAACAAAAGACTCTCTGTTTAAAGGATTACATTTAAGGACCCTTTTTTTTCCCCTGCATTTATTTGTTGGAAAATGCTGAGTGGGGAGACCCCTAAACTGCAATAGAGAGTATTATGACTGTCATTTCAAAGGAGACTGATAACTTCTTTAGATCTTTCTCCAACAGTGAGGTAATCATGCAGCATTGTCCTTTCATTATGATTTCTTAGCCCAAAATTTATCAAAGAGCAAAATTTTATAATGCTCTTTTTAAAAGAGCATTTTGATATTCTTTACTGTCTTTCATGCTTTCTTTTCAATTTTTTCTCTTTATCCATCCCTGAAGCACATACCTCACATAACACAAAAGGACTTAAACTCTTTGAAGTATATAATAGCATGGGGCTTATAAAAAACAAGGTACCTGATGACCAAGCTTTCAAAGTCCTTGTGTGATTGTCTACATGGTGTTTAGGCCATTTTTCCATTATATGTGAAAAATCATAAAATTACCACTACACAGTTCTTTCTGTGCTGAGTGGCTTTGGGTTATGTGGGGCCCTCATGAAAGCAGCTTTTTTTCCTGATGTACCCAGCCAGTGCAGCCCCCTCAAAATCATCACAGCAACAACAGCAATAGCATGTTAAGACCCTATAGGTAGGGGGTTTTAAGAAGAGAAGGGATACGTGGGAGCATTTTTCTGGCTGCCAGTAGCACAAAAGCCACGGAAATGTTGCCCAGGGTTCCCATGGGCAGCCTCTGGCTGAGCCAAGGGTGTGGTTGGAATCTCATCCAGCCTGGAGACAGTTGTTGGTTGTTCAGAACTGCAGAATCTCTGTAGTGAATTTAAGTTTCCAGGCTTTTCCCAGTTGCTTTTCCCAGCTGTCCTCCACAAACCCCACCAGAAGCAGCCATGGTGTCCTTGGCTGTACCAGTACCAGCGAGGTGATGAGAACTGGGATCCCAGCTCCAGTGCTGCCTGGAATCACTCACACCACTTGGCTTTTAGCAGTGAGTTTTGGCCCTGACCAGCCCTTCCAATTAATGCTGAGGCACTTTCAGGGAGACAGCCAGGCCAGAGAACATTCCCAGGTGGTGATTATGGACAAGGCTTCCCTGTTTTGGGAAGGAAAGGGGATGGAGTCCAACCAGACGGATGCAAAACCAGGCCATGTATTTCTTGCCCTCATGGCCAACAGTCCCTGGGGTTCAGGGATTTCCTCAGTCAGAGCTGGAATCTTTTTGGAAGTTTGACTGTTCTCAATTATTTTATATTCCATGTATTTGTCTAAATGCATGTGAGATCCATGGAAAGCTTTAGCATCCTTCACATCCTTTGGCAAGCAGTTCCACAGCTCATTTCAGTGTTATTAATACCATACTTAAATGTGAGTGATAATAAATCTATCATGCCTTGGGGAAATCTTCCAGGGGGTAATAGTTTTAATAACTCTTAAAAGGGTTTGCTGGGCTTACTGTCTGAGTATGCCCAGCTTCAAATTTCAGCTACTTGGTTCCTGTTAATGCCTTGTCCATTAGCTGGTAAAAAAGAAATATATTACTAGATACTTTCTTTGAGTAAACTGTGATGAAACCACTCCTTAACCTTTTCCTTTATGTAATAAATCAGCTGAGTTCCCAAAATCTCTCCTAAAGAGGCATGCTTTAAAAACTCCAATAATTACACCAAATATGTTGAGGCATGACTTTTCTTTCATGAAGGAGCCCTTTTAGGCTGCATAAAACACACCTTGACAGAAATAAATAACATTCACTCTCTCTCTTTATTTTTTGACATTATGAAAATGTTACAGAGAAACCTTTGGCCTGTCTCCAGGCCAGATAAACAATTTCACAATTAGCATCCCAGAATATCCCCTTATGAGCAAACTCTGCTCCAAAATAAAAGTGGATTTCAGTCCAAAAATGTTATTCTGAGTTCAAAGTGTGCTAAGGAATATAAACAGCTTATTCAGCACTATATTCTTTGGGAAATTTTTCCATGGAGGCAAGCTCTTTCTGAACACAAGTATGGCACTAATTTGTTCATATGCATATAATTAACTTCATTCCACTTATTTTCTTGGAGATTTGTTAGAAGATGAGGAATGATCTTTATACTTCACACCATAAAATGTGAAACAGCAGATCTTCTTAAAAGATATGCATTGCCAAAGGAAGAAAAAATACATCATTACAGTTCTATTGATTTGGTAGTAGATTTACTTAGTGTTTCTTGTTAGATCTGATTTTCAGGTGTATTTTTTCTCACATCCCTATATTGTTCTCTTGTTTAAGACTGATGTTGAAATGTGATCTTCTGGTTGAATGAAATGGTGAAAACTGAAAAGTAGGCATGCAGCTAATTTGTTTCATAATGGTTATACAGTGATGTTCACTACTGGAAAAATTAACCACTCTTTCAATCTTGATTTTCAAGTTCATACCACTCCTTAGACTTCCAGGCATATACTGTAGGAATGACTACATCTTCTCAAATGCTAATCTTTCATTTTACACATCCACCTTGCCAAATCTTGTGACTCAATTTACTCTGCAGGGATTTCATTTTCTGTAGTGCTGATACTCCAAGCACTCCCTGCACAGAGATGTAAATAACGTTCCCATACACAGCATTTCCAGAATCCCCACTGAGATAGGAATGAGTGCCTTTTGAGCAAAAACTGGTGAGGGGACATTCTGAAACAGACAACTTGGAGCAATATTTCCAAGAATATTTCAGATAATTATTACTCCATAAGTAAAAGTATGTTTTCAAACTCTCCAGAGTGCCTCCACAGATTCAGACAATGTGCAAGTAAAATGTGTGGTATCTGAAGCTCAGAAGGAGCTGCTCATAGCAGAAGATCTAAATGCACATGAGAAATCTGTGTAGTATTCTCTGTTGGGAACTGAGATCTTCAGAGAAACACAACTCTCACACTTGTGCATTGCACCAGCTTTCAACAGAGCCCCGCTGGAAACCAGTGCTTTCACCTTATGAAAAAATTAAGTTTCAATCTTTATGGTTGGAACCTGAATCCTGAATATGAGCAAGATGATTCCCATTCTTCAGAGGCACACCAGATTTCACATATTACACGTTTGAGCAGACTTGATTCAGAGGACTGATAAACTAAGTTCCTACCACAGCAGATGTACAAATCAGGAAAGAGACTGCCATTTTGCTAATTCTCTCTTCCTTCATTGAAATTTAACTTTAACATATTAATAAAATCCATTTTGATATTTACTGGAAAAGAAACAAAACCATGTCTGTTGCATTGGCTCAAAAGCTAAAAAAAATAAAATAAAATCAGGTACCTCAGGATTGTCTGAACAGCATTGTTATGGGAATTTTCTATGTTGCTAGTGCTTTGATAGCACTCATCTTGCTTTGCAATTAACATTCAAACAGACACTTGTGTATTTCAAACCTTCTTTGGAAATTTAATTCATTATCATCAAGTTTTCCCTCACCTCTCAGGTCCTCTCCCCCATAGTGACACAAGTTAATCTCAGGGGAAAGGGCTCTAAGCTCTCAAACAAGTCAGGCTGATGATTCCACTAACTTCTTCTGTATTTTTTTCACACCAACTTTTCTCATAATCAGTTTCAGCTTCTCTTTAAAATAGACGTTTTATTTAATTTTGCTTCACGTCTCCAGCACTGCAATTTAATGTCATCCCCTTTAATATAAAAGAACATTGTTTTACAGGATAAAGCAAGCAAGATTTTCAATCTTTCTTATGTTTTTCTCCGGAGGGCAAATTTCTTTTAATCACTTTCCTGAGTATAATTTAGCACATGTAATTATATCTCAAAACAAAAGGAAGTGAATCAATGCATGTCTTCAATTTTAGGAAATACTAAATATAGTCAATCTAAGGATTTCTAACTACCCTTTTGATACAGTTGTCATTGCCAAGGACCAAAGTGCTTCTGAGCAGAGAGTAAATAAGAAGATGTGGCACTTGTTATAGAACAGCCTTTCTGAAATGCAGGATTGGTGTCTGGAGGCATTATGGTTCAGGTCTAACTTGTCAGCCTGATGCAAAATAACACACACTTAGATTCTGGCACACTGCAGCAATTTTAATTTACAGAAAGATGTAAAGCAAAATTTGTTTGCTTTTTTTTAATACCACAGTCATCCTAGATCACACTCATGTCCTAAACACCAGACCATTCCTAAACCCATGCAACTGCTGTTATGCACCACAGAAAGGATGTTCCCTGAAATACAAGTGATCCTGTCTCCCCAGAGTGATCTCCTGCAGCTCACCATACTTATCTCTAAGGGCTTCCTCCCTCTCTGGCCCTGGTTTTACAATACCTTGGTGCCCCCTCAATGTCACACATCTTTGCTACACACTTTCTGGAAGATGAGAAGCTGGTTTGCTGTGCTGTTCCTCACAAGGGTCACTGTCCAGCTGTGCAAGCATTTCTTTGCCTCTGGTGACCCATCATCCTGACTTTGCAATGCCCTTATTTATTTACAGTCTTTATTAATTTATCCACTCTCACTTCCTAAGGTACTGTACAGCTCACTCTGATAAAACAAAGGAAAATACTAATCAGGATTAATAGCACTATTATAACCCAATGGATTCAACAGAATTGCAATGGCTAAGAGGGAACATTAAGCTGCAGATGAAGAACTTATGCAGGAAACACAAGATGCTGGAAATTAACATCTTTTTTTCAAGAGTTATTCACAACTAAGTAGCTGCAATAGCTCCTTCATGTACCCTTCACTGTACCTGCAAACAAGAACAAAATGAGCTGAATTCTGCGTTTGGCTGAGGATGGCAGGAGGATGAAGGGGTTTTGTCCTGAGTTCTCCATTTTCTACAACTTGTGTGCCTGGTCACATGCAGTGGGAACTGACCTTGCCAGTAGTTCTGGTGAAGAGCCAAGTAGCATTAAGCACTTCTGGAGCCTAAATCCACTTTTCCAAGGAGACAGAGGCACCTGGGACAGGACCCACAAAGGGCGTGGGCTCCACAGCACCGAGGTACAGCAGTCACTGTACAGGTACAGTACACCGAGGTACAGCGAGTCCCAGGCGCTCGCTGTCGCCAACACAGGGCTGAGTGAGGCATTGGGGCTCCCTAAACAGGGTTTCCTGAAAACAGGAGCCACAAACCAGCCCAGCAGGCAAGGAGCCACGTAAGCTAGTCACAAAGAAATCTTGAGGTGGTGTCAAGCCTTACCCCACCCAAGGGTGCTGTACTTGGATGTCATTCACAGCCCCATGGGATGGAGAGCCCCATTCCCACCCCCACTCGAGTGCCTTTTTCCCATAATACACAACCCCAGGATGCAGGAAACAGGAGTTCACATCATTCCCTGGCCTGAGGAAGTGTCTGCACATCAGAGAGCTGGTTTCAGGATTGTATTTTTTCCTTCAGGGCAGAAAAGGAAGATGCAGAGTATCTAAACTGCAAAACTTGCCCCTGTAAAAAGGTTTTCCAGTTCTGGTTTTGTTGGGGTTTTTGGGGTTTTTTGGGGGGGTTTTTTGGGTTTTTGGTTTGTTTTTTATTTTTGTTTGTTTGGTGTTTTTGTGGGGGTCTTGTTTGTTTGTTTGTTTGTTTGTTTGTTTGTTTGTTTGTTTGTTTGACAAGGAAGCCAACAAAAGGGAAAAAGAACATCAAATTTTGGCCAGAATAAAAATCTATTCTGAGTGAAAAAGAAATTTTCCCTTCCTCTATCCCATGAAAGATACACAGTGGCTCTTGCTGTTCAAGGAATAACTTTATACTTCTCTAATACCCCTCTGCCTCTTGGGTAAAATGCTAGGGGTGTATTAGAAACAACCAGCAATCCCTTGCCAACACTCTGCTAAAAGCAGTGGTGATGAAACAACCACCAAAACCGTGGTCTGCAGTGAAATTGAAGGGCCTGGTCCAGCAACACCATGTGCTGCAGCCCTGTGCCAAGAAGCACAGCACACACGCTGAGGATTTCCTGCTGGGGAAGATGCTCTGGCAGCCTGTGGTCATCCAGGTGAAGCCTGGTCCTCCCACCAGGCTCCCCAGGACCCACCTTCTTGATGCTCACTCCCAGCAATGTTCTATGACAAGGAAAAGGACAATAAAGCCAGTTCCAGTTGACAACCCTCCATGAATGTAAGGACAGTAAAGCCAGTGCCAGGTAACAATCCTCCAGGAATGTCCCCACAGCGTGGTGCCTCCACTGCTGTGCACGGTTCCTCTGCCTGCAGCTGGGAACACACGAGGCTCCCAGACACAATCTGAGTCCTTGGCTGCCTGAAGCATGAGGAAAAGCCTGGGAGGTGGCTCTCCCTCTTGTCCCACTTTGACTTCTTTCTTTGAAGTGTGCTGGAAGTTTTCTTCTCCTCATCTGTAGTTAATCTGCTCACAAAGTCACACAGAATATGAAATTAAAAATGTGACAGGCATTTTTTCTGTTGTCTGCTTTTTGACAGCTTTTGGAAGAGAAACCCAACTTCTGGCTTTTTGCCGGGAGGATTATGTTGTTTCACTTATGAAGAATGCATTTTTCATAAGCAACTATTTTACATTGCAAACTCTGGGCTTTTATTCCAGACAGATAGACTACTTTTATGAAAGTTCCCTCCAAGATCTCATCTGGCTTTTAAGTCCATGAGTGTTAACCTAGAAATAGTGTAGTTAGAGAACTGCACACAAAGGTATATTCATCGGGTCTGGGGCTGCTCTCACACTGAAATAACCCTCTAGAAGTTAAAAAAAAATCAATACATTCATAAAAGTGAACACATTTGAGCATAATGTACAATTATAGAGAGACTGTATTGTGACCTGTGGCTGTGGCTGGGCAGGAAACGCTTTTCCTGCCTTGCAAATATTCCTGGGATTTCAGAAATTACTCCCATTTCCATATGTAGAAAAAAGAGAGTTATTTTACTGCTTTCATTGAAATGAAAGAGCAGAGAGACAGGCAGACAGCCCACAGGGCTGTGGTTAGGGCTCTCACCTAGGATGAAAGGGATTGAGGATCAGATTAGCTGTGCTTGCTGTGGTTTGCAGAGGGGACGGGGCTGCTGGGCTCTCAGAGGCACCAAGTGCTCATTAGGCTGCTGGCTTTTTCAGCTCTCTCAGTTGAAGATTTTCAGTTTTGCACAGATCATTAACTGTTCACCAGATCAGGGACTTGAAGCTAATTAATCTCCATGGGAGACTGATGCCAAAACCATCTGCTTTAGGCCCCCGAACAGGTCGGGCCCGATGGGCACCAGCCAGAGGGGTGAGGCCTCGGGAGTGACTCGGCTCCCGCAGCCCCAGCGCGGGCTCCTGGCACAGCCCTGGCCCTGCCCTGCCCACACCAGCAGCCACCTCCGTCTGCCCACCGAGGCGCTGCTGAAGGGCCACTTTGGCAGTGCCAGCCCAGGGGACGGGTGCTGGCTGTGTCACACGTCCCTGAGGTGCGAGCAGCAGGTCCTGCTCCGCGGGACCTCAGAAATCCGGGTGAGTCCTTCTGCACAGCATCTTCACCCTGCACCCTCAGCACACCAGCCCTCTGAGGGACAGGGTTCAGCCTCCAGGCTGGAAACTGGGCTAAAATAGAGATGGGTTCTGTCCTTCACAGACAAACCATGGCGTTGCTGTGGTAGAACTCACGGGAGTGGAAGGAAAGGTGACCCAACCTGGGTTCAAAGTAGTCTCCTCAGAAAGAGGACCCATGGCTCTCTCCCTACACCCCTTGCCAGTGGTCACAAATAAAATCCTCCTC
Organism: Motacilla alba alba; assembly: GCF_015832195.1. Classification (NCBI taxonomy): domain Eukaryota; kingdom Metazoa; phylum Chordata; class Aves; order Passeriformes; family Motacillidae; genus Motacilla; species Motacilla alba. The sequence goes on from NC_052018.1 coordinate 10,181,559, forward strand.
ACTCCTTTCTCACCTGCTCCTTTCACACCTGTATCATGCTCACTGACCTGTATTATGCTCACTGGGCCAAAGGAAGGCTTCCAGGTTTCTACAGCTCCAGAAACTGCTCTTTGTAAAAGATTTCCTAAGTTTTACATCGATTTCCAGTGTCATGGGAAGCCAGCCCAGAAGGGAATCTCACCCAGTCTCCTGCATATCATAAGAAATCATTTCTCTAACAAATTCCCTAGCATGAGCCCAGCACAAGGGAACAAAATGCTGCATTTCAGCATTTTTTTAATCCCTCTTTGGTCTTCTCTGATTATTCTTTTCTTTACTGAAAAAAACCAACCAACCAAACAAACAAAAAGAGGTTTTCCATATGAATGGAAAACTCCTGCTTGAAAGTCCCTTAGCTTAGCTTGGTACTCTGGAGAGAAGAGAAAGGCACTGGGAAAAAAAATGTGAAAGAATATATTTTCTACTTTTTTTTTTTTTTTTCACTTTTGTATTTGTGCACAACCCTCTTACTGGGACCAGCCCTGCTGCAGGAGCTCAGCCCCCATAACATTGCACATTCTGTAACCCAGACACCTCAAAAGGAGAACCCAAATCAGGGCTTAAATATTCCTCATCTTTTTCTGGAGCCGCTCTAGACTGGGGCTGGTGACGGGCTGGCCAAGGATACACTTGCAAGTGAGTGCTCTTGATGTGACAATTAATGAGTGAAATTTAACAGTACATGATTTTTTATGCCTCTCACTAAAGAAGTCAGCGTTTCATGTGGAGTGTTCCAGGAATGTCTTTAGGATGAGGTACAAATATACAGAGAGCAAGACAGCAAGTTACAACACACAGACTACACACATCACCCCTTGACTCCATTGTGGCCCCAGGTGCTTATTGTGAAACAATTTCCAGTTTCCTCTTTACCATATTTTCTCTTTAAAGTCACTATTGCCTGGTTTCAAACTCACTGTTGATCAAAATTGATGTTCTGCTTAAAGCAAAAGCAAATTATATCTCAGAGAACCAGGAGAAGATGGCTAGAGAGGAAGATACCCTGGGTGTGCAGAGGGATGAGAGTTGCCCCTCCTGGGGCTGAAATGATCTGTTCATGAGCACAGGTGCTCTCTTCTGGGTGCCTCTGGCCTCGCCAGCTGCAGCTCTGACCTTCACACCCTGCATCTCACATCTGATGAATCTGGGAATGCATTTCTTTAAGGGCTTGACTTTGGTTTTTGAGCTTTCAGAAGTAGTTTCCATCAGTGGCTATCATGCTGTGCTGAGTAGACACTAAATCAAATGGAGGAGCCAGAATTTAGCCCAATGATGACAGCCCTAAGTAACTCCATATTAATGGGAACTACTGAGAGTGTTGTTTAGGTTGGGTTTAGTTCTGAAATCTTCAAACACGGGTTGGTCTTGGACTTTCACCTTTTTCAGAAAATCCTAGCCAAGACACTTTCTAGAGATGCATAAGGTTAGATGAGTAGACAACATCCAAAATACATTAAAAAAAGAAACAAAACAGGAATTCCCTCTTATTTCTCCCCTCCATATTATCTGAGCTGCTCAAAGACAGCAGGGCTCCTGCAAGGAGGATCATGTGGGGCCACAACAGTCACTGCAGAGCAAAATGCAAGTGGGGGAAAATTAATTTCTTTAGGGGATGAAGTGAGCCTCACTCTTTAATTCTATTAACTGCTCTGTTTCTTCCAGGTATTCTGCAGGAGCAAGAGAATAAGATCAATTTCACATGGTGAAAAGGACATCTTTGAAAAGAAACTCCTGAAAATGGGTGGCTTGAGCTATAGCAAGTACAGCAGCTGTAAAATTATTCTGCTATTTAGGTAGGAATTCTAATATTTTATTGTATACCTTGACAAAGAGTTTTCTCAAATGTTTTCAGAGAAGATCTTGTAGCTGGAGTATAATGAGCGAAGAGTAGAATGACCTTTTTTTTGGTTTATGCTTTGGGATTTTTTTTTAACCCTTGCTCTTAGTCCCATTTTCTGCACTAGATAGAGGACAGACTGCACACACAGAGAAACAAGCACTTGCTTTCATAATATCTGTCATCCTTCCAAATCCACTCTGCCTTTTCTTCAAATAGACATTATTAGCTGTACCCTTTGCCCTTCAATTACCAAGCACTTCATGAGTCTTGCAGCACTCCTCCAACTTCAGAGCAGCATGGACCTCAAAGAAAAAAACAAAAACAAACAAATAGACAAACTACTTCCTTGGATTTCCATGCATACTGATGATATAGAGCAGAGAGGAGACTACAGAGGAGGAAATATGACTCTGAGAGTTCAGCATGGATTTTAGCTCTCTTTGCCCTCATTTTGGGCTCTTGCATGATTTTGAGATTGTTTTTGTAATGTAAAGGTGGTAAATCTGATTCTGTGATTCCTTCCTGTTCAGCAAGTCTTACTTTACGCATCTGTTCTGTAGAGTTTTACTGAGGTGGATATCACTGACCAGAACAGAGATGGTGTGAATGGTCTTAGAAACACGACATGTTTGAGACCTGCCACCAAAGTCGCCCACACAGACAATATTCAGTTGTAGTTTCATGACAGTTCCTACTCACTCTTATGAACTCTAATGTCTGTGAAGTGCAGTGAACACCCTTGCTCACCAGCAGCAGTCCCACAACTCTCCAGGAGCTGCTGCATGGATGTGCAGTGTGAGACCATGCTTCTCTCTCAGGTCACATCTGTGACCATCTCTTTATCCAGTGTCCCTAGAGGAACATTCAGTGCCCCTGGAGCTCCGGTGGTTTACATGGCTGAGTGCTCAGCTTTGACCTGAGCGTGTCCTCCAGGGTCTCCCTGCAGGTACAGGACAGACACTTCCCTTCCAGGGCTTCACAGGACAAAACCTGCTCCCTTTTGGGGGGTGACAGGAAACATCTTCACTGTATCCAACAGCATTGCTTTGGTACTTGAAATCTCTTCTGCTCTCTGAGCTCCTTTCAAACACAGACTGAGCAGAATCTATGCAGTGGCATATTCTCAGCTCTGCTAAGACCCTGGAGCATTCATTTGAGGAGATACAAACACCTTATTCACACCATGGTGTTCACCTGAAGATCAGTCAGGCTGTTCAAATGCTGTCCCAAGAAACCAAGCATGTGCTATGCTGAGTGAAACTACAATTGCCCAAAAGGCACACTCAATGGCAGTGCAGAAAGTTGTAGGAAATGTGTAATAATATGACAAAAATAATATTAATTGTAATGCTAATATCAATGTTAATGTTAATAATAATAATGTTAATAATGATAATAATGATAATAATAATGATAATAATAATAATAATAATAATAAAGAATTGTGCCAGGGAGGGAAGCATTTGTCTGAGATCTGAAAAAATATGGCAGATTTCTCTGCAATGTGTTATCCAGTAGTTTATTAAATTATGCAAAAGTAAAGGGCTTCTTCTGACTGAGGGTGTTTCATCACCCAGAACGTGTTCCCACATTCAGCAACAGCTTTTGCTCAACTTCAACTGAATTCTCTTGCATCACCCTGGCTGTGGACACAGCTGTAAAATCACTCCCTTCCTTAGTCAATATAAGGCAAAATATTTATTTTAATAGTGCTGGCTAGGCCAATTTCATTCATAATTGAATCAGTGGTTTATTTCTAGGTCTTTTCACTGACTACCCATTCATCACTTTTAACCACAGGGTTCAAAGAGCTGCTGGAAGGCAGAATCTTTTCAAAACCCAGCACAAGTGGAGTGTCACAGCCCAAGGGCCAGGCTGTCAGCCGTGCTCTGCCATCACAGCCCCTCAGCCTCAGAAAGGCCCTGCTGCACAAAGGCCACTGCAGCAAAGATCTCTACAGCCACTGGCACCTTGGGGCAAACTTTCAGTGACAATGGAAAAAGCACTGGTTGAGACAAAGACAGCCCAACCCAAGCTCATCCCACTGTCCTGGTGTCCCCTTAGAGCTGCTGATGGTCCCAGGGGAGTAGGGCTTTTTGGATCCTGTGGTCTTCACCAGTCTGTGGCTGCACATAATCCATCACAGATGCACACTGAGCTCATGTTCTCTTATTTTCTGGTGACCAAGGGAGCTGTGCCTACTTTCTTGTTCCATTGCACACCTACCTTCTTGTATTTCACAGCTCCTGTCCTGCAGACAAGAATTGCCACAGTGCACCAACGCTCCCCCTTGCACAACAGTGCAGACATGGTGGTGTACAGAGTGATTTTCAATGCTCCACATGTCATAAGAGAAGAGATCTGCAAAAGATTTGAAGCTAAGAGGTTTAGACCAGTGATGTATCTCAAGGGCATGTTGCAGCAAGGAGTCCCCATGCACAGCAGTACAAAGAGAAGCCAACCCCCTTCCTCAAGTAACTGCCTCGTCCAGGTAGTGGAAGCTGAAGCTCAAAGTTTGTGATTTGGAGCAAACCCCAAAGACAGCAGACTCCAGTCCCTGCAAGCCCCAGTCCCAGCCGGCAGTCAGGCTGACACATAACCAGAACAGCTTGGTAACATTTTCTGTTGGAGTCCTACCTTTTATGTCTTCATATTCTGTACATTTTTATACTTCCCCTTCCAAGCAGAATGTTTCACTCTGCTGCCTCTCATGCTTCTGTCCTTCCCAACTTCACTCAATTCAAGAAAATAATTTTTTTCAGCCAGTACTATACCTCTTTCTCTTGTAACCACAGGTGGTCATTTCCAAAGTGCCTAAAATGACCAATATTCAGATTGAACAGCATAATTCTCAAAATTTAACTCAAATTTTATAGACACTCTTGGTGCTTATCTCCAATATCTGCAAAATTATACTCCTCTTAACTGGGCAAACAGCTGATGGAGAAGTTGGATTACCACCACAGTTCAAATGATGACAAGAGGAGAAATACAGTTTTTCCACAACAATAAAAATTTCAGAGTGACCAGACCCCAGCCTCCTTTTTCAGTTTCACATCTTTCAAATATTTTGATCAACTTTCCACTCTCTCCTCTAGCCATTCCTGCCCTTCAGGTCAGCTGATTGTTTCATGGAGCCAAGCTCTTTTGATCCATTAGGAATTCATCCAGCATCCATTGCTGAAGCCAGTTGGAACACAATTTGCAAAAGCAGAACATAAATCAAGTGGTGAATTTGGGATTTTCATGCAAGCCACACAGAGATCAGTGAGCTACTGGCTCAGTTGTACTGTCCATTCCTCTGACCAGCAAAGTCTGAGGCCTTTTTCTCTGGAGAGCTATACTGGAAAATCTTTAGATAATCTTGATCTCAGAAGAAGATCTTGAGCTGGGCAATATTTATTTTAGTTGAAAAAGTAAATATGTTATTGTAGGTTCTTAGATGGAAAAAAATATCTCATAAGAATAAGCAGAAGGATGGTTGTGATTACCACTTTGATGATATATTGATCAAGATAAGAAATAATTATACAACTCCTCTAAAATATTATACAAATGGAGAAAATTATTCTATCTAAAAAGCCAGAAATATGTGTCTTGGAACAAATCCAGATGCACCAAATGTCTAATTTTAAACTCAGTGACAAATGGAAAGAAAGCTGCAGTGATCAGTTAGAGCAGTTTTAAATAAATATAAACTAGGAATGGCTCTGATTGGATCTGGGCAAACTGACCTCCAGAGCTGAGAAGTGACTTCTCAGATGTCAGGAGGATGTGGAAGGGGGAGACCTGCTTGGAAGAGCAGAGCCTGAGGAGTGTTCCATGATGAGATTTCCAGAGAACTCTTAGGGAACCTTTTCCCCGTTCCAAAAAATGTGAACACCTCTAGTGTCTTGCTGTGTGAAAATTTCCCACGGGAAAATTTGGTGCAATAATCCATGCAGGGGACAGTCCAGCATAGGACAACAACCTCTGGCAGTGTGGAAGCAGGCAGTAGTGATGGTGAGGAACAGGCACCCAAACCCTTCACAGTGTCCTGACTCCCGTCTTGAGTCAGGTCAGTGTGGGTTTGCTCACAAGAGCCAAATGCTCGCTGTTTTAATAAAGCAGTGTCTGAGCGGTGTGTGGTCAGCTCACACCTCACTTACAGAACTCCTCAGCTGCTGCTGCACCCACCTGCCCAGATATCTGAAATGCTCCTTGCCCCACTCCGCTGCTGCCCTCAGACCCGACCCCATTGACACCTGTGGGTGCCGCTGCCCAGCACACACCCGAGCTCTGAGACTGATCAAACTAAACCCTCTTTTTGGTAAAGGTACTGTGAGTACATGCTCTGAACTAAATGCAGCAAATGCTCAGGAATTTGAAGTGCAGATGACACATAAGACTCGAGGTCTGCTGCCGAACGTTTTGCACAAGCTGTGTTTTATCAGCTCAGAATGGCCCATGATAATGAGCACAGTGGCACAAATGGCACTGAAGTTCTGCCTGTGCATTGCACAGTAATTGTCAGACAAAGGATGGCAACAAAGCACAGACTCACATAAAATTACATTAAAAACTTTAACTCTTGGTGCACCAGGCACAGTGTTTCCATGGATCTGTAATTGCCCAGGAAAAGAATTTGCAGTGGGAAGCAAAGGCTTTCTCTGAATTTGCAGCAAGCAGTTCAGTGCTGCTCAGGCTGCAAACACAAGCTATGGACAGCTGACATCTTCTGAGTGCACATCAACCCCAGCTCTGATTTATGTCTGAAGCTTAAGCAGGATTTATCTTCAGAGCCACCTCAAGGAGTATTATGTGAAAGGGGAATGAATAAAGCAAGAAAGCCATAAATTTCTCTTCCAGTACAAAAACCTGGAGCCTCAGTAACCATGCAGAGAGAAGAAGTGAGTGGAGCACATCAGCGTGAATGCTGTGATCTATGTTAAAAACCTTCTCTACATTCCTCATTAGCATTCCTTGCTAATTCCCTGCTGGGGGGAGCAGGTGTTCATATACCATGAAAGACTATAAATTTTTAAGTCATCAACTGTTTAAATCACTTCCTCACTCAGCCCCCAAACAAACAGAAAAGCAAGTTAGGATCTGGAGAGAGAGATGCTCTCCCTTTGACCAGAATCACTGCACAGAATACCTGGAGCTAATTCTGCTTTCTTCTGGCATAAAGGAGCTCAAACCTGGCAAATTGTTTTAAATGCCCAGTGTGATTACTGGCAACAGAAAGGTCCTGAAAAAAACTTTTTTTTTTCAACATTTTTTTTTCACTGAATAACACAGACAAAATAGCAAAAATGTCTGGATAAAAATCTAGGCTACATAATGCTGGTTTCATTATATTTTCTGTTTTCGTCTCATCTCCTGGTGATAACTTCTTACTAATTCACTCTTGTCCCAGATGTCTTCCTCCTGTGCTTCAGTAGTGTATTAAAAAGGCATTCTGCTGACGGACCTTTGTAAATTTTAGTGGAAAAAAATTGAAGAATTGTCACTGATAGTAGGCCTATCGCCACAGATATAAAAAAACTTATCCACTCCCTCTGCAAAGTGTTGTCTACTAGTAGAAAGGAAGCACACAGGAAAGCAACCAGGATATTGAACCTACAGCAACTGTAAATGAGTAATCTTTAATATTTCATTCCTTCCCTGCAGCACACAGAAGGTAATAAATAAGGAAGACCAGCTAAGGGGGTAGAACACTCCTGCTGTCCATGCATGGGTGATGTGGGAAGTACAAACTTCAACAGAAAATGCTAAAAAGTCTGCGCATTTCCTGGGTGTGACCCACTGTTAAACCAATATTACTCAAGTTAAACAGGAGCACAGAGGTTTATTTCAGCAGAATAACAGTTATTGTAAACATAAACAATAATGAAGGAGAAAAGCAAATTCACCTGGGAGACAACAGGAGTAGAAAAACAAAGAAAAAGCTTATGCTAGAGCCAGGCCTAAGCCCAAAACCTGCTCTGCCTCCAACCCCAAGAACACTGATACACAGCTGACCTCTGTAAAATCCTGGTCAGGTACTTTTCAAGCCCTTGTGCTATTGAAGATAACAATTTACAAGCCTTGTGGAAACAAAATATGGAAGGACAGCAACACTGTAGAAGCTGAGTGCAAGCTATACCAACACACACACAAGCTGGATGCAAGTACTTAGCCTCTTCAGCTGTCCTTTATATTTACTTAAAACCGTAATTTTTATATTATATTAATCTAATATATAATATAAATATATAATATAAATATATAATATAAATATATTATATATTATATATTGTATATTGTATATTATATAATGTATATTATATATTATATATTATATATTATATATTATATAATATATATTATATATTATATATTATATATTATATATTGTGTATTATATATTTCTATTATATATTTCTATTATATATTATATGTTATGTTATATGTTATATGTTATATGATATATATTATATAGTATATATTATATTTTATCAATAATATGTAATATAATATATTATGTATAGTATATAATATATAGTATATAATATATATTAATATACTTAATGTACAATTGATATATAATATATATTAATATAATAGAGTCAAATTATATTATGATTAACTAGAACTCAGCTATCCATGACCTATTACCAGTGTGAGGGACCAAGGATGTGGGAAACAACATATTAACAACTTAAAGTTAAAAAACCCATAAAGTCACAAATAGATGCTCTTTCTATTGCCCATGGCCTCATTCTGCAGCAACATTAATGTGTCCCCAGGGAATAAACAGGGCCATATAATGGTAATTATTGTCATGGGCTCATTGCAGACATGACCTCACCCTCAGGACTTGGAATCTGCCCCTGACTGCGCTGGAGCTCTAGAGGAATTTTAATGATGGTGTGTGAGGGTCAGGCTGTGACACCTCTTTTGCATAATAGAAACCCATCTGGTGGGGCTGACTGAGGCTGATTGCTATCTGAGCTCCCCTCAGGGTCTCCAAGGAATGGGTTGGGTCAACAGGTAGCTGAACACTCACACCCAGTGCTTTAGTTACTATAAGTGCCCTGACAGAAATATTAAAAATTTTCTATGATGCAGCCTCAAATTTGAACACTTGAGAATCCTCTGGTTTGGAGTAACACTTGCTTTCCTCATGGATCTGGAACAGCCTTTGCCTATTGTACCCCAAATAACAGACAAGCCTGTCTTGTGCTCTCAGATTTTACCCATCTGTAGTTCTGTGTTGCCTGCTAGGGACACTCACTTTACACAGAATATTAGAAATGCATTCAGCAGCACCCAGGAAACTGGAGGAAAGTGTGGCCTGGCAGTGACCTGTTAACCTACAGACTGCTCACAACTTCACCTGCTGGGAGCTATCAAGCTTGGTGGGAAGACATGTCTGCTGTAATGCACAACCATTCTCAGCTAACAGACATCTCCCCATTACTCTGCAGAAAGCTAAGTCCAGCTCCCACCTGGCACCAAACCCAAGTATCCTCAGGACCTCGTTTAAATGGTGAATGAAGCCTTCATTTCGTCAGTCTCTGCCATACCAGTCCATTGACCTCAGTGAATTACCTTGTAGTCCCCATCCATCAAAGTGTCTGTCTACCTGATGGAATGAAGAGTTATTTCTTGGGTCTGTCACTATGTGCCAGCTCAACAGCTAAAGCATTTATTCAATATGATTAATCATTATATCCTAACTGTGGTATCTGCCCTGTCAACCTGAAGACATGGCCAGAAAAGTTCCCGGGAACATCAGAGACAACAGCAACAGGACTGACAAATCCTACGTGCCAGGGGCATCCAGGAAAGCATAAATTCCCTCCACTTCCCACACTGGTGTTGGAACACTGCTTCATTTGAGAAAAATGGACTTTGACACGAGGCAGAAAGGACAGGAACAACTCAAGGGGCAGCAAGAAGCATTTCACAAATAGTTACCAGTGGCTAAGAGAACTGAAAAGATGTGTGGTAAGAAAGGTGCTTTCAGGGAGAAGATAAGGGTGTTTAGATCTCATGATGAGCATCAGTACCCAGAAGTGCCATGCCTCTCACCTCTTGAAATGTCTGGGATCTCCCTGATCTGTACCATCACTTTGGTGTGTAGGCTTGCTCCACGAGAATTCCACCCTACAGCCTGCACAATCCTGTTATGACAGCACTGACCAAATGGAGTCAGTCAGTCACAGCTGACTGGTACCTGCCATTGCACCTAATCTCCATCCAGCACTGCAGAACGTGCCTAGCTACTGCCTTTATTGCTTTTATTCCTTCACTGTAATCTAGTCCTTGAACCTGGTTCCTCTGAGTTGAAAGAGTCTGAAATGCTGCAATATCTGAAATAGTGGTAGCAAGGAGCCGGCTGTGGCCCAAGCGCTACAGCACTGGTGACAGAAGAAAGCACTTAGCACAGAGTATATAAGCCAGGGTGATTTACACAGAAGGATAGGTAGGTTCTCACTATTCATTCCTGAATATTTACTGGGCTTGCTTCAATTACAAGGCTTAGTAGCATGAACTTCAGATGTATGATGCTAAGTATTTTTCTAAGGTCATGAGCGGTAATTGAAAGATGAATTTGATACTCACAATAAAAACTACTACTAATAGGGAACAGATCTGAAATCAGCCCAGCATGATGTCTTTCAGTCTTGGTAATAATGAATATACAAGCAACTCATAACAGTCTACTTGCTGGAAACAAAACATAATTTGGCTGGTCATTTGCTTTTGTTCGTCTTTTGTTGGGGAAAAGGGAGGGGAGACAAGTCCTGTGGCAATGGCATTGAACGGCTCATCTCCGTTTTGAATCTGCTGAGATTAAATATATCCTTTCAACAACAAAGGCTGAACTCTGATCAAAGCCCCACCAGCAGCACGCCCTAAGTGGGACACACCAGATCCTAATTCCTGTGAGCGCCCAAGGGGATGTGTGTCTCCCATCAGTCAAGTAAGACAAGGACAGGAGAGAGCACTGTAATTTTCAGTTCAGCCCAACAAACCCTGCAGCCTCTTGGCTTGCAGTAACCTGGAATGCATCCTGCAAACAATTAGCAAGATGGCTTTTCCAAGCCCGTCAACACCACATGGCTCTTCTTTGATATTGTTTTGTTCTTCTTACCCACCCTCCCAAGAGCTTTTTCAGGAACCCCACACACACGCTGCTGGGAGTACAATTATAGGACAGCATGTTCAAGTAAAAATTCATTCAGCATGTTTCTGGGATCCCTTGTTTTTATGCAAGAGCCTCTGTGCCTCTTCTGCCTGCACCCAGTGTGAGTGCAGTTGTATGAGATGCTTGGACAAGCAATTGCCCATCATGTGCGAATAAAGACTTGTTTTTTCAAACAAATATATGTGTGCAAAAATGTACAGTCCTGTGTTGTAATTGTCTAAAATACCATTGTGGCACGACAGTGAGTTACAACATGCACGGGGACAGCTTGTCTCTAAGTAATTACTTGTGTTGTGCACAGACCCTCCCAGAGGCTCCTCTCCTGCTGTACTGCAGTCATTTATGTAGGACAAATGCTGATGTTAACAGACTGAATGAAAAAAAAATTTTCTGTACTTACAACTCAGATAGCAGAACTTCTATTATGGCTTAATTATAGCTTTTTGCAGGATGAAAAGGGGATCTGCACCAGCCACTTCCAGGCAGGCAGAGTTTAGCAGTGGGCAAGTGTGTCATTTCCATTCTCACCTTGCCTGCTTGTCCTGCACTCAGCAGGAGCAAACCTCTCCCAGCCTTCTGTGTTACCCAAAGGACCATGCTACTGTCAGCAGCCTACCGAGAGTTTCTGCTGAGAAATTACCTCCCAAGTTAGGGCAAGTCTGCTGAGAAATTACCTCCCAAGTTAGGGCAAGTCACTCACAGATAGTGTGTCTGACAATGGCAGGTTTGTCTGTTCTGTCCTCTGTCAATCAGGGGAGGGGGATCCTGCTGCCAAGCTCTTCTGCTTATGTCACTGCATGGAAAAGGCAGGTGCAAATAAGGGATAGCACCCAGAATCACCAAACATCCAGCAGCTCCTACTTCCCTACTGCTGGGGATGAGGGAACAATGAACAACAGCACACAACGAGGACTATGGGCTGATGAGGTGGGTTGGCCACTTACTGGCCCAGAAGGAAATATGGCTTCAAATCTAGGCTGAGCTATCAATAGTCTGTGTGTTGTTGATCAAAGTTTCATCTCCTCTCTTTCTCTCTTCCAAGACAGAATTAGGGTTCTAGGAGTCTGTGCAAGTTACCATAAGTGTGGGGTTTTGGGAAATTGATAACTATTAATCTAAATGTTTTCAAGTCAGAATTCTCTGTCACACTTTTAAATACTTCAGGAAGATGGAACCACCCACTCTAAGTCTGTAGTTTTATTCTGTATTTGTGGTCTAGAAATAAACTGAGAATTTCCTTTTCTATTTTTAGGAGTGCAAATATTTTAAGAAACTTAAAGTTGTGGGAGAGGTGCATTTCCATGCATATTGTACAATCACATCTGAAAGAGAAAACATTAAAACAAAAATACTATCTCCTATCTGTTCATTAGCACTGAAATATAACCAACCAAGCAATCAATACTATCAAATCAATTGTAGAATCATGATTGGAAAAGACCTCTAAGATCAAACGAGTCCAACAGTTAACTCAGCAGTGGCGAGTTCACCCCTAAACCATATCTTCAAGTGCCACATCTACACATCATTTAAATACTTCCAGGGATGGTGACTCAACAGCTTCCCTGGGCATTAAGAGAGTAATAATGTACCCCTGAGCTCCCTCAGCTGCTCCTAATCAGGCTTGTTCTCCAGACCCTTCACCAGCTTCCTTGTCCCTTTCTAGGATTGCAAATCACTTAAATATTCCTGATTCAGCAACTGGATTAGCTGCTCTGTAAATTTCCACTGAAATCCATAATACATAAAAATCTATGTGCTTTATCAAACAGGGATGTGGTTACCTGCTGCACTGCAGGGAAGAGTGTGCAGGGGCATGGATATGGTCCTTTATTTTCTGTGATGCTGTGTTTATCTGTAGGTCTGTGTATTCCCTTTGTGCCTGACAGCTGCCCGATAAATTGCATGGCCACTGCAAAAAGAGATAAACTCTGCTGCAGCAGTTTGCTGATAACATCAGCGTTCAATTTAAGGCAAATGCTCAATCACTGAAATCAACAGTTCATGCAGAGATCAGAGATTACTGGGTTTCAGAAGTTAACAAGCAGTGTGACTTTGCTCTGGAATACAGGAAATCATAGTTCAACTTTCCATACAAGCATAATAGTGAAAAGATGCAGATTTGGTAACGCACTTCTGGGAATTTGAGAGCAGAAAGAAAACTTCTTTTGACGTTTAAAAATTTGGTTTAGTAGCAGTCGTAGCAGTAGTTATAATAATATTTTGCATATTTTATTTTCAAATAGCTCTTTCCAGTAGTTCTTGTAAAGGTGGTTTTTTTTTTTTTTATCCAATAAACACAATCTCAAATTGGGGGCCCACAACAAATGGCATATTTGTGATCTCTGACTGTGTAATAGTTGTTCTCAGGTTCCGATTTCCTGTGTGAGATTCATGATTATGATCTAAAAAAATGACTTTATGTGCATGATTTGTAATCATTGGTTAAAAGCAAACAATTCCACAGTTAACTCGTTCTGCCAAATAGTCTTACAGAGGTAATGTAAGTGGCTGTAATTCAGTCAAGGCAAATCCAAGGCTGTATCCAAGCAGAATCTTCACTGCATTTCTTGTAAACTAACAGCCCCATCTGGGTATATATTTTTAGTTTTCAACACAGAAATTCCCAGTAATACCATGAAGGGATGAGATCAGTTACTTTTTTAACTAGGCAAAGCTTAGATAACAGCCAAACTGCTCATATTTTCTTACAGTTTGTTTGTCTGTTGCTTGTTGACAGCATAAACTGTAGTCCCAGGCAGAAATCCTAGCCACACCTGATCTCAAAGAAATTTCATTCTGTTTCAAAAAAAAAGTAGGATTTCAGCTTCATTGATTCACTTGGATTCATACTGCCTAATTGTCTTGAAAAATGAAAGTTTCATATCACGACTCCTAGTGCAAATCAATAAGGGAAATGTTTTCGTGAATGCTAGTCCTACAGAATTATCTGTCATCTGAAATGTCGTTTTCTCTTTCATTTCAGCAGAAAGGTTTTGTATTTTTTCTCATACTCTTTGACTTTATGGAGATCTTGGGTGTTTTCCAAGATTTCTAAGCATTAATGTTTCCACTTCTAAAAAAAACCAGCTGCTTAATGTTTTTTCTACCCAACTCTTCACACCATCATCAGTCTAAATCCTTGGCTTTACAAGCTCTAGCTGTATCTGATAGCCATATAAATGCAAAGAAGGGCACAATTCTGAAGAGTTCATACTCACACAAAAGCAATTTTTTTAAGAAAAAGAAAGGCATTGAAAGATTCATATCAAGATATTCCCAAAGTTGGTTTCTTGAGGTATAACTGTCAGTGTCAGGAATGAGTATCACACAGATCAAAGGATGCATCTGACTTCAGCTGGGGACCATGTTTAACCAGCCCAAACACCCAAACCTCTGAGACTGCTGTTCCCTATGGCTCAGATATCCTTGATGTCCTGGAACTAAGCAATCAGAAACTCTAGGCACTGACCCAAAGCCCATCTCCACTTTGCCCAAACCAGGCAGAGAGTGGCTGCAGTACAAAAAGGTCTTCATTACCCTGCATTCTGCCTAATCATTGCCTAGCAATTGATTTTACTCCAGTTCTGAATAATTTCTGTACCCCAGTGTGTTCCTCAAGAAGAGAAGCAGCTTGGGAGGGTTTGCTGTCTTCCCATTCTGTGCCCTATCCCTCACAGGGAATGGGAAGAGCACAACTTTAGGGTAAATCCTTCTTCAGGCTGTCTATTGAAGGGACAAAGGGAGAAGTAAAAAAGCATTGACCCAGAAGAAGGAGTGCACCTACCAATTACTTAAAATCCTATGGGAGCAGGATCCTCATATCCTCATTGGGCTAAAAAGCTCTGGCTCCTACCTAGGGATTTAGGCACTAGGACAGGCACTTGGCTGTCAGGTGGCAGTAAAATTTGTAATGCTCAGGAGCTCAATTGTTTTCCTAGGAGCTGTACTTCTTCAGGTAGTGATGCTTCCTCACCTGGTGCTCTCCAAGCACTGGTTAGCACCGTGCCTATGAACTTGAGTAAGCTGCAAATCCATAGAGACCATTCCAGAGCACAGTGTCATTAATCAACTGTGTTTTCAGCAGAGGTCTCGATATTGCACAAACTCATAGTTTGCTAAGTGAAACCAAAGGGCTGTTCTTTTCCTCCAGCAAGCATTCTCCTTGCAAAATCCAAACTATTCCATTTAAGTGTTCACAGTTGGCTGAGGGAAGGAACTCTTTTTTTTTTTTCTTTCTTTTGTATGTGGCAACCAAAACCAAATAAAAATTTTCCTGAGAGCTGGACAATGTACAGCATCTCTCCAAAGTAAGAAATAGCTGCTTGGTGTCTGACTAAAACCAGGTCAGAAAAATGCATCCAGTTTTCTAAAGGAATCACTGAAATATGCCCATGAACTCAGGCCTGGAGGCGACAGACAGACCTTAGTTTAGGCAGTGACTTAGGTCTTGCATCAAATGCTGCTTGAGAAATGGGGCTGAAAGAAGAAGAGAAGGACAAATCCGGATGGATGGATGGATGGATGGATGGATGGATGGATGGATGGATGGATGGATGGATGGATGGAGAGCTCTCCTTCTTTCCTTTCATCAGGATCCCTGTAAGTCATATTCCATGTCAGTTTATATGAACACAGACTGCTCTGAAGATGTGGAGTTTCACTGCCACTGCTGCTGCTGTGGTTTTTATTTTATAAGTTTGTGCTGAGAAGTGAGAAACCAGATTGTTATCATCAAGGTCTCTGGAATCCAGTACCTGGTTTTAGCCCTGGACTGAAATGCATCTGATAATTTCCTGGTCTTTGGTAGCATAGGAGAAAAAATTCAGCTCTTTATGTGAGCAGTGGCTGGAGCAGCCTGACAAACCAGTGCCCTTCCAGAAGCATTTGCAAGATTTCCTTATCTTCATCTGTCCAGTAGGAGAGCTGCAGCAGCTTTCTACAGGCTCTGATGTGTTTCTTTCTCACTGCAAGGACCCATCACGACTCCTCATTTACTTTACTTTTTCAGAGAGAGGATTGTTTTAATATATTGAGCTCTTTATTAGTCAAATTAATATTGTTTGCATTATTATGAGGACATAAAGACAGCAAGACTTCTTGTACTTTAACCACAGAGTTGACTCTTGCAAGACCATTGGGAACAACAGCCAATTATGCCACACACATTATGGCATATATAATTCCCTTCCTCCTAGAAAACAACCATGTGGTTAGATGCCAGCTCTTTGCCTGGGCATGCACAGTGAAGAGCTTAGCCTCTGTTTAGAGGTTGTGATAAGGTCCTGTTGATTATATCCTTGACATCTACCCTGGTTCTGAAGATAAGATTTGGTGTGGACTCGTTTAGAGATCTGGGTGAGCCTTGGAGTCAGTAATATGCTGGCTAATGATTTCTGCCTTGCAGACCTTTCCATCCAGTCACAGAGCAAGTGAGTGGGAGAAGCTATAATAAAATGCTGAACTCTTTTGTTCCAAAAACTATTCCCTACTCTTCTTTTATGCCTATATTTCAAGTGCTACAGCTCTTGCCTCTTACTGGACCCTTCCAGTGACTCGTTAAATCTTGGAGCCTCTAAAAAAAAGAGACTCAAATCCCATCCCAGCTAGGCAATATCATGACATCAGATCAAATTTAACCCACTATTCCAACTGTTCCAGAAAGTCTGTTGTTTATTTCTCTTCCATCCTAGAAGCGGAGTCTGAACAACTGATTAAATCTCTGTAATTTACATAACCAGGACCTGTATGCAAAATTTTATCCATCTATTTGTACCACTCAGTGACAGTCTGAAAATTGCATGAGAACTCCCAAACTCAGCAGGTGTCAGCAGCTGCAATCCAGGCTGGCTCTTGAACAGATCTTGAACAGATTATGGCACAAAGTAGGTGAATAGCAGGAACTCTGTGTTTAATCTCTTCTATTATATCTACCTCCTTAAAAACCTTCTTCTACTCCACAACAAGGACAATTTTCCAAGCAAGTATTTTTATTATATTGTCTGTTTCACTGTTACTGCTATGAATGTGCCTCCCACCAAAGAAGTGGCTGCTCCAGCCTTCGAATCAATCACAAAATTACAGAGTGGCTTGGGTTGGAAGGGACCTGAAAGAACATCTAATTCCAAATCCCTGCTGGGGGCAGGGATGCCTCCCTAGATCAGCTTGCTCAAAGCCACATCCAGTCTGGCCTTGAACACTTCCAGAAACAGCTCAGTTTGCAGCAAGTGACAAAGCCATTGTTTGCACAACCCCTTGATGATCTCCTCTTCTCACAGATGGAGGATATTTGGTGCAGGTTCTCCACTACACTCAGAAGCATTGATGAGAAGAGGAATCTCTAACTCACAGTAGCATAGCTCAATGTAGCAGACTCCAGGCCAAAGCCCAGGGTGCCCAGGCACAGCACGTGTTCTGCACAGCACTGGAGCCACTGCCTCTGGATAGGACTGAGCAGCAGGAGAGAGGGTGGTAGTGGTGACTAACACAGACCAAGTCCCGACAGGAAATGTTCTGGTGACAGCAGAAACAGCAGAAGTGAACTTCCTCCTGCCCAGCCCCAATGGGGTGGCTTTGGATGGCAGCTCACCCAAACTCAGGTTCTCCTGCCCTGATCTCACAGCCCCTCTGTTACTCAATACCGAGGTTGGCTGCAGGTTTTGCTTCTCTACCCTGCCCCAGTCCTCATGCTCACACAGCCCCCAGGCAAGGTTTTAGCTCTCTGCTTTGCCATCTTCCAAAGCAAACTGTGTCAGTGGAACAGGGAGTGCCTGCAGGATAAAAGAGATGGCTGCAGATCCCATTATGTTCTTCGCTTGTCACAAACTAAGCAGGAGATCCCAGGTACATGTAATGTCCTTACTGCTGTGTCCTCCTAAGTATGGGTAACTCAGCATTCAGGGAGAACAAGGAAATAGCACTTCTGCAGAAGGTCATTTGTTTTATCTTCTTTCAGACGCTTGAGGACTTGTTTTGTTTTCCTGTCCTCTTTATGAGATGAAGATTGCAAAACCCTGGTAATGTGAAATTCACTAATGAAAGTGCCACTGGCACACATTTTACTCACAGCTCTACTGCTTTAGAATTTGGAGATTAACTCTGAATAACCAGCACACATGACTCAGTTCTTCTCAAATACAGCGTATCGTCATTAATGAGGATGAAAATCATAAAAATCATGAAAAGGATACTATAAATACTGAGGACTAAAATAATGAAAATTATGAAAATCATACTCTAAATAAAACATTGACAATTCTACTTTTTTAAGATACCTTGTTGTTATTTGAATTTTGACATTTGTTTTTTGAGGCTTATGAGTTTGCTCATGCCATTTATGAAGATGGTATATAAAGATTTCAAAAGAAGGAACAAAAATATTAAGCTGAGAAAGTCCTCTACTGAAGAAAATTAGTGAGAATTAAGCCCTTTGATGACCCTTAAGTTATCCTCTTGCAAAATCTGGAAAAGCACACTTTGGTTTTATCCTTAGAGCAACTGAACTATGGCTCCCAACTCATTCCTTGTCTACAGAAACCTGGACTTTAAGCAAAACATTAAACACCTGGGACTGATAATAGAAACTAGCAATAAAAATGGAACTTGAACTGCTGCCTTATCCTACAGTATAGAACTCTGTTTAAACTGACCTCATCTTCAAAATCAGCCTGGCTGTATGCCTCTGAACCTCACAGTCAGGTTCAGCTGGGGCAAGCACTGGGCTGTTCACTTCATTGCTACATTCTGCCTTTTCTGAGTGTGTGACAGCACGTAAATGGGGACATTTCCTCAGCAGCTTTAACACACTTTGAGAGCTGACTGGTTGCCATGGCAAGTCAGCACTTTTAGGCAGCAGGCAGGAAACAGGGACTTGCTTGTCCAACAGTGGCAGCTGGGGAGGGCCCTGCGCACGCAGCAGTGTGTGGATTTTGTAACTTCCCTCCTCAGACATGGTCAAGCTGGCTGGGACTTTGCATCCAGCTGCTTCCTTTTAGTAGCTTCATTTTAGGCAGAAGACTCAAGGGTAAATGATTCACTGTTTCCAGACCAGGAGATCAGAAGAGAGGTTTGAATACCATGAGATGTCGGCATTAGCAGTAAAACGCCACATCTTGCTTCCCTGTTTCCCTTGCACCCATCCCGTATATCACAGCCCCCTTAGCTGTGCCACTGAAACAGAGACTGCACTGTAACAAAATCACTGGGATAATCAGGGTTCAATTCCTTTGGAGGGCTGTTTGAATATGGGAGGGATAACCAATGCTGGCATCTAAAAATCTAACTGTAACAGGGAGCCCAAACCAGGATATCATACTCCGAGTGCAATCCCACAAGTGATGAATAGACAACAAGTTCACAGGGTAATTCAGGCTGGAAAGGACTTAGGGAGGTCATCTAGTCCAGCCACCTGCTCAAAGCTGGGTCAGTAACCACCTCTCTGGACTTTCTAGGACAGCTCAGGACGGAGCCAGCTGCCCTCGCTGTGAGGGTACACTGCTGACTCATGCTCATCTCACCCCCCCTCAGATGTCTCCGAGCCTTTGAAGATAATGACAGAAATAGGTGTCTGACCCATTTCAGACATCTGCTTCAGCAGGAGATGAATCACACTCCAGCAATGCCTGGCTCCCTCCACTGACTACAAAGGGAGACCAGGGTGATTAGTAGCTCTGATATAAACATCCATACTGGTGGTGCTTTCAGCCAGATTAACCCTGCCTCATAACCTCTGCTGCATCCCCAGATTGTGCTGCACGATATCACACGTGTGTGTGTGTGTGTGTGTGTGTGTGTGTGTGTGTGTGTGTGTGTGTGTGTGTGTGTGACATGCACTTGCAGGGGTCCTTTGCATGTGAAGGGAGTACAATTCAGAAGGATATATATTCACAACAATGCACCAAACTGGAGGCACTTGAAAGAACTGATTCACATTTCAGCTGCAGATATTCTAGCAAATATCAACCCTAGTGGTTTCTGAATGTTAGCTTGCTTTAAACATATCCCAGAGATTTTATTTTTAATACTAAGTAGCATGAAGGTATCTTTCTGTTTCTTCTTCTATTTTAGTAATATCAGTTTGATTTTCTCCGGCAAAATATAAGATTCGCTTTGAAGCAGTCAAGAGCATCAAATTCTGCATTCAGCCCACACTGAGATCATCCTTAATTCTGTTTTTTCTCTCTAAGAGTTTAAAAAAGGAGCCTGAAGTCAGCAAATTTGACTGACTTTAGCTCCTGGTGGAAAGGTCAGGTAAAGTTCAACTCCTTTATAACAGAAGAACAATTCCGGAGGTCTTTAATCGTTTGTCCTGTAGACTAGCACAGTCCTCATCTTTCAGTGAATATAATGGTTAAAAATTACATTAAACCTCCCCTTTTTGAGCAACTGCTCTCCTTTTGACCTCTCTGTAACCCTGAATATTAGGGCCTGCTATCCAGTTTGAATCACAGATGAGTGTTGCACTTTTAGATGCATGTTAAATAACCTGCCACTTTCTTCTGACTGAAGACAGACACTGTCCCTGCAGAAAAATCCAGGCAGATAAGGGAGAAAGCATCACATCCCATTCTCAGAAACCAGCCCGGACAAGCAAAGTACATATTCTTTTAATAAGTATGTTTTGAAATGTTGAGAAATCACTGATCTTAATCTTAAAAGCTGCCTTTAGCCTCCTTTCATGTACTTTGTAGCAGCTTCCTCAGAAGTCCACCACAAGCCTTCCCATCTCACATCATCTCCAAGCAACTGACCATGTGCATACACAACAGAGAAGGGGTTGTTCATGCTGGTCAGAGCAGATAGGAAAAAACAGAGAGAAGACAGGACTCCCTCAAAGTCACTCTGAATAATGAGATTGATCAGCCTCTGCAATTCTTACTCCATGAAAATTGTGGATATCCAGCTGCTTGACTCCAATTGGGCTTAGACTACTGTGCCAGCAGAGGATGGTCTAAACATTTAATCCAATGCAAGGGGGTTTTCAAATCACTTGCTTGGGTCTTAGCATAGCATTGCCAAGCATTCCTTCAATGATGAAGTTTTCTATGGGAATATTGTTCATACAGGTCCCTGAAGAAGTGATTTCATAATGGAGAAAGAAGCATAACCAAAGAGTAGTCTGGCCCATCATGCTAGGAGGTATCTGAAGTAGAAACTGGTGTTCTCCAGTTGGTTCCATCTCTTTATTTATGGTTTTCTGCAATCTAATGTTCCTCAAGTTCAGAAGTCAGCAGACTTCCTCTTTAACTTCCTGTTTCTCTGCTAGTTTTAATTTTGGCGTTGTGTGTAACGCTAAGCACCCTGGAACTTATACCAAGCCTGGGAGGACAAAGATTCTTGTTCCTGGAGAGTGATGCCTGAGCTCAGAGACACTGTGAGATGTGTCCCAACAGCAATGCAAACCCTGCTCTGTCAGGGGCAGGAAACAGACATTACAGACAAACAGCTATGGGGAGGTTTACACTGGATATTAGGAAAAATTTCTTCACGGCTAGGGTAGTCAAGCATTGGAACATGCTCTGCCCAGGGAAGTGGTAAAATTGCTGTCCCTGGAAGTGTTCAAGAAGTGTGTGGATGTGGTGCTTAAAGACTTGGTTTAGGTCCAAGGTTTAGGAGCTGGCAGCATTAGGTTAATGAGGTTAAATCCTTTTTATCTTTATTTATAAGACAGCTAAAAGTGAATTCATGTTCAGGATGCACATGACATAGTTATTAACAATAAACCTGGATTTATTAGTAGTAGTTCTAGCTGAGGTACATGTCCACCAGTTTCATAGATGGATATAACATACCCAGATCTCCAGAGAGTACTTCAAAGAATGCATAGACCTCAGACATTCCTTACCTAAACTATACATGGACCATTATTACCAGCACTTTTGATGATGCTTTTTATGTGACTGCTGAGATATTACCAAAATCATAACAGAAAAAACAAAACTATTTTGAAGCAAAAATATTGCCACTGAGATTAGCAATATCACCCAGACTGCATTGTTTTAAATAAGTGTCTCATATTTTGGGCAGAATGACTAAGATGCAGCAGATGTTCAGTGCAAAAGGATCATTTTCTGCTCAGGAAGTTGGAGATTTAATAATAAATGTGGCCTGAGGATTCAAGTTTATAGTCTGATCTTATGGGAGCTTCTGAGCACTCAGTGCCTTTGAAACAAGCCTGCAGAATCTGTGAGAGATGTTAAATGAGCTCCTCAGGGCCGGGCAAGGGCCAAGGCTGTGAGTGAAGCACTCCTGCCCAGGAGATGGGACAGACACCCCCAGAGAAAGCAGCAAGCTCGTTCTGAGCAGCCCAGCCTCCCCCCACCACAGAACAGCTCATGCGGTGCCTCCTTGGGGATTCCTGCTGTTGTCCATGGCCCACAGCCTCTCCCTTGCAGTCCAGTTGGACAGACCCCTGAGCTCACCCCATTTTCAAGGTCATCACACCCACTCCAAATACTGCTTACAACAGTAACTTCAAAAAAATAAATATCATCAAATCATAGAATTACTGAATTGAAGGAACCTTAAAGACCATCTCGTTTCCACCCCCTGCCATGGGCAGGGACACCTTCCACTAGACCAGGATGCTCAAAGTCCTGCCCAGTCAGAACACTTCCAGGCATAGGACATCCACAGCTTTTCTGGGTAACATGTTGCAGTGTCTGAGCAGCCTTACAATAGAGATATCACAGTACATCAAGTTTTTCTTGGTTCATTGCTTCCTTTTATGTCTTTTCATGAAAGTTGTAGGAAGCATCACATTTGCACGCGAGGCAGGGGGTATATGAAAGTTTAATAGTAATGCAAAGATCAAATAAACATCTTATCACAACAAACCCCTACCAGTTTCTGGTTAATCTCAATCTGCTCTCTAGTAGGTGTACAACAACTGCTAAATGCCAGTGTAAAGTCTCCATGGAAAGCCAGTTTTTAAAAGAAGCGTTGCAAATATCACATTTGTTTTCTCAGATCATCCCATTTCTCCAGTTGCCATTTGTGAGCAGGGTCTGTAGACCCCTCTAGAGATGTGTATCACGTGTGGCTGCGAGTCAGATATCACTCCAGGGCCACTGCAGCAGAAACGGCAGCAGCATTACATCACCCAATGCTCCACTGTCTGGGGTGACCTCACAGCTCTCAGAAAACACCTGCTGTCAGCACTTGCTATCTCCTCTAAGGGCTGATAAGGCGTTGAATTTGAAATCTGCATGTTACCTCACCTGCCCCCAGCTCCAGCTACTGGCTGAACATACTGTAGAGGTTCTTAAGCAGTATATTGCAGCTATAAAAGTCATGTGCCACGCACAAGCATTTTGGTAAAACATTATGCAGATATTTCTATCAAATACATCTTTCATGTCATTCCTTGAAGTGAATAATGTCTCTTGTGAGGTCTCCCAAGTACCTGATTTGTGGTTTATTTAAATTTCATTTATCACTGCTGAAAGTTATATGAAAAGGAAAAAAATACCTTAATACAGGGAATACAACAAAGGACACACAGAAGGCACACTCGGATGGAGTACAGCATCCCCAGGGCAGAACAAAAACAAGCCCAGAGCCTGTCTGGGCAGCCCAGGAGCACTCCCATGGGTAGACAGATTTGTCAAAAGGCAATTTGCTCCTCTCTAGCACAACCCAACCCAGTGAGAAATGAAACTGGGGACTGCTGAGTGCTGGGGATAGATGCCTGGGGACAGGTCTGAATGGAGAATAGGGTATGGGGAGGAGAGGAGCTGATTCACATTTCAATGGCAGATGTTCTAGCTAGCATTAACCCTAGTGGTTTCTGAACATTAGTTGGTTTTAAATATATTTAGAGACTTTATTTTTAATAGTCTAGGTAACATGAAGATCCTTTGGTTTTCTTATTTTATTTTGGTAATAGCAAATTGATTTTCTACTGGGAAATGTAAAAGTCTGTTTTGAAGCAGTCAAGAGGACCAAATTCCCTGCACTGAAGTCATCCTTAACTCTGGTTTTGGTAATCAAGACCTAAGGGGCTGAGGCTGTGAACAGCCATGTCAGTAGGAGGACATCCCTGAGGGTCCCATGCTGTAGGAGCACC
The DNA here is from genome assembly GCF_015832195.1 of Motacilla alba alba. NCBI lineage: Eukaryota > Metazoa > Chordata > Aves > Passeriformes > Motacillidae > Motacilla > Motacilla alba. The sequence goes on from NC_052018.1 coordinate 10,205,682, forward strand.
CCTGAGGGACTGCAGCTACAGGTGACCCACACCCACACACCCTGGAGGAACTGTGCCCATGGGGAAAGCAGCAGTGCAGGGACACCCTGAGGGATTGCAGACAGAGGTGACCCTCTCCATAGCGGGGACACTAAAAGACCGTTGGAAGACAAGCTAGAATCAAAGAGCAGCAGAGAAAACCCTAGAGAAAAAAATGGTGGCAGAGAAAAATGAAGAAGCAAAAAGCATCAGCAAGATACAGTTCCAAGCACAGCCTCAGGAGAAATGATGATGCCACCAGAGAAATGAGAACAGGGTAACTGTAACATGGGCGGAAAGTCAGGGAAGTTGAGGCTAGGAAAGGGGCCATAATAACTGATTTAGGGGAAGGAGGACAGAAGGTGTTTGTTTGTGTTCTTTTTTCCTTGGTCAATATTTATAAAGCATCAGAAATTTGTGTTGTTTGTAATGAAAGTAAGTAAAAAAAACCCCAGCATTGAGTCTGTTCGGTCTGCAGCTTCCCTCTCTATAGGAATTAGTGTGTTTGAGGTTTTCATCAAGGAGCTTTGGTAAATCAGCTGCCTCTCCTCAAAGAAGCAGGCACAGAGTGCTGCCAGACATACCTGATGCCAGAGACCACAGGCAGACACCATTTATTCCTGTTTGGAGGATGAGTGGAGCAGTGTGTTCTGCTGAAGTTTGTTCAGAGGCCATGGAACTCTTCATGCAGTTTGCTTTTGCTCCATTCAGTGCTCGTGCCATGTGTTCTCAAGGCACTGGAACAGAATCAGCCAGTCCCAGCATTCCCTCCGTGCACAGGGTACAGTTGCTCTGCATGTATCTCTTAAACCACCCCAGGCCAGGATTGGACCAGCAATGCTGCTGAATGAGAGGAGAAGAAAATTCCCTGTTCCCAGAGTGGGAAGATCTGGGTAACAGGTTCTCTGCTACAGCTCTTCCTTAGTGAAGCCTGCCTCATGATTTCCAGGTTTTTTCAAGATGTACAGACTTTCATTTACATGCACAAACACACAGAAATTTCTCAGCAAAGTGGGATTTGGGCCCATGTATCTGCCATTTGGATGGGAGTAATTAGCAGCTCTATTTTTTTTTTTCTGTTTAGAAAGATCAGGTTATAGTCTTCATTGATTCATTTCTTAAGCTATTGCCTGTGACAGACCACACACACTCTCTACTTGTGGCCCAGCATCTCAGTCTCTCCCCATGCTACACAATGTGTCTGGCTCCATAGAATCACAAAGCTTGGAACAGTTCTTTAAGGTCATCAAGTCTAAACATTAATCCAGCACTGTCAAGCCCAGCATTAAATCATGTCCCAAGGTGCCACATCTACATGTATTTTAAATACCTCCAGGGATGATGACTCAGCCACTTCCCTGGGCAGCCTCTTTGACAGCCTGATCCCTGTTTCAGTGAAGAAGTTGTTCCCAACAGCAAATCTGAACCTCGTCTGTGCAATTTGAGGCTGTTTCCTCTTGTCTTATCACTTGCTGCTTGGGAGAAGAAACTGACTCCCACCTGTCTCCAACTTCCTTTCAGGTGGAGAGTGAGAAAATCTCCCCTCAGCCTCCATTTCTTTATCAAGCCTGACTGCAAGCACAGCTCCTGGCTGTTCTGCAGCACAGAACTGAATTGCTCTTTCAGCAAGGCCTCCTGATAATAAACTCTGTGCCAAGATGTTTGTGGGCGACAAGCACGAAGATGAGTGTAAGTCAGGGCAAATGTTTTTAAAATTTCACACATGTGTTTATTTTTATCTTTTCCCAATATTTGCCCAGCTATCTAATCTTCCAAAGAACTGCATAAATCAGGTTAACTCTTGCCCAGTAAAAAATTCCATGCCAAATTCTCCCAGGCAGAACTAGAGGTGGGGTTTTCAGTTGTGTCACCCCATCCTTCCCCCACACACCTCCCAGCAAAATAGTCCAAAAAGCTAATGTCACTAATTTTCACCTTAAACAATATACCATGATAAAAGAAATAAATTTCTTCAAAAATATAAAAATAATTTTTAGAAATTTATAATCATTTTTAGGAATTTTAAAGAAAGTGTTCCTCCTTCAAACCTGACCCTGAGTCATGGTGTCACTCAGATGAGGAGATTTATCCATGGTTGCGGTTCTTACAGTCTGCAGCACAAGTCATTTTACCTTTGGTATGCTGCTCCCATCTCTTCTCAAGACCAAAATTTTCAGTGTGTGCTGGTATAGAAGCTTTGGACAAAAAACCCTCTATTTCTCTGCATGCAAATCTCAAAATTAAGGTATCCACCTACCACTGGTTTCTCAGAAATACACGCCCACATTTTCCCTTGCTCTTCTCCCACACTGTGCTAGCTTACCAGACTCAGTAACTTGGCTTCCAGCCTCAAATTACTCAGAAATATAATTGGAAATAGAAATGTGAAGAAGCCCCGCTCCAAACCTCACACCTTACAAATACACACTGGTGGCCTGAGACAAACTGTGACATCCTAGTAAGGTGTTAAAGAGTCGTGTCCTGGGCCAGTATGTCACTGTTATGGAGCCAACAATAGGCCATGAGGGTCTTCAAGGGTCTCAACCAATGCAGCAGAATCCCACAATCATAGAATGCCCTGAGTTGGAGGAGACCCACAAGGATCGAGTCCAACTTCCAGCCCTCCTTTGGATGCTTTCTAATACCTTTTTATCTTTATCTTTCAGGACAATTTTGACAATTGAGAAGGCTGTAGGTGTTTCTTGTCACCTCCTTCTTCTCTTCCTTCTCCACATCCATGCAACAGATCAATTTTTACCACGTCCAGAGGATCCAGTGCTCCAAGGCAGGACTCTCAAACCCTCCATGGGCAGAGCTGCAGTGAAGGAGACCTGAGTGCATGGAGAGAAAGGCCCCCCAGCACTCAGGGCTGCATTTGCTCCATTAACCAGCCTGCACATCTACCAGTGGTGTGTGTCACACTGGACAACTTCATCCCTTCCAGTGGCTTAGTGGATGCTTCCAGCCACAGGTCTGGTCATGCTTTCATTCCCTGTTGTGTCTGTGGGTCCTCCCCAGTCAGTCTGTTGGGATGCTGAGTGGGACATAATCCGATCAGGTAATTTTGTCCCTTGTCAGGGGCAGAACAGCTAGAATTTCAAGTCCAGCATCATTTCATGTTGGAAGATTGCAACATTTCCAATAACATTGCAAGAACAAGGTGCATACTGATCTCCTCTGCTGAAGAAAGCAAGAATAAGTCAACTCAAAATCCCCCATGGTTAAGTGTAAAAAAAGAATCAAGATTATTTTACGTTCAAGATGGCAATGACCCCAAGTTGCACCTTGATGGGGTCAGATTTGCCCCTAAGGAATTTCTTAAGCAGGAGAATAATATAGTCCTGGAAGAATAAATCTCTGCCATACAGAGGGATAGTAGAGCCTGCACCTTAGCGACAAAATGTAAATGAGACTAGCAATGGCTTGGTCTGATGCTGGAAGTAGTTCTGCCTTCAGCTTGAGGATGTACTAGAATCCTTCAGAAGTCCCTTACAACCAGCAATCCTTATTCCAATGATTCTGTGAAAATGCAACCAGAACTGAGAGCTGCATACAGCTGCTTTACTATTTCAATAATACCATTCACTCCCGTCTCTCTTGCGTACATTTTGCCATGCCATATCTAAATACTCAGGTTTTCTTTCCAAAATTCTAAGTTGTGGCACCTACAAGCAATCTGTTCCTTGAAGGTTCTTTTCTGTTGGCCTGAAGTTCCTCTTCCTGTATAGAATTAAAATAAGGAGGAAGAAAAAGGGGATAAGATCTCAGATAAGGTAAAAACTTAAACTTCATCAAATTTGTCATCAGATGCTGAAAATGAATCTGAACTTTTCAAACATAAGACTTGCATTGTTACACACTGTTGCACACCTATATCGTTAACCCAGAGCTCATAAATAACATTCAGTAGATTAATTTCTGATTATACACTAAATTTAATGCCAGAAGGGACTATCTAAACATTTGTTTTCGCCTCTGGAACATCCAAAACTTTTACACTTAACCATTTATACAAGAACTACAAGCTTGTGCTTGACAACATATATCTCCCAGAAATTCCTTATTCTTGAAGAAATTACATTCTAGTTCATCTTAGATACAGAAGTGGGACAGCATCACACCTTGTGCCAGTCATTAAGAGGTGAATAGAACTGCCACTTTCTGTGGAAAGCATAGGAAGACAGATTTGTGTTGCACAACTAACAGAAGGAGAAGTGACAATACCCAACCATGTTTGAGTATTACCCTAACCATGCTGATCTTCCCTGAAAAGATCCATGAAACTTTTCACAGCTCTGCTCCCCTCTGATTTGCCATCCCCCAAATGCTGACGGTGCTGAATTCACATAAAGAGACTGAAATGTTGTAGAAAGAATGACACCACCATGCTGGATTTGTTCCTGGTTAGTCAGCAGTTTTCAGCATGGCCTGTTGTGAGCCTTCACTCCTCCTGCACAGGGACTGAAAAGGTCAGTCATTTCTGAGCAGTGTTGACATGACTCGATAGCAGCACGGCATGCTGACTAGATTTGCACAGCTATTCTAAAGATTAAATGTGGTTTAGACAGCTGGCAGGCACTTCAAGCTGATGCTGTTCCCAGGGAACGCCACCAGCACAGTGCAGGCACCTTCTTCATGACATGAGAGGGAAGATGTTCTTTCAGACCTGACAGCCCTTTCCACACAGAAAAGATCATAGAGGCTGCTCATGGAGATTGATCCTGCTGTCCAGAAGCCATGGGTGGTTCATCTTCCCCTGATCCTGGCAAATACTTCTGGGACCCCACCAGAAATCTCACAAAACAGCCACTTGCTCCTCTTCCTGGATATCAACTCTCAGAAGAGTAGAGTGAGGGTTGGCAGGAAGAGCTTTTCTTCACTTGATGCTCCTTTACTGCAATTTAGTGAAATGACCCACCTAAAGACACAAAAGCAGCATTTGGAAGGACATTGATCTGGTGGGGCAAATCCCCAGGAGGGCCAACAAGATTATTAGAGACATGGAGCACCTCTCCTACAATGAAAGGCTGTAAGAATTGGGTTCATTCAGACTGGAAAAGAGATGGCTTAGGGATGACCTAATTACAACCTTCCAGTACCCAAAGGGAGCCTACAAGAAAGAGGGAGAGGAGCGTTTTGCAAGAGCGTGTAGAGACAGGACAAGGGGGAATGAATTTAAAATTAAAAACAGTAGGTTTAAATTAGATATTAGGAGAAGGTTTCTTTCCTGTGAGGGTGGTGAAGCCATGGCACAGGTTTCCTAGAGAAGCTGTGAATGCCCTGTCCCTGGAAGTGTTCAACGACAGGTTGGATGGAGCTTTGAGAAACCTGGTCTTGTGGAAGGTGACCCTGCTCATGGCAGGGGAGTTGAAACTGGATGATCTTTATGGTCCCATCTAACCCAAACCAGTCTATGATTCTGTGGTTTAATCTCCAGATAAAGGAGAGAGAAAAAACAAAGGAGGATGAACCATTTGCTACAAGGCTCAAAGTCCATGAGTTGGAAGTCCATGATAACTTGGATGGACAAGGTGACTTTCAGCTTTCATCCACCCTGTGGCATGGATTAAAAAAAGTCCTGTTAGAGCTCTTTCACACTGATCTGAGAGGTTTCATGCCATGGTGTGGTAAATATGAGGTTTTCCTACAGCTTGGAAAACTTGGCTGTGATTGCTAACAAAAGATGTGGCTTATCTCACAAAATCCTCCCCTGCCCCCTAGAAATGTCACTGCACTAGAAAACACAGCTTGCTTCTAGAGGAATGACATGACTGAAGAACTAAGGCAGGCCAGAAATATCCTTGGGCTGGCACACAAGCAACACGATGCCAAATGGGGACAGGACGGTGATGGACGAGATGAACGGTTTCATCGTGACCTGGCACCATTCTCACATGCTTGTGGTTCACTAAGAGGCTCTACAGAGGGGGTGGAACAAAAGCATAACATTTCCTGGTGATTTAATCTCACTATTGAATGAACAAGGGCATCTTTCAGGCTTTTAACTATTTGCAAAAATATTAGAAGAGCATTTTGACAATTGTGAGAAGTGGACTGGCTTCAAAGGATAGTAAGAACAAGCAGGGAGTACCTCAGGAATGCAAAAAAGGGACCATATAAACAAAAAGGGGGAAAAGTGAAAGAAAGATTGTGGAACAACATCTACAGATCATATAGGCAAAGTTTGGAAGTAAAAATAATACTTTATCGTGTTTTAATCAGGATGCCATGGTTCATTGTGTGGACAAGGCAAGGTAGCTAAATGGGGATACACACAGAGGGCTGAAAAGGAAATTATCTGAGGGAAAAAGAAGTCAAGGAACCTGGTGCACTTGAACCAGGGACTAAATTAATTCTATCCCAAATGTTACAGATACACATATCATGCAGGAAACTGGGTCTGGCAGCAAGTATGTCTGACCAATTATATCAAGGAAGGATGGCTTCCTGAGTGGTGTCCAGAGTTGGTTTTCTGAGCCTAGGAATCCAGAGGCTAAAAAGGTGTTTTAATTGCTTTCTATAAATACAGCAAGGAGGAAGGGGAAAGCAAACACAGGAGGGGAAAGGATCCATTTAACCTAAAGCAAAGTGTTGGCAGGAGAACAAATAGGTACACACTGTCCACAAATATACTTAGACTGAAAATTAGAAGGCTTCTTGCCTCTAAAGTGATGAGAATCTCTTCCAAAAGCAAAACATAACATTTCTTTGAACACAGACTTTCAGGGTGAATTCTTTCAAAAGCTTATAAAAGAGATTTCTGTGATAGCAGGGGAGTTGGCTAATAAGCTGAAAGGTCTCTTGTTTCTAAAACCAGCTGTCTAGATCTAGAATAGTTATGAGAAGGTGGTTTTAAAATGTTTATTTTGCATGCTTAACTAAAAATCATTCAGCCTGCAATCATGCAAAACTCCACTGGTGCCTCCATTGATTTCAGGGCAGTCAAGTCCTGCTAGTGAACCTTCAACTCACCTGTTGCTACTTCAGCTCCCTGGGAGCCATGGGAATAGGGGAGAAGAGCCCCCTTTAAAATATTGACAAACATATTTCTTCCCTCAAATCATAAGAAACAAGATAGAAAAAAATGGGAATTTCATAAGGTCTACAGTAGAGCTACAAAGCTGTTCTGAGAGTGCCACTGGCACCTCAGATTTCATACAAAGAAGAATTTATTTTTTTTAGTGAGGGTGGTAAAACACTGACATGGGTTGCCCAGAGAGGTAGTGGATGTTCCCATCCTTGGGAACATTCAAGGTCAGGTTGGACAGGGCTCTGAGCAACTTACTCTTTAAAGATCCCTTTCAACCCAAACCATTCTATTACTGTATGATTCTATGGCCTTGGATCTCTCTAAACTGTGTCTGTGCAGAGTTACTCCAGTGCAGCTGCCATGCTCCAGGTTTATGCTGCACCTTATTCTGCAGGAGCCTCGCTCGCTCTGTGCGGAATTTGAGTGGAGCTGGGCAGTGCCTGCCAGCCAGGTGCCCTGACTGCTCTCTGAATATTGTTCCTGCATCGAGGTTCACAGAACAAAAGCAGCACATGACAAATGCAAATCTTTGAAGCTGCAATTGACTTTCAAAAAAACCAGTGGTGGTTAATTTGCCAGTGACAGAGAAGTCAAAGGCCCACATTTTCCCTGTCTTTCCCATGGAGCCCAAACTCTTTCCCAGGGCAGCACCTTTGGAGAGGAAAATAGCTGAGCATTTGATACAGGCACTATTTTGGGCTGTAAGAGTTGTTAATAATTTTTTGTAAAAACAGTCCATTAAGTTTGCTCCCTGCTCCTCTCCAGCCACTTTCACTGCCTCATTTGCTGGGACTTGTTATGATAGGTCATTTCATGTGGCTCATTGTGTTGAGATATTTTAGTGCATTGTTCAACATGCAGCACTTTGCACTTGAAATAAATGCTGTAGTCTACTTCTCTGTTTTGTTTCGTTTGTTTGTTTTTTAAACCCTGGCAGGTAACTGAAAAGGGACAAGCTGACCTGCATTTTCTCAGAGAATTCATGCTTCTTAGATTTGTACAGTATGAGACATGGCGTTGTGTGGTTTGGACATCCAGCCATGGACTAATATTCCATTCTTTATTAGGAAATCAAAAATACCTTTTATTTACACCCTGAATTCTAAAAAAATCTGAAGCAGTGCCAGCATCAGGATCTACTGTGGGCAGCAGAAAGGAGGTCCAAAGGAGGCCATAAGGATGGCAAAGGGTCTAGAGGGGAAGCCATACAGGGACTGTCTGAGGTAACTTGGCTTGCTCAGCTGAAGGAAACTGAGGGGAGACCTCATTGCTGTCTAGAGCTCCCTTACAAGGGGAAGCAGAGGGGCAGGCACTGACCTCTTCTCTCTGGTGACCAGTGACATGATGCTGTGCCAAGGGAGGTTGGATATTATAGAAGGATTTTTCACCCAGAGGGTGGTTGGGCACTGGAACAGGCTCCCCAGGCAGTGGTCACAGCACCAGCCTGATAGAGTTCAAGAAGCTCTTAGACAACACTCTCAGGAACATGGTGTGATTCTTAGGATTGCCCTGTGCAGAGCCAGGAGCTGGACTCAATGATCCTTGTGAGACACTTCCAGGTCAGGATATTCTAGGATCCCATGACTATTTCCAAAGAAAAAATGTTCCAGAATGGAAGTTATTCCTGATCAGTTGAGGACGTCCTGCATGCAGCCCTTACCTCAGTCCATGATCCTTTCCATGTCTACACAAGGTGTACTGAACTCTCCAAGCCTACACTCTGCTGCAGCCCAGGAACAAAAAGCCCTGGATTTTCTGTGATTGCAATCTATTCACCCTGTGATTGGCTCAATTGGTCAGAGAAGGATGTAAATAACACCAAGGTTGTGGTTTCAATCCTCATACAGGCCATTTACTTAAGAGTTGAACTTGATGATCTCTGATGTGTCCCTTCTACCTCAAAATGTTCTTTGAATCTGTTAATAATCCACTCACTGCCCCAGATCTGAGTAGTTTTGAAATAAACGGAGAAGCTAGAGCAGGATGATGATGGGGGCTGTGAAGGGGGCCACTAACAGAAAGGAAGGACAACCAAGAGTTTCCAGTCCCAGACACTTCTCTATGGGAGGAGCCCTTGGGGATGGGTGTCTGTTTTGGACTTTTCTGGTTGGGTGAGGGTTGGGGATAGAGCAAGGACAGAGCCCCATGTGCTGGGCTGTCAAGGGGCTTCCCAGGATCTGAAGTCAATTCACAGAGTCTCTTTTTTACTGCTTTTGAAGATGGATGCTACATCTGTCCTTTCCCAAACTGCAAAGGTTGTGTGTGCACTTCAGAAGCTCTATAAAATAAAGCTTAATAGTTTAGAAATTCATCTTGTTGGCCCTTAGGTACTCCAGAGTGTATTTCATCAAACCCTTCCTTATTTTAATCCATCTAACCTGTCTGCATTTAAAGCTTCAGATATGATGTCTTAGATCCCTTTCAAAAGTAGAAAGGTTTCAGTTTCTAGGCAGGGCAGCACTGACTTCAGGCTAGTTATCCATAAATCTGTATTTTTTATTACCATCAAAGTGAGATAGAGAACTATTTCAAAGTCATTTCAGCATTTGAAAGAGCCTGAAGATCCTGAGCAGAAAGGATGAATTATCACCCTGGGTAAGAAGTCTCACTTTTGCAATTTTTAACAGACTTTACTAAATCAGATGCTCCAAATGTGTCCTATTCTTCGCTGGAAACTACTATTTCTTTTCCTGTAATTTCCTGGTTTATTTTTATTGTCTATGTGCCTTTAGTACACCAGTCCAAAAGCTATTTATTGTGGGAAGCATACACAAAACTCTTCCCCACTCAAATTAAGTACTTTGCGTTTCATTTAGAAATGCTGTGCAGGAGATTTCTGCCTTTTCAGGTAGTATCATAAACATCTCTGTGTTCAGAGTCAGTGAGGATTTGTTGCAACACTGAATTCACTGCTAGAAGATGCTCAAAACAGAGCAGATGAGCCTGGTATAAAAGCCAGCATACAGCAGAATCAGCAGTATAACTCTACCATAGGAAATTGCAACTTGTCTCTATTTGAGTAAATATTCACAGAGAAGTTACTTGCTCATCTTTGAACCAACTTTTAAGTCAGTCTGCCTGCTTTCACATGACAGAAATTAATTTTTTAAAAAGGTAATCCCCTGATATTTTGTAACACAAGATATTTTCCATAAATCCAGGAAAAAACTATGTCTTGTGTGCAATGATGTTGAAGACCCCTGACCATAGCTCAGCATCCCACGCCATTACACAAGGCAGGAACCAAACAAAACCACTGTTCTTCTGCAGCTCTCCATTCACTTCAGGACACCAGCTTACACCTCTCCTGTCTTCCTCTGCTTCCCCTCAGGAAGTTTCACTGGGGTGATGTGCCAGGGAAGGAACCATGGACCAGACTCAGCTGCAGTAGGGGATGAGAGAGGAACTTGACTAAGGTACTGGCCAGAAGGATGCACAGCCATGTTCTGAGGGTCTCCTTGCTCTGAGACCAGAGCAGAACCCAGGTTTCACAAGATGGCCTGGGCTTCTGGATTTAATTTTCATGCCTATTATTTTTCTTTCAGAGTCCTTTTTAGTCCTAATTTATTCAACCAGGGGTGATGATTACAGTTAACACCCCACTTAAAAATATAAAGTTACTACATGGAGGCAAAGGGATGAGCCCTAACCTTTCAGACAGAAAGGCATTTCTCCAGACCATGGGGATTGGTGATGTTGAGCACTGCAGGATCTAAACCACTCTTGCAAATTTATTTTTCAACAAGAACTGAGTTGCAAATCAGCAGAACTTCAAGTCCTGCTTGGAGCAACTGAGCAGCCACAAGCACTTAAGTTACCAAGGTACATTTAAAAAATTTAACTAAATGGCAGTCCCAGAAAATGGCAGTAACACAAAATGGTAGCCAGAGTGATTCTTCCACAAGTGCTTCTCAATCAAGCCATGCCAAACAGTCCATGGCACCCACAGAGGGAAACAGTCCCAGAAACCCCCTCAGAGGCTCCAGCAAGAGCCACACTCCACCTGTCCCTAGGGGAATACAGCAACCCTGGACAACCAGCCAGGGTTGCTGTATTATAAATGACACTCCAGCCTCAGTCCTCTGCTCTGCCCACCCTACCCCACTCTGCAAGAAATTCTCCACCATCTCCCCACTCTACTGCAAATTCTCCAGCATCTTCAGTTGCTCACAGTTCAAGCCCAGTTTGCCTTTGTCTCCAATATATTTCACCTGAGCCAATGCACAGAATTTAGAGGCAGTTTTCTTCTCAGCTGTCCAGCCTCCATCCATCAACATAACAGCAGGGCCAACATATTATAATTTCTTTTTCATCATCCGCCAGTCTGATTCATGAATGGTCTCCAAACATTTGCAAGCAAAGACCACAAATACCCTTTCTGAGCATTTGCAAGGTAACAGATTGGCTTGTGAGTTCATAGAATGGTTTGGTTTGGATTGGAAGGCGCCTTAAAGATCACCCAGTTCCAGCCCCCCTGTCACGGGCAGGAGCACCTTCCACTAGACCAGATTGCTCAATGCTCCATCCCACCTGGTCTTGAACATTTCCAGAGATATAGAAAGGACAGTTCAAGTAATTTAAAACAAAAATAATTATCTGTTTTGGGGGGAAATCTCATCCTTTTCCCTGGTCCTTCCATGAACCTGCTAAGTTTTGGCATATGACAACTGGCTTGGCTGAGGACAAAATGTGCCAGCCAGGCTTGTTCAGAGAGTGCCACAGACACGGTGAGAGGTATTTCAAACTCACAGGAAGAAACCTCTACATGACAAATGTTGTTCCATCAGCCAGTGCTATCATTTCTGTGAGTGCCACTAATGCTGACAGCTGAACAGGAAAACTTGGAAGTCCTCATTGACAAAGCCTACATCTACAAAATTGTTTGGGTTTCATTTATAGGGCAGGGTATGTCATATAACTGTCCTCAAAGGTCTCTTATAATCAGCTGCTATACCAAACTGAGAAGACATTTGAAATGTGTACTGTGGCACTCTGCTTTAGATCTTGTATTGCTCCAGTGCTATTGTTCATTTCTATGAACAGTTTGGACAATGAACAAGATGGACTACTTTAAAAATTTGCTAGCTACAAGAATACCCCAATAGATAAATTCAGAGATTAAAAAGATTGAAAGAAAATCATAAATGAACGCAACTCTGCAAGATTTAATTGATTACATACACATGAAAAATACTAAACTTGAGAAGAATGAATCAGAGGCACAGACACAAACAAGGAACATGTACATTGGCAGCAGTGCAGCAAAAAAGGGCCTGGAGTTACAATGGATCAAAAAACAAAGATGCACCAAGAATATGAGACTCTCTGTGAGACAGGAGATAATTACTCTGTTCTGGCCCACTCTGGAAAATCCTCAACTAGACCACTGTAGCTCAATTAGAGAGAACAGAGACAAACTGGGGAGATTAAAGCAGAGCAGCCAGAATGATGAAAGGACTCAAAACTGTGACCTACAGGCAAAGGCTGAAGAACAGGGGATTGTTTTTTTCTAATAAGGGAGAAGCTTGAGGGGTTAAAACTTGCAGCTTTCCTTTGTGTGTAAAAGGCTCAATACTGAGCTATTGCCCAGTAAAGTAAGAGAAAGATAAAATCAGCTTTGCAACAAGAGAAATGTGGGTGGGTTATTGTGTACCTGAACAGAAAGAGCCTTTGACATAAATGGGACATTTCAGACAGGCCAGATATGCTTCATCCCATGTCACTATTAATTATGCTGAATGCCATTCTCCCAGGGAGTTATCCTGCTGGGACTATGCCTGACTAGATCCATATCTGAGCCCACACAGAGCACAGCATCCTCAGCAGATGGAGTTAGTGCTGGACAGCTGAGAGGGGTCCAGAGTGAAAATCTCCCACGACCTGCACTGGATGGGAATGTGATCTTCTGCTCTGCTAAAAGCAAAGCTCACGTGTGGCCCTGCCTAGATCCTGTATCTGACAGCAGGGGAAAGGGAGCAAGTGTGGGAGCTGTCTTGGTGACTCACAGAAAGGTTTCTCGCCTGTGCTTTAGGGGAGGGACAGCATTTTATTGTGGGATAGGTGAGTTTAAAAAAGGGAGGTTCTTTAAACCAAGGAGATTGCTGCAGCATGTAGGCAAATCTTGGTTTTATAACACCAGCAACCATTTGGAACAAAGTCATGACTGTTCTTAGCAACACTGGTACTTTTCTGCAGCACAAATCTACTTCCAGCAGTATCCTCCTGTCCAGTCTCAGGCAAAGACACAGAGCAGTATTTAGTGAATTTCTTTTCTAATAACCCCCAAGAGCTTGAAATCGAGCAGAGTAAGGGCTTACTACAGTCCTACTGTTGCTGAAGGGAATTAAAAGGTTTGACTCAAATCCACCCTAACAGGCAGTAGATATAACTTCCATCTCCTTGCTGGAGGTGCATCCAGCTGTGAAGCTCCTTTGTGTGAGAGCTGTCTTTGTCCTGCGTGGCCCTTCCCATGTAACAGCAAAAGATTTAGACCAAAACCTTTCAACCAACTCAGTGATCAGCTTCTGCAGAGGAGCTATTTCTGGTGGAGCAGCCTTGATCTCCATGAGCTGTTGGCATGAGAGAGGTTTGACTGTGTGAAAAGGGATAAAGGATCAAGTCCTGAAATATTTTGTCTGAAACAACCTGGGAATGTTCCTCCATGCTGTGAGCAACCCTGCACTCAGTCATCTGAAGTAGCTGCTCTGACAGGATTTAAGTCCCCATAATTAGGTCTTTCACATATAAAAACCCAAAGCACAGACTTTAGTTTTAAATAGTCCTGGCCTGTGTTCACCCTTCCGCCTCAGTTCTCAGAGGCTCTGCTTTGTGTCTGTGGAGGCTGTGTCATTATCCACCCACAGCAGCAGCAGGAAATTTTCCTGGGCCCGAACCTAACTTTTGTTTTTAGTTCAGTTTCTGACACCTTCTCCCACTCCCGTCCTCAGGAACAGCTCCCAGGGAGGGTGAGTCACTTCACAGCCTTGGGAAGAGAGAAATGAGGAGCTCATTCTGGCTCCAGCCCTTTCCTAAAGCAGTTTGCACAGTTTGCAGGTGCAGCCCTTGGAGGACTGCAGCCAGCCCAGAGATTTTTCCCTGTCACTGACTGGGGGTCCCAAAGATCTTAGAGAAAGTCTAGAGAATTTTCTGCCTTTGCCCCAGCAATGCACACACAAACACAGCCCACATTCCCTCTTCCCAGCTAAGGCACGACTGCAAACGAGGATGTGTAGGGCTGCAGGGATGGGCAGCAGGCAAAGCAGCAGCTGCTGGCTGTGGGAGCTGCTGGGGCCTTCTGCTGTACTTTCCACAGACCTCCTTCCTTCTCCCACAGCAGAGCTTGCTCAGGAGGTTTCATCCTCTGTCTCTGCTCTAGAGGTCTCCTCACTGCCGTGCTTTACATTAATTTCCTGGCACCATCTCAGCCACAGAGAAGCCCCACAACAGAAGCACCTGGGAAGGTGGTGGTGATGGTGCTGGTGATCACCTTTACACCCCTGACATGATGAGAGGATAGTGGGGAGGTCTCTGGTGGCAGCTGCCAGCTGGGAATGTGCTCTGGACAGAGGAGGCAGAGAGCTGGCAGCTGATAGGTAGCTCCACAAGCAGAAGTAAGTAGATTTTAGAGACTTTTTAAAGGTTGGAAAGAATTAGTGATAAGGTCTAAATGCAATCTAACATTCAAAGGAGAGCTCATGTTTAAAGTGGAAGATTTGGTCACCTTCAATGGCAAATAATCACAATTTTCATCCCTGACACAAAGGGGATGTGTCTGTATGAGTTTCAGAGTGCTTCAAAGAAAGGTGAGAATTCAGATGTCCTAAACACACATTAAATTGTTGACTATTCACAGAACAGGCTAACCTCACTGGCTTACTGTGCCTGCAAGAATATTTGTCTAGTCATGGATAATTGTCAGAATATTTAGAATTATGGTTTGGAAAAGCATAAGAGACCTGGAGATCTGTCTGAACCCTCTGAACCATCTCTTTGCAAATGCTGGCAGCCTCACACAACTGGGTTTTCCTGTTGAGTCCCCTGGCACTGCTGTGTGTGTTCCTGGCTAGACATGCCACAAGTGAAACCTCTCCTGTGTGAACAGGGCGGCTCTTCGTGCAGTCCTAGCCAGGAAAGCAAACAAAACTGAAAGGCAAATGTTATCTGACCACTTCTAAACTTCAAAAGCATTTAAGGTCAAGCTGTTACATTGGTATATAGATATATGCTAAAAAATAGCAGCACTTGGAAGGGCTGAGCAAAGAAGCTTCCTGTGGTTTGCTTTTCTTTTTTTCAGACTGGATTTCCTGTCAAGTACACCCAAAATGAGGAGAAGGGCACAATTGTGTGGATCAGGAGGAAGAAAGTCAAAGGTGATCCCTGATGAGGAATGAACAGGTAGGAATTGTGGGTATGACTGAACTCCAGGGTTCCTTTCGCAACACCAGCCTGGCATCAAAGGTGCTCCAAGCAGTCCATGGCACATTTGATGTCTGTCATGCAGCTCTCTGACACACAGGCTTTTCCTCACAGGCACTTCCACAACATCTGTGCAACACAGACCTGCCCAGTATCCATGTTATACATAACTGAGCAGGAGAGACTGAAAAAAGCACAGTGAAATGAGGCACATGTGTTCAAATTGCCATGTCAGATACTGAAGTTAATTATGGAAGTGTCACTTTTTTAACCCACCTACTTGCTTTTTTTTCTGCACAAACTCACTATTCAGGCATTCTTTGTCCAATGAAGTATTATGCAACTTGTTAATTAAGGTAGGTAGAGATTTTGCAATCCTAAATTCTGTCTGAGAGGCTTTCCTATGGTACAGGGCTCCTCTGAGCTCCTAAGGGCAAGCAACTGGCTTCTGCCATGTCAGAAGTAAACATTTCCCATCTTCCATGGGGAAGATCTCTTTTACAACATTCCCAAATGGCAACAGAGAACTTAATCTAATACACACACAGCCATCTGACCTCAGAAGCAGGAAAGTCAATTTTGTCTGAGCTCAAACTTTTCTGTATAAGTGCAAAGTCACTAAAGGGCGTGTTTTGCCAATGTTTGAGACTGGCAATTTCTGTTTGTAAAAAGATTGTGTAGCATTTTTGAGCCTGTGGTGAGAGAAAGGCAACTGATCTCAGGCATGAGAACACATGCAACTGTTTGTCACAGAATTACAGAATTGTAGAATCACAGAATCATCTGCATTGGAAGGAACCTGAAAGAGTATCCCATTCCAATCCCCCCACCATGGGCAAGGACATTTTCCAGTCGATCAGATTGCTCAGGGCTCCATCCAACCTGGCCTTGAACACTTCCAAGGATGGGGTATCCACAACCTCTCTGGGCAACCTGTTCCTCTCACTGGCACATCCACTCAAGAGCCTCTGAGAGCTCAGCTGGGGTGTTGGTGGCACCAATTCAGTGGCAACAGCTCAGTCTCCCACCAGGCAGCACAGACGACCTGCAGCTGGCTGTAACCTGCTTGGGGAAGGCAGGTGCTCTCCCTCATTGCAGCACCAAGCAGCCTCCACCCTCAGGCCAAGCTCTTGGAAAGCCTCCTTGCGTGTTACCTGTGCTCACAGACAGGGCTCACAAGCACAAACAGCAACAGAAATCCAGAGGCTCCCAGGGCGTGTCTGCTGCTCTGCTCAAGAGGCACATTGCCCACCAGAGCAGAGCAGAGATCTGGCTGGGAAAAGGCTGCTTCACTGTCACCTCCAGTGACAGTGGAGGGTCAGTGAGCTAGGGCAGCCAGCACTCCCCCAGAGTCTGCAGGGAACCTAGAGATGGGGACAATCTGATGTAATTGTGACCACAGGACTGCTGCTTTTCCCTAGAAAGACAGGCCTATCTGCATGCCAGGCCCACCACAGCAGCAGGCAATATCATCCCTTACAGTGTACAGACAGCTAGCATGGGACTCGAGGGCTTTGTGGCCACCCAAGTGTGAGGATTCAGTCCTGAATGCATAAACCTAGATGCTACCTTGAAAATAAAGCAACAATCTACCCCCTCCTCAAGGAAGATGTGAGATTTGCCATGGCTGACAGCACTGTCTTGTCAGAAGGCACCTTCCTCTCGTTTGTAGCTACGAGACTCAGCTCTGTCCTAAATGATTGCTCCTCCTTGAAGGCTTATGGAGAATTGAGCTGAGAAACTTGTATGGTTTCACCTCCAGCCTAGAAATGCCAGAACTGAGACTGCACCAGGTCTGACAGCTTAGCAGGGAGTAAAAGCACTGAAAATCATTTCTGTGGCTTTTCAGAAGCAGGCATGAAGGACATGACATGTTTTAGGATTGCTGTCAGAGGCGGAAAGCTGCCTTCATGTCAACTTAATGCTGGAGAAGCCTGGCCAGGTTTTATTGTTGCCCTCAGCACAGCACAAAGTCTGTGCTGCTCTGCCTAGGTGAGAGATGATTATTCATTCACCAAACTTCAAACACTGCAGGAAAGTCATTTAGCACCTGAGCACATGCACATAAATCATCAGCCACCTTAAAGACTAAGAGGAGTTTTAAAAAGCACCTTGCCTCCTCCTTGGTGCACAGCAAAGGCAGCACTAGCCTTTGATACGAGAAGCATAGAAAGCAACAGCTGGTTCAGGCATTAATTCTTGGCTACCAGCTCCAGCTCCAGGCCTCCACCTTACAACACAGCTTTCTCCTTCAGCCTGTGGAAGCAGAAAGAAAAGAAAACTAAAGTGTTATCCCAGTTTTAATGACCTATTGCTTCAAGCCATACTTGGGGGAAAGCCTCAGACTGAAGGGAAAGAGCATGGAAAATGCAAGGTGTACCTTCAGGACAAGGTCCACAGTGCACGTGTTTTAATGACAGCCTGCTCTTGGCTTATTTGTCATTTAACTGCTAAGATTACTCTTGCTGTGTCTTCTGCACTGCAGAAAATAAGGGTGGTCTGCAGAAATGAAGGTCACAGATGGGTAGAAGGTATCTCTGGCACTTAAAGCCTTGGTAGATGTGAGTGGAGATGGCAGAGTTAGGTGGAACTACAGCATTACAACACTTTCCCTCATCCCACCCTGAACTTATCAGCTAGAGTGGCCTTACAGCTCCCTTTGCCTGCAGGGAAATGTAGCTCTGCTGAAAGGAATATTTTTTACAAAGGCCAACTGCTTTGGTGTTGTTCCCACATTGGACAGCCTTGAAAGAAAGCGCAAAACCAGTCCCAAAAGAAAACTGTTCTCTCTGTGCACAATCCCAAAGGCCCACTGCTGAAAGCAGGGAATCCCCAAAAAGCCTTCTGCAGATTTGAACTAAGTTATTCAGGAGAAAGAAAAATGGTTATTTCCATGCATCAATTTCTCCCTGTTACTTGAGCAAAAGGTGACAAATCTTCATAATGGCACAACCACCTCCATGGCACCCCCTCTTTGACTAGAAAATCATCCCTATGGGCTCTGCTTTGTCAGTGGCTGAGAACAAAATAATAGAGGCATAGTAGGATGTCCCTGCCACCCAGCTGGTTTATGGCTGACCAGGGCTATTGCAGAAGAGATGAGGGGTTTATGGATCAAATCAAATCCTCCTATCCTCCTTCTTCTTACTCAAGAAAACAAACCATCCTTAGTCTGAGTGATGGAGAGGAAAGCTTCCAGATGTCCAACTATTTGGCTTCTTGGGGAAATTTTGCCTGCAGGAGCTCATTTTCCCACACAATTAAACTTATGGCCTTTTTAGTTTAGGTGTCATTCCCTCTACAAATTTCAAAGGACTGAAGAGAAGGGAAGATGAAAATAGAATGAATCCCTTAGGCCAGGGAGGAAGCCAAACCATGGTTGTGTGACTCCAGCTTTCTTGGCACTCACTTGGATGTGAGGAAGGTCTTCTAGAGGGAAAGCAAGAAGTGCTCTAATATTCTTGGCAGTGTTAGGTTCATGGTCGGACTCGATGATCTTAGACACCTTTTCCAACCTAAATAATTCCAACCAAAATAATTCAATTATTCTATAAGTGTAAGAATTTGGCATCTACTACTGCACCCCAGAAAACCCCAGCTCTTCCAGCTGGTAAACTGGAACTCACCCCCATACACAGAGAATATAAAATGGAGCAGCAAAGCAGACCCTTTCTGAGGGTAGATAAGGCTTTCCACACTTTACTTTTTCCCTCTGTTGTCATGGAATCATAGAATGCTTAGAGCTGGAAGGGACCCACAAGGATCACAAGTCCAGTTCGGAAATGAATGGCCCATAGAGGGATCAAACTCACAAGCTTGGTGTTATCAGCACCATGCTCTGACCAGCTGAGCCAATCTCAGTCATGATAAACCAACCCAGTACCTCATCTCCATGGCCTTCGTGTTTGACAGTAGCATATATCCACATATCTCAGATGAAGAGAGGTTTTTCTTCCTGTCAGGCTGGCTGTGTACATTAGCAAAGGAAAGCTTACCCAGGCCTTTACAGATCTTCATTTTTCTATTACACTTGCAATATCACAAATTTCATCACCAAACCAAAACCCAAGGCATTTCTTGTGGCATCCAAGCTGCAAATTGGAATGTCAAGTAAAATGAAGACTTATAGGGTTGTAATTCCCCGGGACAAAAGAAGGGCCGCTTCTACAAAGCACTTCTGTCAGCTCCATGGAAATCCCTCCAGCAGGCTTAGCCTGTGAAGGAGGAATTTACAAGCTGGCGATGATTAAAAGCCAGAATTGTGAAAATGGCAAGCAGGCCTTACTTAAAGGGCTAATTTGATCCAAGTCAATAATAGCATATCTAATGGAAAGGCAGTTTGTATTCAATACACCATTTCATCCTCTCAAAAATGCAGGGATAAACTCCACCACAATCCTGGATATTCATTCTGATCACAAGTTGCAGATCTGTCACTTCACATCAGCACCTATTACCTCTCAGATTCCCTTCCAAGGAACACTTGGAGCCTGGCACATACCTGGTTAACAGTGCAAAAATGGGGAGAAATACAAAACAAATGTCCAGATTCTGCCTTCCTTATATTCAGGTCTGGTTCCAGCACTGAATAAAGGAGCAGAATCTGGCCTTGGGGTCTCAAAGGTACCGCAAGGCAAGGCAGAACCTGAACTGACTCTGCCCACTGCTCGTTTCCTTTGCATGTGACTGCAGTGTTCCCCAAATAGAAGTTCATACCTTTTCACCTTCAGAGCTGGCCTATTTCTGCTCTCTGGTATTCAAAAATAAGTTTCTCTCCATCCCAGGAAGGAGCCATGCTATAAATATCTCCATGCAAGTTTCCTAAGCCCTAATGTTTCTCACAGAAGGGTGCAGCTCCTGGTCCAGAAGTGACAATCCTGGCTGGGCTCTGCAATGCCTTTATTAATGTCCTTGTGCTGCTGTGGCTGCAGCGTAGAGTGGAGGCATGGGCAGGAGCAGTAGCATTGCTGTAGCCATGGTGGTCTAGATACCAGCAAGACAAAAGTTAGGAAAATCACTTCAAACTTAATCAGCACTGGTGAGGCCACACCCAGAGTCTTGGGTTCAGTTATGGGCCCCTCACGACAAGAAAGACATTGAGGTGTTGGAACATGTCCAGAGAAGGAACACAGAGCTGGGGAGGGGTCTGGAGAACAAGTCTGATGAGGGATCTGGGGGGGGGGGGGGGGGGGTTCAGCCTGGAGAAAAGGAGGCTCAGGGGGAACTTTCTCACTCTCTAGAACTCCCTGGAAAGAGGTTGTAGCAAAGTGAGGCTCTGTTTCTTCTCCCAAGGAACAAGTGACAGGACAAGAGGAAATGGCCCCAGGTTGCACGAGGCAAGGTTTAAATTGTAAATTAGGAAAATTTTCTTCCCTGAAAATGTGGTCAAACATTGGAACAACTGCCCAGAAAAGTGGTAGAGTCATCATCCCTGGAAGTGTTCAAAAAAGACATGTGGAAGTCCTGGTTAGGGGCATGGCTTAGTGCTGGACCTGGAAGTGTTAGGTTAATGGTTGAACTCCATAAAGTGAAGGGTCCTTTCCAAGCTTAATGATTCTGTGCACTTTAATAAATCAGCTCATACAGTAGGAGGGTTTGGTTGTGAAAAGTGCATTACCTTAGTGTTTTTAACTGCACCTTACATTGGACCCTTCAAAAAATAAGACACCAGTTTTCTTAAGAACCAGTTGAACTGATAGAAACATTCAGAATCATGTAAGGGGAGAGGGGGCCTGAAGGGATAATGTGTCTTTCCCAGAGAATCAGCAGCAAGCCCCAGGAGCACAGCAGAAGCCTCTTAACACTATGCAGCAGTGCAAGAGTAGACTACACTTTTCTTGCCTGAAAGGGGCTTATTAAAATAAATAAGCAATATAAACACTGTAGAAACAGTGAGGCAGGCATATATGTGATTGTAGCTATCCCAATGGGGAGAGAAACCAGCTAACTGCTGCATGGCACCTCCACACTCTGAGACACACTGGTAGTGCTATTTCAGGGATTTCTAAATCACCTCCTTGCTTCAAACACTTTTCACATGAAACCAATCCCAGTAGTATCCATCAGCCAGGTCTGCCAAGAGGGATGCAGATCAGAGCAGATGTTCAGGGTGGCTGAGGCTGTTAGCCACAACCAAGCCAATAATGAGAAACTTTTATAAGGAACATTAGCCCTACATCCTTGAGATGTGAAAAGATTGAGGGGGCATTTCACACCCCACTTATTTCTCCTGAGAAAAATGTTTTCAGCAGCAAACCCTTTCAGAAGCATCAAACCCTCCCACCAACAACTCAGCATGTGCTGCAGTGTCAGAGCCTGTGACTCAGTGACAGCTCCAGAGACTTTGAAATCAGCTGCTGGATTAAACGGACTGTGTAGAAACACTAGGTTTGGGTATACAAGAAATACAAGCTCTGTGACTAAAAAAAGATGTTCTCAGACTGTTAAATATTTAGCTGCCAGCTGGGGTTACTATGGAGAGAGGTGCCTCTGTTGGTAAAGAGCACCAAGGGCAGGATTTAAAGAGCCTGTAAGGAAGAAAATCAAGTTGGACAAAAATACATGTAAGTGTAAGATGGATGGACAGTCACAAGTTCAAGACCTTTCAGGCTAGTCATTTGATGAACATGGTGGTATCTCCTTTGCCTCACATTTTCTGGGTCCTGTACACAGCAGGCAGTTGGCTTCAAGGAGAAGAAGAAATACTGAAAGAGGAAAAAAAAATATTTTGTGAGTCAGCTATAAAGGAACATGAGGAGAGGGAGAAGAGTCAGGTGTCCCTGGGACCTCCTTGGCCTCATTTACTTCTTATCTACAAGGGTGAAAGCATAAGCAAGGAGAGCTGAGCTGCCCAGAAATGACATGGGTGAAGGCCAAGCACGGTGCAGGGAATGTCTGTGGCCAGATAAGGGCTGTGCAGAGAGTCAGATAAAGGTGACATTTCTTATCCGGTTATCAAGGAGTCTGGGAGTTTGACAGCCGTGCTATGTGTTTGATATGAAAGGAGGGGACTCCCCACATCCCCTCTGCTCTGGCTGCTCACTTCTAGCTGATAATCTGTCCAGCCCGGGGGATATAGTGCTGCCTTTGGAGAGGCAGAGTATTTTCCTCTGCTAAAAAAACTCATGTAGCCAAAACCAAAAAAAAATAAAAAAAAAAGCTTGCACAAACTGCCTCCAAAGCTGATTATACTGTTGAGCAAGCTTCAAAAAGCACAAGCACAAGCGGTGCCCTACACACTTTTAATCCATGAGCTCACCTAGGAAGCATCCCTTTGTTAGGCCAGTGACTACAGCCTGAGCAGGGAGAGGACACACCTTGGCCTTGACAGTGCAGTTTTGTAGAAGTAATTTGTTGATCTCGAAGCGTGAAGCTGAGTTACTGAGGGTGTAGGAGGAATAAATGTTCTGCAGGAGCAGCCCAGCTCCATCAGTCTAATCAGTAATACTTGGTTACAGACTCTCACCCCTGTTTTTCCTTCCTCACTGAAAACAGAAAAAAACAAAGTTGCTTTCCATAACTGACAGCTGTGGAAAATAAAGTGAATTGTTTTGGCCACAAAAATGAGTGAGAACCGTCAGTGACTCAGCTCCCTGTCACCATCCCCACTGCAGGATTGGTGCCGCTGCTGGCGAGAGGCGTTCAGCGAGGGGCAGGCGGTGGAGGGGGCTCAGGACTGTGGCACACCCTGAGATGGACACGGAGCTGCTCACAGGAGCCCTGGAGTTGTGTTCCCCAGGGCTGTGTCCTGCCCTGCATGTGTCCCTGCGTGCCAGGGGGACAGCCTGTGGCTCCCTCAGCTGTCCCCCAAAGCCACGTCTGAGCAGAGGGTGGTGGGGGAGTGGAGTGCGCTATATTTGTGTCTGCACTGTTCCCCATGACAAAAGATTCATCAAGCACAGGCAGGAGGGTTCCACGTGAAGCCAAAAGAAAAGCTGGGGGTAATACTCAAAATTAATAGTTCTTGCTCATGCATACATGGGGAAATGTTGCGCACGTGCTGCTGTAGCACAGGAACCATGAATCTCCCCTAGTGATGTCCAAGAGAAAAACAGGCACTGAAACCTCTCCGTAGGAGAAGTTCTGATGAAAATTTTCCATCTGCAAAGGTGAGAGCATTCACCAGACTCCAGTTCTTCTACGAACATTTAGGAAAGGACCAAAACTCTGGTGCTTGCCAGGACAGAGGACATTTACCTTCTTCCTAAAAATGTCAGACTCATTTATGAAGAGTGGAATGAGGAACAACAGTCATGGGCAGACAGGAATGACTGGGAAGTGCACAAGCAAGATGTGAATCCTAGCAACAATCACAACCTTCTCAGCACAGAGGCTTAAATGTTTCCCATTTAGGAACTGATTTGATCCAACAGCTCCTCACAGTTTGTAGAGGCAGGAAAGACTTGTATTCAGAAATGCAGCAATATGGTTTTCCTATACCAGGGAAAAGGTCCATTAATCTTGGCATATTAATAAATGAGCATCTATTAGCAACAAATAGGCTGGAGATCAGATTTCAAGTGCAGGGAGGTGATGCTCAAAGGAGCTTTCTGATGCCAGAAGTAGAGGTCAGGAGAGGAAAAAAAACAAAATCTGATGGACTTTTGGAGAGATTTGGATAATAAGGGACAATCACAGGGAATTAACATGCCCTGGGTGGAGAGAGCACACAGGCACCTCTGTCTGGGTCCAGGTGGGGTCTGCAGCAAGGAGCAGGGCTCTCAGTGCAGCTGCAAATGCCCATGCAAAGGGGCAGTGCCAGGGACAGGAGGGTCCACTGAGGCTGGGGAGGAGCTTCCAGGCTGATGTGCCCAGTGGCTTGGTGGGTGGGCTGGGGAGAGTCCTGTGTCTGCCGCAGGGCTGATATCCCATCTGATCCCGTCCTGCCAAAGGGAGCCACAGCTGGAGCACACGGATCTCTGTCCATCCCAAAGACAACTGGGATGCTGCCAGCGCTGCACTTTCACACATGGAAATCAGAATTAGGTGTCAAAGCAGAAATCAAGTGAAATTCCCCTGGGTGCTTGGCTGCCATCTGGGAGACAAAAGCATTGTGAGCACACCTCAGTTTTTGAGCTGCACAAAGCTGCACAGAAACAGGAGCAAGACCACAAGCCATGGAGTCTCAAACCCTAAAGGTCACTGAGGACCCTCCCAGTGCAGGGCACAGCCACAGCACAGGAAAAGCTCTGTCACTGGACAGAACAAGCTTGGAGAAGGTCCTCTCCTCTGCACTAGCACCTCAGCTCAGTCATCTCCTGTCCCGTGTGGGTGAAGACAGGATACTCTGGTCCTTGTCAGACCTGTGAAACTCACTCATCATCCCTCAATTTAAATAATGCCCTCAGAGTTCAGCAGGATGGAAAGAGGTCAGTTTTGATCATGCAGGCTTGGTGAGTACCTATGTAAGCTGCAGCGTAGAGGGTAGGGCAGTCACTGAGACATCCAAGCTGTCCCTCAAAGAAGGGAGACCACTAAACATAGGTCTACTGAGGAAACAACATGTGAAACGTGAGTTTGACCTCCTCCCAACTTTGTGAGTGACAGCTAAGCTTTGATGTACAGAACCAGTGTAATTTAGGCTGGAAGGAGCTCTGGAGATCCCCTGGTTAGTGCTGGGCTAACGTTGACAATGGTCCAGGTAAATCACTGGCATTAATTTCTTCTGAATTCACGGGCAGATTCTGTTTGATCAAACCTCGGCTTGGTGACAAATAACACACACAGCAAAGAAAAAGACAAACCACAATCCTGGCTCCCACCATGGGCTGAGCTTTGCCATTCAGTGCTCTGCTCCCCTTGGACACTGCCCCACCTCTGGGTGAAAGGGCTTTGGCTCACAGGGAAAAGAAGGGGTTAACAAACCCCTCAGCAAATGAAGCACCATTAGAAAAAGCTGGACTGCTACTTTCTAGGATCTACAACCTTTAGCCAAGGACTCAGCTTGCTGGGAATTGTTCCCAGAGTGCCACGGTAGCCCAGACAGTGTGACTGAGTGCTGGCATGATGCCTGTCACACTGTGAGAGAACTTCTAATCCTGGATTTTGGGTTTGGAGGTTTTTGGTTGATTGTTTTGTTGGGTTTTTTTCCTTGCTTTTTCCTTGCTATTAGTTATTTTTATAGCATTATTTTCAAGCACAACAGGAATTGTCTAACTGGAGTTGTTTTATTAAAAAAGGCTGAAGAGCTTCATGAGAGACATCAGGAAATTCTGCAGGACACTTATCAAAGCCACAATTTCTGGAAAATTTAAATCCTGCCAGTATTATGGATGAAATTCCATGAACATAACTATGTTCATATGGTTTTGCAGACCTACCTTTTCTACACAGAAATGTCCCCCATCTGTGCTATCCACAGTGTTGCTGAGACACCTTGATAACCCTGTTTGCAACAGTTCCTTCACCCAGAAAGCCTCAAAGGAATACACTGTCCAACAAATGTTTCTGGACAGAGAAGCAATCTACACTCAACCTTATCTTGAAGTTGCTTCAGTGGGAGGGCAGTAGGTTTGAGAAGCTGGTGGCTGAAGGCTGGGTATGGCAAAGCTCACCGCAGAGCATGCAGTGCTGCTCAGTGCCACCCAGCAGTGATGCCACGAGGTGAGTCAGAGTCTGCCCACCAACCAGGGCTGGAAGGGCCCACCGGCCTCCCCTGTTTATTTCATCCAAAAATGCAACAAATTTTGGCATGTGAGCACCTTCTGGGTTGCTTTTCTTCCTTTGTCAACTTTTAAAGCACAGCCACTGGATCGGCTTCCAAAATTAACACGCAAGAATGCATATTTTTCTTGGGTTTCTTAAAACCATTCATGCACAGACTTAATACAGTCTGTTAGTGGAAGAGCTGCAAGTTCTGAAACCAGAGTGTGACTGCTTTATGAAATAGTCATTTGGGAATGCCTAAAAAACAATTGCTTTTAATTTTAAACATCTGCATCTATAACAATAAGAGCAGCTGACGTGGCCCTCCCTCAGTGCCGGGCTCTGGCTTCAGTTGAGTGAGGACCGGCTGCAGCCTGAAAGCGATCTCGTCTGGCCCTGCTGCTTCACATGCTGTAATTCTAGCCCTCTGCAGCATGTCCTGGCTGATTTTCCCCTGAAACTTGATCTTTACATGGATCAAAGGAGCAAAAGGAGAAACAAGAAACTTTTGCAGTGAAATTTCAGCCATGGCAGCTTGAGCTGCGTCTCCAGTTCAATCCCCGCCATCGAGTGTGCTGCTGTTTCCAGCATCATGTCCCCATCCTGCTGTCAGAGTTTGCCACAGCACAGTCCTGTTTGGAGAAAAGTAACCTGCAAAAGGGAAACCTTGCCCTTAATCACATGAAGTTTTACCAGTGCAACAAAAATCATGCTGACATGGAATGACTCTGCTGATAAACTGACCTTCTGAGACAAACCAGGATAATCCCAAAATTTAACAAAGGGTTCAGGTGATTAACATCACCAGCAGAGTGAATCAATACATTATTTACAATTTGTCTGCTATATGGTATTAGGGAGACTTAGAGACAGTGTCCCCTGGCAGGAGGGGGCTGGCACCAAACACACCCACCCTCAGGTACCTGAGGGAAGCTGTCCTGGGCCCTCCACAGCATTTGCACACCTTCAGCATGGTGTTGGTAGCAGTCAGCTAGGGAAGAAGCCTTCCTTCCATGGGCATTTCTGCAGGGTGTGCAGAGAAATGGGGGTCCCTAAACCGGCCAGGTACCTGTACTCAGCTCAGGGGCCCAGCACAGACTCCTTTAAATGACTGCGGTCATTAGTTTCTTGTGATCAGATGGAAAAAAATATGTCTGGCTTATTCCTTTGCCTAGTTTGTGAGATGTAAAATTACAGAAGTTTAGGTTTCAAATATATGCTTAGGCTAAGGAGAGTAAAAAGTGGCTGGAACCAATATCCTAGAGTACATATTATGACTGCTACAGTAATGTCAGTCTAGGAGTGCAAGTGAAACATCCTGCCATCCTTACTTAGCTGCTTCCCTGGAATGATGAAGAATTAAGAGCATTTTTAGATTAAAAATGTGCAGGGGAATATCTTTTTTATTAAACCCAGAGGTACCACTGGAAAAGACAGAGAATCCCTCAGGAATCAAAGCCCTTCTTCCAGTCTGAAATCTTCCCGGATGAATATAGGCTGAGAGCAGTTGCTCTGAATTTCACACATTTCACACGATGATGTTAAATGTGAGCCCACCCATGAAGAGAGGCCACCGGTGTCTGGGAGCCAGGGCTGTTAGCAGAGAGCTCTGGCATTAGGCACACCTTCGCTAAATTCCTGACTGCAAGATAATTACTGCAATTTGCTTTCCTTGTCACCACTTCACTGGTGTATATGTCTGCGTGTCTTCTTCGAGCCTCTCATTTCTGTAATCATTGGGAGTGTTTTGAGGGAAATGCAGCAATCACTGCCAATGCAAAGTGTTCTGTCACCATCAAGAAGGAATGAGCTCCCCAGCGGAAGGGCGCCTTGTTTGGGAACACTTCCCTAAAGAGACACACATCCTCCTGCCCGTTGCCTCACCGTGGGAAGGTGTGTTGGTACACGCTGTCTTGGCATGAGCTCTCTCCCATCCCGTTTCCTTGTGTCCCTAGATGCCAACAATTTACTGTCCCTCCAAGATGACTGTCGGAGAAAATGGGAATTAATTGTGAGTACTTTCAGAAAGCAGTATTTAGAAATTTGGGAGTTTTTTTCAGACACTCGTGGTTAATTGGTTTAAACCCCCAAAAACGATATATATCTTTGTCTTTCTGATGTTCTTACACTTGCACACCAGACAGTGATTTTCCTCAAAATTTTTCAAGCTGATAATTTGTGAAAAATACAAAGTGTCCAAATACTCGTGCAACCTTGAAAGCAAAAGCCTGGATTTTCATCATCTTACACGTTTACACAAGGAGTGTGACTACATCAAGCTTTGCACACACCTTATGAAAAACCCCTGGTCTAAAACTCACTCTGTTTTCACCAGATGAGAAAGCTGCCTGTCAGCAGGAAGGGTCAGGCTGCTGCCATCAGACTCCAGAGAATCCCGCAAAGTGGGAGCAGATCCTGCAGTCCCGACTTGTGCTGCTGCACTCAGAGGGAAGAGCCCCACAGAGCGAGGGCTGGAGGGTCAAACTTCGTGGTATAAAAACCCCGCTGCACAAAAGCTCAGGAGCAGAGGAAAGGCTCTTCCAGCGCAGACCCCTGGCAGATCCTTCCTCCCACTTCCCCATGCCCTGGGCAGTCCCCAAGCCTTGGGGGCTCCCCACTGCCACCACCCTCCTGTCCCTGCAGCCGGGAGGGAAGGGGACATTCGCATGCAAATGAGGGTGATTTCCCACCAGGAAACCCCCTTTGTTTCCCAATCCATTTCTACAGCAAGCTTTGAATGCAGAAGCGCTGAATGACCTAAAAACAACGGAACTAAGCATTTAGCATAAAATCCCACCCACCGGTCCCCTTAAATGGAAAGCAAGATTTAGCAACACAGACAAAACCCACACAGACTGGCAAGTGAGGAGGGAAATGAACACACCGAGTTAGTTGGGGCTGTAGGCACCGGTCTAATGCTCTTACTCTGCAGCTACAGTTCAGTGTGAGGTATCACATCAGTGCCTCCGGATTTGAGCCCCCTCTAACAACCCCACCTTTTAGCACCAGTTTGATAATCATGTGAGGAATGCAGACATGCCCGCAGCTGTTATTACACCAAATTGTATAAACTTCTGAGTTATGGATGGATAATATACTGCTGACACATACACCTCTCACAGGTGACTTTCAAAGCCCCTCACTTCACAGCCCCTATGACAGAACTGGAGAGGTCTGTCCTGTGCAGAGTGTGCATGGCCACAAAACTGAATTTACCTGTCTGCGACTTTTCACAGACTGTGGCTTACCACTGCCACTGCAGAAAACTTGCTCTCGACAAAAAACTGGACAAATTCAAGGGAGGATGAGGGAAGTGCAACTCATTCTTTGCTCTGGTAGCATGGAAGAAAATGTCCATCCATTACATCAGGCTACTCAAATCAAACACTTAAAAACATAGAATCTTGGAAACATAGGGTAGTTTGTGTTGGAAAGGACTTTAAACATCATCTAGTTCTGCAGCCAAGGAATAAAATCTGTGACTGAATAACTGTTAGTGACACTGATTCAAGTAAAACACTTGTGGAGTCCCTTGGAGTAATTTTTTAATTTCTTCTACTGCAGGAGTTTGTGTCAATTCTTTACTTGATGCCTTGAGAGGTTACCTAGAACAGAGGCCAGACAGTGTTAAGGGAATAAAGTAGATACACCTTAAGGGAATAAAGTAGATACACCTAAAGGATACACCTTGGGCAATACAAGAGCTTGGCTGAGCACCCAAGATGGACAACAGGTCCCACGTTTTCACACTTCTATAAGTTCTGGTCCATTTACATATTGGGGTTAATTGTCCAATTACAGCTTCAGATTATGCAGTCCCATCCTCCAGCTTGCTCTCTTCAATTCGCTGTTGTTGATACTTTTTGAGCCTGAGGGTGCAATGGTGTCCTTGATTCCCGGGCTGGAAAAGGATTAGTTTGTCTGACTAAACTGTGAGGAGAACTTGCTAACACTTTATATGAAGTCCAGAGTTATAAACTAATGCAGTACAGAATTTGGAAAATATGAAAGCTAAAACTTAAAGCATCATACTGAATTGCTAAAGAAGATTTGTAACCCATCCAACATAGTGTAATGCAAATAGAGCTAAACAAATTTATTGTTGCAAACCCAGAAAGCCATTAAGAGGACAGCGCTTTAAAGTCTGCAATTGCACTTGCAGAACCCCCCTGGAGTGTGTGGAGTTATGTGAGGGTTAAAAAAACTAGCAGGCATAAAGAGCCTAATTCCAATGCATAACAAGTGCTTCAACAAACAATCTGCCAAAAGTACCAAGGAGATTTAATTACTTCATTCTCCCACCAACGATGCCTTATTCTGTGTTTGACATACCCTATGGAGTGTGCTTTCCACACAGAGATTCTCTATTTGATCATGCAAGGGCTACTTACAGCTGCTGTGGGTAAAAAGTAAAGAGAAGAACAAAAGGTGGTTCTGACCTTCCCTGGGTGGCTTCATCTTCAGTCTGCCCTGACAAGACACCCTCACACTGCCAGAGGGCTCAGCCTGGGAACCCTGTGGGAGTGCACAAGTGGTCTCCTCACCTGAATGGGGAATGATGGAGATGATGAGTGGGCCTTTCAGCAAGGTGCCTCTACATTTCCAGAGTTTGCTGCTAAGGATGTGACAGCACCATCACAGGGCTCAAGCTCAGAAGAAACAACTTTAGCAGAAGCTAAACTCATCTCAAACAGAATAAGGGAAGGTACAACCTTCCTCAACTGAGGACATCTGTGTAGTGTGTGGACACAGCTGGCAAAAGCTTCTGTGCCCAGCAGTGTGCACAGGGACTGTGAGGTGACTCAATGCTTGACCTTCCCTGGATGCTCTGACTTGCTCAGTGTCACTGCTTCTCCTGCCAAAAGGTGACAGCAGACAGAGGGGGATCAGATGAATATGAATTAGGGGACCAGATGAAGATAAGCAAGGGGAGGTCCAGATGAAACCAATTCTCTGTCTGAATACAGGGTGTCGGTTGTCAGGCACCTGCCCTGAGCTGAGGTGCCTGCCTGGCCCCGATGGTGCAAGATCCTCTGGGTACACTTGGGCAGATGCAGCTGTGGGGTAGGGTTGGTCAGTGTGACACACTCACACTGTGGGTGTCAGATGGAGGTGGTCAGTGTGACACTCTCACACTGCGGGCTCTCAGCCTGGCCCTGTCTGGGTGTCAGAGGGAGGTGGTCAGTGTGACACTCTCACACTGCGGGCTCTCAGCCTGGCCCTGTCTGGGTGTCAGAGGGAGGTGGTCAGTGTGACACTCTCACGCTGCGGGCTCTCAGCCTGGCCCTGTCTGGGTGTCAGAGGGAGGTGGTCAGTGTGACATTCTCACACTGCGGGCTCTCAGCCTGGCCCTGTCTGGGTGTCTGCGTCATGAAGGGTGAGATGTGCCACACCTTCTGTTTCCCCTCCACCAAATCAAGCCCAGCAATGACACAAAGTAAAAGAGTTACGTCAGAGCTCTGATCCCACCATCTGACCCCAATGGGTGGACTCCCACAGTGATCTCACCCTGATGGCTTACTCAGCGTCACAAGCAGCAGAGAAAGGTCATGCTTGGTTAAAACCAAAATGTGCTTTCTTGCAGCTTTTCCCCCTTGGGCCAGAGGCTTATCCCTGACTTGGGCAAAGATCCAATTGGAAATAATGAATGTAATTACCTTGTAAGCACCTCAGTGGAAAATATTGGTATAGTTAATTATACAGGGATGCAATGCTAACCCATTTCCCAGTGTTTAAAATACAAATATTAATGCTTTCTCCTTTGGGGTTTTGAGAAGATTAGTTATTGCTGCAGTCTAACTGAATTGATAAGGCTTTCAGCTATTGCAATCATTTTAATGGGAAGGTTTCCAGTGCAGGTTTAACATCAATGGCTGGCATCACGGGTGAGAGTGTTACTCTGCACAGAGCTGGGGGTTTAAGTGCCCCTGCAAGAATGAGGGCCCCTTTGGCCATGACCCTCCACATCCAAAACTGAGATCTCTTTCAAAGGATGTTTGATTTTAGTGTTCTCAAACTGAGGAGAAGAAACTCACACGTTGACTATCCAGAGGACTGAAATTGAAATTTGAATATCAGGAAATTGAGAAGTATATCCAAAACCTAGGACTTTGGTACCTTTCAAGAAATCCTAATTGTCTGTGCGAAAACGTGTCTGTCTTTTGTTAAGGATCATAGGAAACAGTGTAACAAACTCACAGCATGGACTGAGCAGGTACTCCAGTATTTTCACATTATGGCTGATTGACTTCCCAGGTGTTGAACAGGGAACCTGTTATTTCTATGTCAGTCTGCCTGAAAAGCCCCATCACGTTCAGCCCTCTGTGAGTAAATGAGCAAAAGCCACTCCATGTGCTTTCCTTGCTTTGGTATTTGTTAACATTTCTAAACTGGACATACCCTAGCAGACATTCACAGGTCAAAACCACAAAAAGCTCAACTCTCATTCTCACATCTCTGCAAAAGTAGTGGAGAAGATTTATGAAAATAAAAACCTGTCCTGAGATTTCCCTTGAAGGTATCCAAGGAAGTTTTTCCAGGGAAAAGAAAACAATAGGAGACATCAGCACTTTGGGCATAGGTCTTACCGTTCAGCAACAATCACATTTTGCATGAGGCCACCTCTTCCAGCCAGGAGGCAAAGCCACAGGCAGCAGCACAGGGCCTTGGGCACCTGCCCGGCAAGAAGAGGGGAGGGACAGGCACAATGCCCCGCTGGGGATCCCTGACAGAGGCCCAGGGTCCTCAGGTTGCCGTGGGAATTAATGAGGCCAGCGATTGGGAAACCCATCCAGGCAGCTCTGGAGACTCCTGGTTCAACAGAGAGCAGTGCTTGCCCCCACGCCCCGCCGCAGCAGCCGGGGCCAGGCACTTCAAACAAAGGGGAGACCACGAATAAAAACTGCTTTTATCTAAATACCTCCTTGAAAAATAATCCGTACAGCCGGTGCTACTTCTCAGTTTTGTGCCTGTTCTGCGGCAGCACCAGCTCACTGGGAACCCAAGCACCAGCCACAGCGGCTGCCCGTGCTCGATGGCAACAAGGATGGATTAGTCACCACCTTGACTTTTGAGTACATTTCCATATGCCACACACAGAAAAAAAAATAAGGAAGCAGGTCCCCCAAAGGGAACTAAAGCCACCAGCCTCTAAAAGCTGCCAGACAGGTATTTCACCCCGTGGAAAAAAGCCAAATAAAAGCATGTGTAAGCAAGAAGCAAACCTGGTCTAGTTCAACTCTATCCAGGTGTACTGCTGCAAACAGAGGACTGTCTCCATGAATCACAACACTGCTCTCACAAGTGTCAGCATAGAATCTTTTAATACTTTACATAAAAAACTGCATACACTATAGTTTTATGTAAACATCATATACATCTCAGTTTTTGCCATGTCAGTTTATTAAAAACAGTCTCAGTACCACTGTTGAGGGAAGAGGGAGAAAAGTAAACAAACATAAATGGATACATTTGTTCTCTGAACCAGAGAAACAGAAAATTATTTTCACCCAGGTTGGTCACCTTGTGAAAATAAGTTTTAAATAAACCTTGATTCTTTAAACTGCCCTTTAGTACTAAAGTCTGATGTACTCACTGCATAAGCAACAGTGCTTTCACCCATTTTTTTTTCCAAGGCAAAAATATACAGTGGTTTTATTTTGTCTTGCGTTGAAATCAGTTTTAAACAAGACCCAGATGAGGTTACTGAGTAAGAACGTTTCCAATGCTACAGTGTTGTATGCAGATGATGAGTGCATTGAGTGTTTAATTTAAACATGTAAAATCCACCGAGTTGTGCAAAGTAACATATTTTGAAAATAAACTTTTAAATAAACCCAAATCAACACACTTGCAGGAGACAACATTAAAAGTAAGGAGCAGGCACCAAAATCATAATATGGCAATATCATCCCCTTGCTCACCCTGCCTCATCTGTCAGGAGGTGGATATCCAGCAAGCAGGACAGTTCAGCTTTACTTTCTGGCCTGGTGGCTTCTGCAGCTGGAGTCAGTTCATGGCTCCTGTTATCAGCAGGCATCAGTCACTCAGGGCAAGTTCCTTTGCACAACACAGGTCCCACCTGGGCACCCCCTCCCCACCTCACTTTAAATAAGCACCCCCTGCACCACCCCAGTTTGCACAAGACAAAAAAGGTAACATATATACAGGCTTCGCTTGGGATGACCCTCCCCTCCCCTCCCAGTCTCGGTCTTCAGGGCGCTAATTTCCACAGCAGGTCAGGCTCAGGCTGAAACATGTGAGGGAGAAGCAAGGATGCTGCAGGCAGCCTGGGAGAGGCAGCCCCTTTCCCCAGCTCGCCTGGGTGGAGGCACATGCAGGCAGGAGGCAGAAGTCCCTTCGAGCACCTCAGCTCCACCGCCCTCCTCTTGCAAAAGAGAGGAGGCTGCCCGGGAGCAGGGAGCAGCAGGTGTTGGCAAAGGGGCAGAACCGGGTGCAACGATTGCTCAGTCCAGTCTCAGCAGCTTTTTGTTGTTGAGTCCACGACTAACTCGCAGGGGCCAGTGGTAGGAGAAGGCTTCTCCCCACTTTATTCCCAAGACTCAGGGCATGCAATCCCCCCCTCCCTCCGTCCCCACGGCTGAGCAAGCACAACCCTTTTTGGCCAAGGCTCAAGGAGCGTGCTCCCTCCCTCAGCCCCCACCCCATCCACAGCCAGTCCCTAGCGGAGGGGACAGGCAGATGCCGTGTGCGTGTATGACCCAGCTCCTCTCCACCTGCCAACAGGTGACCCAGGCGCTGTGCCCAGCGCCGCGCTCCAGACACGCCCTATAGGACTTTGCAGCAGTTGATGCAGCCGTTCTGGGTGCCGTAGCGCTTCTGCAGGGCCGCCCGGGTGGCAGTCTCGAAGACCTCCCGGACACCCTCCTTGGTCTTGGCCGAGCACTCCAGGTAGTCGTAGGCCTGGATGCGAATGGCCATGGCCCGGCCGTCCTCGGTGCGCACCGGCTCCTGCTTCATGCGGGCCAGCTCGTTCCGCACGTGCTCGTCGTTCCGCAGGTCCTTCTTGTTGGCCACCAGGATGATGGGCACGTTGGGGCAGAAGTGCTTGACTTCGGGCACCCACTTCTCCGGGATGTTCTCCAGCGAGTCCGGGCTGTCCACAGAGAAGCACATGAGGATGACGTCGGTGTCCGGGTAGGAAAGGGGACGCAGGCGGTCATAGTCCTCCTGGCCGGCCGTGTCCCACAGGGCCAGCTCCACCTGCTTGCCGTCCACCTCGATGTCCGCCACGTAGTTCTCGAAGACGGTGGGCACGTAGACCTCGGGGAACTCGTCCTTGCTGAAGACGATGAGGAGGCAAGTCTTGCCACAGGCACCGTCCCCCACCACCACTAGCTTCTTGCGGATGGCAGCCATGGCCAGGCTCGCCAAGCTGGCCTTGCCGTGCAGCAGGACGATGGCAGCGCCCTCCTCCCCGCGGCCGCCGCCTCCCCCTCCCTCTCGCTTCTCACAGGGCACCGTGGCGAGCCGGCCCGCGCAGGCAGGCGGGCGCGCCCTGCTCTCTCTGCTCACCGGCACCGCGCCGCCGTACCCTGCCTCGCGGGAGCGCTCCGGCCGCAGGGCAGCGCCGCCGGCCCCGGAGCTCTGCGGTGGAAGCGGCGCCGCCGGTTCTCGCCCTCACAGAACCCACGCACAGCACCGGCTCCGCGCAGCCACTGCCGCAAGCTGCGGCCCGGCGCCGCTATTTAAAGGCGCTCGCGACTTTCTTAATATAGCTGGCCAATGGGAAGGCAAGGAGTGAGGTCATCCCCGGCGGAGAGCGCTGCGATTGGCGGGCGGCCGCGGGCGGGAGGCGGGGTCGCGGCGGGCGGGGCAGCGGGCGCGGGGTCGCGGCGGGCGGAGCCGCGGCGGGGGCGGCCCGGAGCTGCCTGGCCCCGGAGCGAGCCCGCCCGGCCCCGGGGATCCCGGCTCGGAGCCGGGGCAGGGCAGGGCCGGCCCCCGCCGCAGTCTCGCCGCTCGGGATGGCCGGTGTGAAGAGGCTGGGCG
The DNA here is from genome assembly GCF_015832195.1 of Motacilla alba alba. Lineage (NCBI taxonomy): Eukaryota > Metazoa > Chordata > Aves > Passeriformes > Motacillidae > Motacilla > Motacilla alba. The sequence goes on from NC_052018.1 coordinate 10,241,797, forward strand.
AGCACCCGAGAGGAACGGGGGGCGCCGCTGCGCCCCAGCTGCTGCTTTAAAGCCCGGGCAAAGTGAGCAGAGATTCTTGTAGGCGGTTGAATAAAATGAAAGCGTCCGCTGGGTGCTACTGGAAAGGCGCTCGACTCCCTTGCTTAAAAAAATCATCGCGTTCTGCTCTTGGCCAAAAGGGAGAGCAGGAATTGTAAACCGGGAGAAGCAGGCTTCAGTTCAGGCTTGAAATGAACTGGCCTTTGGGTCTCAGTTTACAGGGCTATCGGAAGTCACAGCCATGAAAAAATGAACGTGGAAAATAAAGGGGCGCAAAGCGCTGTAGTGCGGGGTTGCTGGGAGGGCAGGGTGCGAGTCCCTCCGCAGGAAGAGCTGGCAGGGCTGGGATGGTTCTGGGCTCGTTCTGGGCTGGGCTGGTGCTGGGCTGGTTCTGGGCTGGTGCTGGGCTGGTTCTGGTTCTGGGCTGGGGCTGGGCTGGTTCTGGGCTGGGCTGGGCTGGTTCTGGTGCTGGGCTGGGCCGGGCCGGGCTGGGCTGGGCGCGCTGGGGCGGCCGCAGTGCCGGGGGGCGCACGGACAGCGCCGGCAGCGACGCGCTCGGTCCCTGGTGCCGCTATCGCTGCTCAGCTGGGTGGTGTCCCGAACTTCCCTGCGAGCTTTCCCACACAGACGATATCCTGCGGCTACTGCCTCTCGGGGCTGGATTCGAGGTGTCTCGTTCTCCTAGCCAGAACTGGCATTAGGGAATGGAACAAAAATGAGTGGTTTGTACAATACTGATGCTATTAAAAATTGTATTTAAAATACCCATTTGGAGAGTGAATGCATCACTGAGTACATAAAATTGCCTGACTAGTTATTTGCAGCAGACTGTTACAGAGGAGTGTGTGTCAATAGGGCAAAAGGTTAGTTTAATCCTAGACCTTGAAATAAAATTAATTTTCTGTTAGATTTTTGTAATATCCATTACTCCCAGTCAAAAGAGCACGTTCCCGGATGCTGACGGACGAATTTGTACCTTGATCTTACAGGGCTTTGTACAGCATATTTTGTGTGAACATAATAAATTCAAACTGACTTTTTAAAGAATCCAGCAATAAAGTGTGGACATAGACATGGATGTTCTTCAGTACCTGTGGCCTTCGAGCGGGCCAAATTTCTGGCTTGCATCGTCCCTTTAAATCCACTGTCACGGCTCGCAGGCTTCAATTCTTCACAAAACTCTGTGGAAATCATCCCCGTGCTGCCATGTCCTCGTGGCGATGGTGCACTCGCAGCTTGCAGCTGTTTTCTCCCCAGTCCCAGGCAGGTTAATGCCGCCCGGGGAGGCCGGCAGCGGGAATTCGCTGTGTGTTCCCGGCTCCATGGGCGCCCCTCGAGCTCGCCGCTCCCCGCGCCGCCCGGGCCGCGCTGACGGCGGGGCCGCAGCGCCCTCTCGCGGCTGCTCCGCGCCCTGCACCGCCCTGCGCCTGCTCCGTGCGGCTCCGCAGCTGGAAAAACCACAGCTGGAAAATCCACAGCTGGAAAACCACAGCTGGAAAACCCACCGCTGTAAAAACCCACCGCTGCAAAAACCACCGCTGCAAAAACCCACCGCTGCAAAAACCCACCGCTGCAAAAAATCCACAGCTGGAAAAATCAACCGCTGCAAAAATCCACCGCTGCAAAAATCCACCTCTGCGGAGGCAGCAGGAGAAGCTGCGAGTGCTTCATCCGGCGTGAGAGGTGCTGCTTAAATATACTTCTGATTCCGCTTGTATTTGACTTTTGAATCGTGCCTGGTTTTGTCTTTTCAGGAGCAAAACGTTTTGTTAAATAGAAAAAGGAATAATGCAAATGAGCATTTACGTGTATCGGCTCATCTGTGCTGTGCCACGGAAGGCAGGTAAATAAGCAGCTTATTTCATTTCAAAGCACACGGCTCTGTTGTTGCCCAAAGTGCTGCTGGCAATTACCGGTGTGCCTCAAGTGTCCCACATTCATACTGCTTAACTCTTTAAAGGCTTCAAAGCAGGGTGACCTCATCCAAATTGTCTGCTGGTTCCAGCTTCCAAATTGTGCAAAGGAATTACTCCACAAATATCCAGCTAACCCAAGTTAAATCCATAGCATGAATTTTTCTTGTAACTGAGCAGTACACATATATTTGCAGCAGCCAGTTACAGTCTGAGCCATAACTGCTTCATTTTCAAGTGAAGTCTCACATCTCTAGTCTTCCCCATATTTGCACTGAAAGCAAAGCGCCTGATGCTTCATCTCTCACCTTGCAAGACAGACTTCGGCAAAGGCTATGTAACTCCTTGACCAAGGGTTTCAAATGCTTTATAAGTATTTTTTCCAGAAGCTTTATATCATGAGACTCAGCCCTGTGGCCAGCCCAGGCTGAGATCACACTCATTTCACTGTTCTGGGGTACACTCCAGCAATACCCTCTGTGGGGAACATCTAAGTCACTGTGGTTATTACACATCTGTAATTAGCCAATGTATCCAGCTCACACATTTTAAAGCTGAATTTTAACTTATGTTGTAGCTTTTATATTTTCCGCATGGATCTGCATGATATGCTGAACTGTAGTTTTTAAGCAGCCTGAATCTTCTCTTCCAGTTACGCCAAAATGTGCACTCTCTAAGTACATCATTAGTTCTGCTGCACACATACATCTGTATGGTTGATGAAGAAAGCATGAATTAGGAGACAGAAGACACCACTTGTTTGCTTTTATTGCTTGTGCTGATGGTTTTGAGATTAAAACTCAGATTTTGTTGGGGTTTTTTTTATTATTTAATTCAAGTGGCTTTTTTTTTGTTGAGAAGACAATTCCTGTCAATTACTGGAGATTGTTTCCAGATTATATTCCCCCCTGCTCTTCTTCTAAGCAGATTTTCTAAAGGGCATGTCTGTAACTCAGATAATTTGTGTTCAAGTGTAAATCTGTACCAAAAGCACAAATGCTCAGTGGGCAAAGCAATCTTTCTCCTTTTGTCAATAAGTAGGCAAGTAAGTACATTGCCTGCTGTGGCATGACATGCTGAGGGAGCCGTGTATCCTCTACTGGCACTCAAAGTCCTGCATGCTGGCTCGTAATGCAGGCATCAGGCATCCTGCAGTCCTCGTGCAGGCAAAGCTTCTCAGCAAAGTGAGGAAGGCAAGAGGCAGTGAAATATGAGCAGTTCACAGGCTAGTGAAAATGCTCAGCTAGTGAAAAAGCACAGGAAAAGCTCTGGGTAGATGTGAGAGAATGGGCAGAAATGGTATCTGTCTCCCTAAGATAAAGAGTTTCTGGCACATGTAGGAACCAGACCTTTCTGTGTGTCACTCACTGCAGGTCCATTGCTCTCCAGCGTTCCTGGAGGAAAGCAGAGTTTAACTCTCAGAGCCCCTTGGGATCAGTGCCCTCAGCAGACAATCCAGACTGATCTACCTAGAAACTGGAATGCCAAGGCACGGCAGGAGAAGGTGAAATGACCTGTGTGTTTTCATGCAGAGGTTTATGCTAAGTACAGTGCACCTGAAAGCACACCATCCCAAAAAAGAAATGCTTTCATTACTAAAGAGCTGTATGGGATCCACTGGCATTGCTCTTCCAGGGAATCAGAGAGGTCAGTTAGAAGCTGTTTGTTTTAATTTGTTTCCAGTTCTTATAGCAAGGTTATAAAATTCATACTTTAATAGGACTCAGGAAATATGGGTTGGTAGAGTAAAATTATACCACTACAGTAAATTAAAGTGGCCTTTTGTCTCCAGCTGAGTTCAAATTAAACAAAAACAAGTACCTCATGCTTAGAATTTTGAGGCCTACAACACCTCATCTCATTTGAAGAACCCTTCTGTAGCTGAATGAAATAAATGAGCTGACCACATCACTATTATGGATACTAATCATGTTCCATATCTACATCACCAATAATGCCTTTGGAATCAGTTCTCTCTGCAGTGAGACCAAACTTGCCACCCTCTGGTTCCCTTTGTTCTCAGTTTTTACTGACTGCAGACACCTTGCTGTCTTTGTCTACCAGGAAAGCTGAGACAGTAAAAATTGATTGTCCAATGCCAAGAAGATAGCAGGGAATTCAGTTTCTCTATCTGGAGTTCAAGACAATATCCTTAACAGTGGAACTTTAGACCCTCCAGTGGATGTACTTCATTCCACTACTATGAGGATGGTCAGACACTGGAAAAGGCTGCCCACAGAGACTGTGGAGTCTCCATCCTTGGGCATATTCAAAACCCAACTGAACACAGTCCTGAGCAACCTGCTGTAGTTGATCCTGCTCTGAGCAGGGCAGAGTGCAGTAGATAACCCCTCCTCACCTCGTCCATTCTTTGATTCTGCAATTCCTTTATTTGTGATGCCTCAGCAGATCTGAAAAGTGATGTTTGGAGGGTCTCTCTGGCAGGTCTGCTCCTGTTTCACACTCCAGCACTGTCAGCCCACATTCCACCAAGGAGCTGGGCAAACTCAGTTCTGAAGTGCCCGCACAGGATGAGTCTTACACAACAGGAACAAGGAAACTTCTGAAGTAAACATGTTGTGATTTGTTAATGATTTGTGTAATTTCCACTTTATTGGCAGTAAAGTAGATTTCTTTAAAAAACAATGATGTCATATGGTTCTCCATGTAGACTGATTTGCTATTTTAAGATACATTAACCTATTCTTTTAATTACTGTGGTCTTCATGGTGGTCTTTGATGTGTGGTGGTCAGTTCTCTCTGCAGGGGAACCTGTGACCTGAGGAAGCTGAGGCAGCAACAATATTATAAGAAACTGATCTGAGGGAAGGCAGTTGATAGTGGATATTATTGTCCTGTAAGTCCAACAAACTTCTATTTCATATAAATTTATCATGACTCTATGAAGACTGAGAACACTTTCTTAATTGCCACATGATAATTGATCTGTGAGCAAAAGCAGCATGGGTGCACGCAGAAGAGCTACTGCTGTTATAGAATTCCACTAACAGATCATGGCTGGAAAAATGTCAATAAAACCAATTTGGAAAGTTATTCACTACAGTGTTTTGCATTCCATCTCACTCACAAAATTAAGTCATTCAATCTAAAAAAAATTAATCTGTTAATGGACTGGACACTGACCATAAACAGTATCTGAGATGATAAAACAGAAATATAGGGTACTGCAGGAGTCTTGGTTACATCCAGATTTGGCTTATACTTTAATTTTTTCATTTATAATATTAGGCAAGAACAGGGGAGTCACAGTTTCAGAAAATTCTAATGTCAGAAAAATTAAAAGATGGAAAAAAACAGGGAAGAAAGGTAAGACAGGAGTATGGTGAGAAAAAAGGAGATAAGGGAAATTCCAAACTAATGGAATTAGAATTAGAACTACTCTGTTCTCTCTGCATTCTACCCTTCAGAAAAGCTTAAAAAAAAAAAAAAAAACACACATCCTGGGAATATGTTATTTATTTTGTACTTCATTTTTATTTTCAAGAAGTGGCTGTTTTTAGGAGAAAGTTAGCTGTAGCTAGAGATCACCACTGTAAAATATGCTTCATCTTTGCTCTGTGCCATGAACACCTTCCCAAGTCCTATGAGCCAGTGCTGACACTACTGACACAGAGACAGAAGCAGAAGAGATGAAACTCATTCTCCTGGATGTGTCAGGGAAGGATGAAGTGGGTTACTGAGATCTCTCCCCAGTGTTCCAGAAGGAGGTAGACATCTACAGATGTTACTTTAATGTGCTTCTTCATGGACAGGACAGGCTTACAGCAAAACATCCTTGATTTTTGGGTTCTAGAAATCGAAGTGTTCTGCCTTGCAGCACCTATTATTCCAGGGGCTGCCAAGACAGAACTAAGGTATCAAGAAGAAACTACTCCAGGCAAGGAGACAATTTAACACTACAGAAGGAAAAGCTTAGGCTGCCAGCACTGGGGCGTATGCTTACCTGGGCTGCTCTGCCAAGACAAAAGAAGGTGATGAGAGAGGCCTGGAGATCATTAACCAAGTGCACTACATGAGGAAAGAGGCGGGGGAACACTACAGGCACTGCCAAATTTAGTGAGAAGGGAACATTATTTTATGGTTGGATTTCATCATGTGGAAAGGTAAGGAGATATCTTTGCTGCTGTTGTGTTTGTGCTATAAAGGCTGCTTTTATGCTGTAGGAGGAAAACATCCCTTATCTGCAAAGCATCACTCTTGAAAGCTGGATTTATTTCTTTCTCCACCTCCAACAGAAGGTGAAGAGAACAATTCTAGGTTTAAGATGTGGAAGCAGTCCTGAGAAATGGAAATGACCAAGCTGCCATTCTCCATGGAGAATTTTTGGTCAAGGGAGTTACACAGAGACTAAGACGAACATAAACCAGCACTACTGGGACAAGCACAAGAACGTGTGTTTTAGTGAATCTAATCCCAGGTTCCTGGTAGTAAGACTCAGTGGCAAACAGCTGTGCTGACAAAGTTTCCTTCTATACACTTCCTTGAAGGGTGCCCCTAGGGAAGGGTGTCGTCACACAAGTATCCAATAGTCTGCTGTGCTAATAGCAGTGGGTTTCTGACTGGCAGAGCAGGTCTGACTGTCTTTAGGATTCATTTGTAGAGCTGGCCCAGGCTTGGTTCCATATATGCATCAGGAATGCAATGTATAGCATCGAGTACAATGGAGGCAGTGCTATTTCCCCCTCTTCTTCAGGCACAGGTGAATAAACGGGTAAACCAGCCTGGATCTGGGGGTAGGATAGTCCAGTTCATGATTGAATTCCTACCTTAAAATAGAGGAAAAGACTAGACTTCAATTTCTACACCTCTTTGTTCTTATAATCTGAATGTATGTTAATTTTTAATCTTTCCGTAGCACTTGCAGGCAGAGGACATAAAGAAGAGGGAATGCCAGCGACCATGCTGTCAGCTTTGCAAGTCATTACCAATCTGGAAAGAGACTGAGAGATACTGTTAACCTAAGCAGAACATCTTGGAGAGGCACAGAAATGGACAAAAATGAAAAGGCTTTGGGTGCAACTCCCCATTCCTCCCTTCTGAGAAGCACTGAGTCCTGGCAGCCCAAAGAACCGAGTTACGAACTGAGGTTAAAGGCACAAGGCTGGAAGCAGGCAAGTAATGTGACTGCAGGGTTTGAAGGCACATGCAGAAACACAGAAATGGACAGAAATATTCTAAGGTGAACCTCTTCTGATCCTGAAATAAAGGTACAGCACTAATTGAGTGTAACTGTCATGAACTGGGAGAACATGGAAATCTGTCACTTTGTTTTGCTGCCTTCCTTGATGCTGGTGTCATCACTCTGGCAGCCTGGTTAAAGTTTCCCAGGAGGAAACAAAATGAGAACAAAGACAAATTTCTAAACTGATTATGCACCTGGAGCTGTACACTTTGCAAATGAGATTTTCCAGGTGAGAGACCTAGCAAAATACACAATTAAGATTAAGATTAATTAATTAAGATTTAAGATTTTTTTCCTTACCCACTCTTCCCACCATTATTTGTCTATTGATGATATCATGGGTAGAAATGTTGGGGCTGGCCAAGTATTCAGTATTGGATAGATTGCTGCTTTCCTTCTACATCACTTTTTGGCAGCAGTTTGAAGTCCACAATCACACTGTGCCATAACAACAAATGCTTCAAAACACTTGCAAAAGTACCTTTCTTCCAAGAATCTCTGAGTGCTTTTCAACATGAATTACCAGCCCATCTCTTGGTGATAAGTAGGTGTTATTTCCATCTTCAAACTGAGAAACTTAACCTGCTGCCTGCCTAAAGTAACTGTGAATCATCTACTTCCTGGAGCTTTCTTTTTTCTTGTTTTCCATACCCTTTCCCTTTTGTCTCCTGGGCCATTCTTAACTTCAATTTCCTCTCCCCTCTATCTAGAATAATACCCTCGATGCAACCTGATGTTGTACCCAAACTTTAAAACTCTCCCCCCATGCCACCCCCGCATGCAACTTGGGCGTGTGCGTGCTGTGCATAAGTGCTCTCCTGATTCAGGTACTAGCATCAATTGAGCCTTTCCAAGAGCTGTATTTATGTAGATAGGTTTGAATTGTTATTTCCATCCTGTATGTGCATGTGTGGGTGAGGAGGATTAGCCTGCAGATAAGTTAAAGAGCACAGGTGTCTCAGGTGCCTCTGCTGTGGAGCACTGAACTGGAGAGAGGCAGTTTTGCAAAGATTCTAAGCACTTACTGCTCCCCCTACTCGGAAAGTCTGATGCTTAGTAGGACACTGGGCAGCATATTGACTGTTGTCTGTTTTCAGTCTAAATAAACAAGTGCTTTCCTCCAGAAGAGTGTTTTGTTCAAGATAAGAGTAACTGGTTTCACTCCCAGTTTTCACTGTACATCTCTCTGAATTAAACTGTTGTTACACTGACCTTAGCTTCTGTTTCTTAACATTAGTTTTTTATTGTTTTTTTTTTTTTTTTAATGGGAAAGTTGGCAATCTGTTTCCACTGTATACTCCTCTGCAACTGAAAAAGAGAAACTCTGGGGAGGTTTTTCATCTTTTTTTCTTAAACTGTATAAATTCCCTTTTTTGCCACTTCTTTGAAAAAAATCAGCAATCTCCCTCTGTATCTGTTTCAGAGCACTTCTTCAAAAGATGCTTATTATGTGGCTAAGAAATTGATTTGGCTGAAGTCCATATTTAAGGGCATCTGACTCCCAAGAGAAATACAGGCTGGATAGTTTCCTGTTCTGTATTTTAGCCTTGTTCTGTGATCCAGCAGTCAGTGTATTATCCTAAGGCATCTGGATCTGGGGTTCTTCTCTATTCCACCTCAGGCTATGTCTGGGTGGCTGTACACAAGAGGATGTGCATGTCTGCACTGCCAAGTAGCTGGAAAGAAGCAGTAGCCCATGGCAGCAGGGTGCTAGTTCACCTTTCCCACTTAGGAATGTGTCCCCAGGATCCAGTGCAGACCTCAGTGCAGGAACACCTGCCAGGTGAAACGGGGCTCCCACCCACAGGCCTGCTGGCATGGGCATTGTACTCACTCATGGGAAGAGCTCAGAGTTTACCTGTGGAAGAACTCAGATATTAGGCACTGAAGAGCTGGAAAGTCTGTCAGAGACTGATACTTGGAAAGTGATACATGGCTGTATCTTGAGCTTGGAACAAAAATTAATAGTGATGAATCCATGCAGAAGCAAACTGCCAGCAGTCAATACCCAGGCTAAGATTGAGCCAAAGAGCTCTCCTCTAATTTGAATCATGCTGCCAGTATTGGAGGGGAGAGGAGAAGAAATAGAGGGTTTTATTAACCTTTTTTTTTTTGTGTGTATTTAAATATTAAACATGAGTATTTATTAGGAAAATAAAAAACAAAGGAAAGAAGTACTATGGAACAGAAGATGGAAATTAAATGAAGCTCATATATCATTTAACGGCCATTTCTAAGATGAAAACCACTATTTGCTACTCATCACCACAGTTGTCCAATTGAAACAGCAGGGGAATTCATGCTATATTAGGTGAATATGATGTTATGCAGTACAATTTGGGATTTCAGTGAAGCAAATATGGAAATAAATGATATTGATGTATTAAGTAGAAATAAGAATGAATAAATAAATAAATAAATAAATAAAGTCAGTACATAACAATAAGAAAACAGTATGTGAGAGCAGTTTTCCATTTTCATTGCAAAGATGCTTTATGCACTCCATGAAATAGTGTTGTAGTAGCCTGCATGCTTAATGTCATCAAGGCAAGGTTTGTAGACAAACTGACTTAGTTGGGAAAAGAACAGACAAGCTCTTGAACACTCATGTCTTCAAACACCTCCTCCAGATCCCGTTTGATAAAGGACCTGACTTCCCCCCATAGAGCTCTATAGCCCATGATAAGCCACAAAAGCCATGACAACCTAGAATGTGTTTTGTGCAGAGATGTAGGAAGAACCTGTAGGCTTCAGAGATGTCTACAAAGTGAAATATCAGCGGTGCTGTAGCAAAAACCTCCCTGCACAGCACCAGTGCAGGGCTTTGGAAGGAGGAGCAGATTGGAACTAAAAAAGCCCCATGTGTTCTCTCCTTTCCATTGCCTGTTTTGCAGATGCAGTGGAGAGAGGTTAATATGTCTTGCTTAGCAAGACCAATCTCCATTTTGCATTAGTTTCTTATGTAAACAGGTCTTCCTAGTGGACAATCTAGCAGTCTACCTACTAATTTATCTGTTTACTCAAAATTATCTTCAGACAGGAAGCATGTTCTCTTTTATGAAAATAGATTCTCTTAGGCTTTTGTATCAGTTTTCTTCATAACGTCTTGCCACTCAATGAAATTCTTTTTGTGAAATGTACTGCATCTGTTTTAAATAATCCATCATCTTGTACCTCTGCAATCACTTGGAGAACGTCGAAGTGATACAAGAGCCTGGAATTTGTTATTATATTTTGATGGAGACATGGGCTGGATCATGGTATTCCTCCACGGCAACTCAGACTAGCATATGAAAAGGAGGAAAGACTGCAAGTTTTTGCCAAAACTAAATTGTGTGTCTCTAAGGCCTTGAAAGTTTTATCTCTGCTAGTGGACTTGTCCATCACTGAAACTACCTCTGCACTGTTGATGTGTTCACATTTCACTCTGCTCAGTTGCCCAAGACATGTTTCATGACAGCTACCTCCTGTGTCAGGGTGAAACAGCTTTTGGAGAGGACTTGTCTCAGCACATCCCTCAGGCTGTGCCTGTTGAGGGGACAGATTGGTAGACAAACATTCAGCTCATGAATCACACCCATGACTGTTTTCTGAGCAGTTTGATGTCTTTGGGAGCAATTTTGGGAGCTCAGGTGTGGCTGAGCCAAGCAGTGTTACAAGGTGCATATGCCTGGGTGCTGGGAAAGGGGGATTTAGCTGCCTGTCATCATCCAGCCTTGACTGAGAGGGAGTTTGTAAGCTTGGAGACATTAAAAGGAGCATTTTCTCTCTTTCAACCCTTTTGCTCAGGCAGCAGCATAGTCTTGGCAGAGACTATCCTTGGCTCCCACCTGACTGCAGGCCCAAGTGAACAGGTCACTATCACAGGCTGACAAATCCAGTGGCCCAGTAGAGGCAAGGCTGCTGCAGGTCCCTGGCCCCAGGGCCAGCTGTCAGTGGGGCTCAGTGTGTGTTCCCAGTAGGCATATGAGCACAAACACACTCAACACATATCTGGGTACCCACGTGATCTGTTCCACAGAAACGCTCAACACACACAAACACAACCAGTCCAAGGGCCTCATCCTGTTCTGCTCTCTGGAAGATCATGATGAAAGCCCATCAATAGAATATATATTTTAATATATTTTATATATATTTATATGGACATCTATACAGTGTAGATCCCTCCAGCTACTATCCTGAAACACTCAAGTCTACACAGTAGCTGGTCCCTGAATCCTCTCATCTCCAGTTGGCTCTTGCACAGACACACAGAGTCAGGTCTCTCAGTTGACTTCCAGGCTCCACAATATCCCCAGTAGCTGGCCAGGACCCCCTGGCCCCTCCAGTAGCCAATACAGAGATCTCGGTGTCTCCAGACCAGGTTTATGGTTGTTTTGTTTTCTGCTAAAGCCTTTATCCTGCTCACCTGTTACTCCAGCTGGACATTCACCAGCGGTCCACCTAAACTCCCAACACACATGTGCACACAGAGCAGAGTCTCTCACCCATGAAAAGCCTCTGAAGTGGAGTTCAAAGAGAAGACAAGCCCTTCTGATCAGGTGCAGGGCATGGAAAGCCAGACAAGGCAACCAGCCAACCCTTGACATTCCCTTTTTATCCCCTTATCATTGTGTTTTTCCACCCTTATTCCTTTCCAAACCACCAAGATCTCTTCCTTTCCCCTGCATTGTTTCTCCTCCAAAGATCCCATAGTAAGTCTTATGCAATTCCAAGATGCTCCTCCTCTGTGTCCCATACTGTGTCCTGTATCCCTTACCCCTCTCAGTCCACACAGCCTTTCCCTTTAGCTCAGGAGTGCCCCAGGCTGAGACCCCCAGGACAGCCCTGAGAGGGGCTGCACTGGGGCTCATGTCCCCTACTGGGGGTTCTGGGGTTCCCCCCACCAGCTCTGATCCACATGTTCCTGTGTCACACTCCCCAGCCATCATGGGAAGACACTTTTGGGTGTGCCATAGGCTCTGCCCATCATGGACAGCTGCCTGCCAACACTTACCCTGGAGAGAAGTGAAATGTAGCTGTGCTTAAAGCCTTTGGCAGGTTAGAGCCTAAATAAATATTTATCAACGGCCAAAGGTAGGAGAGAGAGATAATAAAAATACATCTTTTGGAAGGCTCCCTGTCCGCCAGTTTTCTGCAGGAAGGTAAATTTAAATTAATGCTGCACTTAAGCATTGCTTTGCTTTTAAAAACAATGAATGGGCCCGGGTACATTTCCAGTGACCTGCTGTAAACCTGGCACACACTGCATCAGTAGTAAATCACCAACAGATTATGATGCTCTGAAAATATGAGGGAGGCAGCTCAGACTTTTCTTCTCTTCATCCCAGTCTCATTGGAAGGAGCACACTGGCTTCTTTCCCAGCAGCTGGAGACCAAGACTGACAGGACTTGGTCTGCGTCTGCCATGGTTGTATAGCATCACCATGGTCCCCCTCACTAAGCCAACACTTCAGCCTCACGCAGGGACCACAGAGGAAAGAATGAGGGACTGGGGATGAGCAGGATCCAACATCACAAAAACAAGCTTGTTATTTTCTCCCACTACAACCCAGACAGCTGGATTCCCATTATAATTAGACAGATATGGAAAAGCCTCATGGTAACCCCTACCAGCCTTTTCTGACACACTCTGTGATGATTGCCATAAGGATCAAGAGATGAGATTGCAAACTCAGCACTGCCTTTTTGTTTTGTGTTCATACAGTGCCAAACATGAGGGGTTGTACCATCCCAGAGCGGAGGGAGGTGCCCCTGATGGTGTCCCTTGTTTGTCTGGCCACAACCCAGTTGCTTAAAGACCATGGCAAATCATCACATCTGATAAACTCTGTTAACCAGAGATCTCCCCAGATTCTCAGTCTGTCAAGAAAAGACATTAAGACATTGCCATTACCACAGGACTTCCTTATGTGGTCATCCACCGAGACCCCTGGGGAAAAAGAGAGCCCCAGGACAATCTTTACTCACTTTGACTCGTTGGGAAGCCATCCACCCAGTGCAGGATCTGGTCTTGGCACTTAGTCTGCTGCCCTATCTCAGCTACAAATTAGTGTTAAACATAAATGTTATTCATCTCTAATTAATTATTAAGGCAATGTGTAACAGCACTCAGGAAAGATCATATTGGTGTGTGTCTGGATGCAACCCAGCCTTCCCTAAATCACGCTGAAAGCTGACTTCCCTCCTGCTGTAAGCAGATTACTTCAGTCTCAGTGTTGGTACATAAGGAGAAGATTTGTCTCCCTTCTGGAAAATCAATAGGCTCTTGGCAAACTGGCTTCAGTGCTGTTAATCATCCTGATGGCACCATCTGCCCATCTACCAAACTGCAGCAGGAGAACCACCCTGCCTGAGGGCCCAGCCAGGGCCCCTCTCAGAGGCTGCAGAGCCCTGGCACAGCTGGGTTTGCACCTCTCACTGCATTTGAAACAAGCCCAGCTGAAGGTATAGGAGGATCTGGGGAGTGGGAGTGCAGAGTTCATGGAGGACTCTGTCACATCTCTTCAGTATTTCTGTTCCATGTCTGGGGGCAGTGCCTCTGCCTAGTGCCCAAAACCAGCTGAATGTTCACAGGAAAAACAGAGGAGTCAAAAATGCTGAAAATTCCAGATGCCTGAGGCATCACTGCTGGTGTGTGCAGCTTCTCAGCGCCTCATCAACATGCAGAGGATGGAGAACTCCCGTGGCAGAGCTCGCTGGCTATGGACTGTCACTTGTCACCACATAGGTTCTGGTGTGAGTGCCCCACCTGCCCTGTGAGGAAGGGTCTCCTCCTCCTCATCCTCCTAACCCAGCTCAGTGCTGCTCCAACCGACAAGAGCAACAATCTGTGGGAAAGCCTTCAGTGCAGGGCCAGGACAGGATGGAGAAAGGATGAAGCAGATGACAGACAATCTGTAGCATGAGCAAAGGAGCTCTGGCCAGGCTCACAGGGCATTGCTGCAGCAGAAATCCTGGCTGCTGCCTCTGGAGATGCGCTCAAAGTGCAGCTGCTGCCCGGCTGCTGGGATGGGGAAGGGATGGGGCAGGACCCTCACACTGCTGCTGCGGCTTCCCATCCAGTCTGCCCAGTCTCTGCATTCCCCCAGTGCCAGCATCACATGGCACCTGCAGAGAGCCAGGCTGGGTCCAGCAGCCTGGGGACACGGACTGGGGACATGGGCAGGGGCACATGGACTGGGGACACGGGCTGGGGACACAGGCAGGGGCACAGGGGCTGGGCACACAGGCTGGGGACACGGGCTGGTGACACAGGCTGGGGCACATGGGCAGGGGCACACAGGATGGGGACACGGGCAGGGGCACATGGGCAGGGGCACATGGGCTGGGGACACGGGCTGGGGCACATGGCAGTGCCCAGCTTCCTCCCGCTCCGTATGAATCAGCGCTTTTCTGAATCACAGACGTGGTTTGGCTGTGGGATATCAACTATGAGATTCAGAAATTAATTCAGCTTGGGAGCTTTGGATGACTCAGACTGCTATGAAAACACCCCAGGGCAGAAATGAGATGTAGGAAAAATTCACCCTGGGGGTATCTCTCAATAGACTTTAACTGAGGACAAATTTAATTTGCAGAACTGAAGCATATTTTATTTACTTTTTTAATCTAGCATTTTAAATTGAAATATTCAAATAGGTAATCAAGATGCTCTTAATGGGTTGCTTTTATTGAAAGAGGGTTTGTTTAAAATTCTTCAACCTCGGAGTCCCAGACATATTTCCTTCCCCCAAGTGAATTCTCTGTTGAAGTTCTCTACTGCATTAATTATGAAAATCAGAATTCACCAAATAAACAGACAAGATGACACAGCAGTGATGTTAGGCTGCCCACAACCTAACCTGTGATCCTGTTGGAAGTTGTTTGCAAGTCTCAATGGAAAAGCAGTGTGCAGTAGTCATATGTGCTTTTAGGAGTTTGTAAAGACAGAGCTCTTTCTCATGCATCACTGGGCTCCCAAAGATGGGTCTAAGCTGTAACAACCCTTAGAGTTCACTTAACTCTGCTGCCAAATGTCTGCCTGAGAGGAAAAAAACCATATATTTTTGTAGCTGGAAAAATATTGAGGCAAAGGATTTGAAACACTGAGCCATATGGACTCCTGCCTCAGCTCTCTCAGTGCAGCAATGCTTCATTGCAATCAATAAATGTTTCATCATCATTTCTGGTGCAGGGAGGCTTTAAGGAGCCCAGGCTCCATTCCTGGCTCCACTGTCTGCTCACTGTGAGCTTTAGGCTTTGTTTCATGTCAATACAGCAGGACTCAGTGTCCTGTTTTCTTCATGAAATGCAAGTTGTATGCTGGGGACTCCCAAGGAAGAATCAAAATCAGAATCAGAGCAGTATGGACTGGAAGGAGCCTTTAAAAGCCATCTAGTCCAACCCTCCTGCCATGAGCAGGGACACCTTCAACTAGATCAGGTTGCTCAGAGCAACTGTTGCTGCTCAGCTTGACCTTGAAAATTCCCAGGGACAGGGCACCCACCATCTCTCTGGGCAACCTGTGCCAGTGTTTCTCAACACCTTATTGTAAAAGCTTTCTTCTTTCTAGCTGAATGGATCCTCTTTCAGTTTAAAACCATTGCCTCTTATCCCAGTGCAACAAGCCCCTACTAAAAAATCTGTCCTCATCTTGCAGTACCTTTAGGTACTGGAGGTTGTTATAAGGTCTCCCTGGAGCCTTCTCTTCTCCACGATGAACAACCCCAACTCTCTCTCAGCCTGGAGAGGTGTTTGAGCCCTCTGAGTGTTTTTGTAGCCACTTCTGGCCTCACTCCAACAGGTTGATTGCCTTCCTGTGCTGGAGGCCCCAGAGCTGGATGCAGGAGTGTGGGTGAGGTCTCACCGGAACAGAGCAAAGGGGCAGAATTCCCTCCCTGGGCCTGCTGTCCACTCAGCTTTGGATGCATCCCAGGATGTGGTTGGCATTCTGAAGTGGTGTGGGGTGTTCAGGAACGCTCAGGGTGCTCCACTCCCTGGGTGTGGGGACGAACAGGCAGCAGACTGTGGCAATGGAAAGGAGCAGCAGGATCTGGTCCAAGCTTTTTGTCTTGCTCCAAAGGACATAGCTCTGCAGGTTTTGGGGATCTCGGGGGCCCTGATACTTGGGATAGATTGCAGCACTACCTGGGTGTGCTCAAATACATCCATGCTCCTCCGCAGTTTCTTGCTGGGCATGGGGCATGGCTCCTGCCTGCAGAGTGCCCACATGGCCCCAGGGGACTGGGAGCCATCCAGGGATAACAAAAGGGTGGCTCAGCTAGTACAACTTGCAGAGTGGCCCTTCAGCCAGAATGAAACCCTCCGTATTTTCTGCAGCTGCTGCACACTTGATATAGATTGTAAAAGTAAAGGTAAGAGGGGCTACTTGGCCTAGGAAGAAAGAAGATTATTGGCATCATTTGATCCTCCTGCTCCCTCTTCTGCGAGATGAGATTATTTCCTTCTATTTACAAATATGAATGCACTAAAATTCATAACAGCTCAGACAGGCTGAATTCTCATTAACTCAATTTTAAACAGGGTGGGATGTGAGTGGGAAACTGAACACTCAGAGCTCTGGAGTAAGGCCACAGAAAGGGAGGAGGACAGCGGATCCAATACCCTGAGAGATCCTGGGGACAGCTCTGGATTTTTAAATCAGGAACTGGTGGTGATCTTTGTGCTAGGGTCTGTACCTTCTGCTGGAAATTTGTGTGCATTCTGGTGCCCTCTCTTCAAAGGAATCATGACCTGTTGATGATGTTTGGCAACCACAGGCTGAGCAATGAAAAAAGGCTGAACCGTTGCTCTACTTTGTTAATGACACAGTTATGCTGTGGGAAAAACAGATTGTGAACTGAAGAACAGGCCCAGAATGTACAAACAGAAAGGAAATCAATTACTGCTCAGGAAAAAAAAAATTATTCAGTCATTTCAAAAATTCTGGGCACACATCTTTGCTGTTTGGGTGTTGTCTGTGTCTGGATTTTACATAGGTAATTCAGACAGACAAGCCAAGACTTGTATGTACAGTAATTCTCTTTCAAGCTACTTCTCATTTTCCCTGTTCCCAGCTCCCCTGTTGCCTTTCATGTCACTGCATGGAAACCAGGGCATAGTCCATTAAATTAAACAATAACAACTGATGACCAAGCTTTAGAAGGAAAAGATGATCATTTATCTGCCAGACACTCAAGCCATTGGGTTCACTGTCTCTGAGGACAAACATGACATGGTAGCTTGATTCTAAAAACAAATGGGCTATTTCACTAGCCATTAATCTCACTGCTAGTTCACAAACCTAAGATCACCCATTTATTGTATGACTGTGGGTGTGCATCCTTTTTCAGCAAAAGCACTCCTTCATGAGGAATGAGTCACACACACAAAGACCCTGATAGCATCCAAGTAACTCAT